>NC_040908.2:168702608-169002608 GCF_004126475.2 Phyllostomus discolor
GCGGACGGCTGCTCGCACATGCACAGAGGCTCGGCGTCCCGCGCGCTAGGCAAACGCAGACGGGAACCACAGGCGGGCAGCGCGGCCCCCGCACTGGCCGGAGCAGCTCCCCGGGCAGCCATGCGGCGGCGCGTCCCACAACCACAGCCGCGGGGAAATCCGGACGCAGCAACCACAGGCTCCCGCAGGCCCGGAGACGAGGGCGCAGGACGCCGAGGGAGAAATACCCCACTCCGAGAGAACGCGGACAGTGCGATTCATATACATCAAATTCTAGAAGATGTGGTGGGGCGGGGTGAGCGCAGCAGCGGCCCCACCGGGCCCAGGCCTCCGAACTCCGCCAAATCTGTTCTCTGTGGGCGACGGCCCGGCGCAGCCCTGCCCCCAGCCTGGCGCGGGTGCAGAGCTCAGCCAGCCCCCCCTGTCTGGGCCCTCCGGGTCCACAGCACTCGCAGAGCCCCCTGCCCCATCCCTGCTAGGTCCTGCCTCAGTGTACCCTCGGTGTCATCCTGATCACCCCCCAGCACACGTCTTGTTTGGGTCTCTCTGCTGGCGTGGGGTCAGCCATCCCAGGCTGTCCAGCCCTTTGGGGAGGTCTTGGGGTTCAGGCCTGGGTGCCCCACACATCCCGCAGGGGAGGTACTGTCACAGGTGGTTAGCCCTGTCTCCCACACCGTGTCAGGGGTCCTTCGGAGGAAGGAGGGCAGGCCAGCTTGTTGCGCCCCCGCAACCCACTCCCAGCACGGGGACTGCTGACTGGTGCCCTGATGTCTCCATTCGGGCACTCACTCATTCAACCATCTCATTCATCCATTCATTCAACTCATTCATTCACTCAGCTCATTCATGCATCTCATTCATGCATTCAACTCATTCATTCAACTCATTGGTTCATTAAATATTTGACTCTTGGCCCATGGCTCCTCCCATGTCCCCACATCTGCACTGTGACCACCGTCCTCCTGCCCACAAGGGGCCTTGGCCTGAAGGGTCTTCACCCCCCCTCACGTGGACGTGGTCCCGGCCCCAGGCCGGGGCGGGGGGAGTGGGGCGGGTCTGAGGGGGCCGTGCTGTGGGGACACGGGAGTTCTGTAGACACGAAGCTTCACCTTAGGGTCATAGTTCGCTTGCCTGTGAATTGGGTGGGAAGACCCCAGGGTAGTCACGTGACGAACCTACCATAATGCCTGGTGTGCAGGGGCACCCCAAAACGGTCGCCACCCTCCAGATCACGGTGGGGGGCCTCCTGATGACACAGAGACCCCCAAACATCATGAGCCACTGAGCCGCCTTCCCTGCCTTTTCTGTTGTTTTCTTTCCCTTTGGCCGTGACACCCTGATGTCGTCAGGGCCACGATCAAAACCCTCATCTCAGCCGACCCTGGCGCCGGCCCCAGACACGCCCCCAGGGGAATGAGGGTCCCAGCACGCCCCTCCCTGATCCGGGGACCAGGCCCGCGTGCAGGGCTGGGGGAGGGACGGAGACTCTGCTGACCAAGACCACAGGGTCAGCTGCACCCAGGACACAGGACAATGCAGTGGGGCGGGAACACAGTGGGTGACAACTGTCAGGGCCGCTCCACACACATGTGCACGTTAACACCCTGCAGCGCCTCCTGGCCCAGGTTCCCAGCAGCCCTGGCCTGCGTCTGGGCAGCCGGTGGAGAGGCTCGGGGCTGGCACCGGACCGAGGGAGGGAGGCTGAGGTCCCACGGGCTCCACACACGTGTCCGTCCTCAGGAATCGTCTATTTACAGAATCCAGGAGCGTCGTGGGGGGCAGGTGGCACTGTGCCTCCGTGGCGGCACGTCTCTGGGGCTGTAAGTTCTGGGGGGCAGACTGGCAGGTCCTGGGCAGCAAGCTGTCGGTGCCCGCCGGGAGCCCACCTGTGACTCGGTGCTCCTCAGGGGCCCGGTGACCCTGCCTGCGGACCCCGAGCGTGGGCCGAGGGGCAGCGCGGAGCCCAGGTTGCTGGGGGAGAGGGTGGCCGAATTGGCCCAGCATCTCAGACTCAAGGAACCACGCCGCACCCCCAGCTGTAGCTCCGTCCCAAGCAGAAGCCTCCCGGAGCCTTAGTTTCCCCGGTTGTGAGTCGGGAGGCCCATGGCGCCGGGAGGCCCAGCGGAGGTCCCTGGAGACGCCGCTTTGAGCCAGCGTCTCCTCCGTCTCACTGGCCGTCCCTGGGAGAAGGGGCAGAGGGGCTGCCACCATGGAGGGACCGAGGCGCGGTCACCGAGTCACGCTGCGAGCCCGTGAGCGCCCAGGGAATGCCAGGCCCAGGAAACAACGCGACTGGGTGTAGCTCACGGGGCGAGAGGTGCTGTTCACCTCACACAGGTCCTGGGGCCGCCGGGGGGACACTGAGGGCGCCCCTAAGGCCACTCTTGCTCCTGCCATGCAGAGGCCTCGGACCCGAGGCTCCCCCCAGGGACCGGCATGAGCTGTGGACATGAGAGTGACCTGGGCAGACGAGGGGTGAGGGGGACCCCACTGTCCCGGTCCCTGTGGGAGGTCCGGCTCAGCCCCCTGAAGTCTGCTGTGCTCAGGAAGGTCCCCCGGTCCCCGGAGTCTCAGGTGCAGCATAAACGGGCTGAAATACAGGTGAGTGTGAATGCAGTGTGCGTGACCCTGCACACAGGTGAGTGTGAATAAATACAGGTGAGTGTGAATACAGTGTGTGTGAGCCTGCACACAGGTGAGAGTGAATACAGGTGAGTGTGAATACAGTGTGTGTGAGCCTGCACACAGGTGAGAGTGAATAAATACAGGTGAGTGTGAATACAGTGTGTACGACCCTGCACACAGGTGAGTGTGCACACAGGTGAGTGTACATACAGTGTGTGAATACAGCGTGCATGAACCTGTACACAGGTGAGAGTGAATAAATACAGGTGAGTGTGAATACAGTGTGTGAGCCTGCACACAGGTGAGTGTGAGAAACTGCCGCATACAGCCGAGCGAGAGTCCTTTGGGGGACACAGGTGAGGGTGCATGCAAGCCTAGATGCCCTCGGCCCTCCCCTGGTTTACTACAAGTGGGTCCCTCCCAGACCTGTGCACCCACCCAGGCCCGGTGTGAGGACGCTGTCAGAGTGCCATTGCCAACCGGGGAGCACGTGACCCGTGACCGTGAGCATCTGGATGAAAACCAAGGTGTGACCGGGGCCAACCCGAGGGCCGCAGGGAAAGGCCAGGACCCCACTCGCCTCCCCCCCCCACGCCCCCGTGCTGCGCTGCAGAGCCCAGGCCCGGGCCAGGGGGCCGCCTCCAGACAGACAGAGGCCCGGGCACCGGGGGCTCCGAGGGGCCGGCAGCACCTGCGGGGCCTGTGGGCACCCCAGACCCCGTCCTTGGCAGGCCATGCAATAATCCCCCCACCCGACAGATGTCCCCGCCCTAACCCTGCCGGGACCGTGACCGTGACCTCACGGGACAGAGGGGCTGTGCAGGTGTGGCCGAGTGAGTGCAGGCCCCTGAGATGGGCGGCGGGGGTCCCGGACAGTCCCGGTGCGTTCACTCCGACCGCCAGTGTCCTTGTTTCCTCGTGGTGGGGCGTGGGGAGGGGCAGAGTCTGAGAGGCAGATGGGACCACGGGGCAGAAGCCGGGGTCAGGCAGGGCCAAGAGCCAAGAGCGAGGCGGCCTTGGGGAGGCGGAGACGGCCAGGGCGGCTTCTCCCCTCCGAAGCCGACTGAGAGTGGACACCGAGCCTGGGGTCTGCTCAGGGACAGGACAGCGCGGGAGTCTCCTCGGCAGGAGTGTCTCAACTCCCGCTCCGGGCTGTGTGTCCCCCGGGAGGCCACACGACCTCTCTGAGCTCCTGGGAGAAAGGCAGCCCCACCGATGCCGTGACTTCAGCCCTGTGGGGCCCGGTTTGGACTTCCTGCCTCCAGGGTGCTGAGACGGTACCCACACGTCGTCCCGCCACTAAGCACGGGGTGATCCTGCGGCAGCCTCCATGGGAAACCACCAGCGGCAGCGGCGACTCCTGCAGACACCAGGAAGGACCACTGTGCTGCGGGCTGGGAGGGGGAGGTCCTCACATCCCAGCCCTCCCGCTTCTGGTTGCTAAGGAGTAGGGGTGGGGTCGGCAGGGGGGAGGTGGGAGCGGGATTGCTGGCCTCCTTTGGTGCATGAGTTCCTCGGGGTGGGGGCACGAGGCGGCGCCCCACCCGCTCCCTGAAAGGACCCCAGCACCCACGCAGCCACCAGTGGGCCCCCTCCAAATGCCCCCTCGCTCACACAGACCCGTCCGCCTCAGAACACCCCCAGCTTGCCGGGTGGGCGGGAGGCACATCTTGCACTCACGACCGAGTGGGTGTTCGGTGAGTGAGCAGCTCCCGGGACTGCGAGGGTCCAGCCGGCTCCCGGGCCGCAGCGGGGGCAGCGCTGGGAGACCCTGCCCGTGGTGCCGGGGCACACGCTCTGGCCCACCACGACCCCAGGCCCCCGGGTCCAGTGCCTTCTAAGTCGCTCAGGGTGGAGACCTGGGGGAGGCCCCCATCCTCCGACTCCACCCCCACCCTCCCAGGAGCAACGCACTGGGCACCGCCTTCCGGGTCGCCCCGAGCGTGCCCCCTACATGCCACCGTTGGGACCTCCGAGCGGCTCCCCGAGGCTGCCTCGCTCGACCGAGCGGCCAAAGGCCTCACTGCCCACGGTGCACACCGGCCGGCAGCCCGCTGCCCGGGAGTGAGGATCCACCCCGTCATCGGGGCTGTCCCCCACGCAGTCAATCTGCCGCCACCCCTCCCCCACCATCCTTTACCTCCCACAGGGCTCATTGCCTGCTCACAGCCCGGCATGCTCACTCCCTGGCTCTGCCCACTGTCAGCGACTCGGGTCTCCCTGCTAGAGCCAGTGCCGGGCCTCGGGGTTACCGGGGACGTCACCAGCGGCTGGTGGACAAGCCCCCGAGCTCCCCAGGGCTCTGTCTGGGAGCCACACAGGTTGCACTGCGTCTGGAAGGGGAGGCGTGGCGGGCAGCACCTCACAGCTCCTCTGAGGGGCGGCCGCCCAGCCACAGCCACCCACCCCAGCGCGGGGAGCAGCAGCAGGCTGTGTGCCCTGGGGCACGGCGGACCCCGGGCCCAGGGGCGGCTCCTCCAGGGGTGAAGAGCGCTGCCCGGTGGGGCGGGGTGACTGGCAGGGTCAGATGGCCCAGCTGCCTTGGAGGCAGAGTTCAAGGTCAGTGATCACGGGACCGACCGGCACAGAGGAGCTGGGAGGGCAGAGGGAAGGGCAGACAGGGCAGCCGCAGGTCCCTGCAGCTGGGTGCCCGGGGCCTCGCCGCCCTGCTGTGTGCCCAGACCCCACCCGTCACTTCCAAAACATTTGGACAGAATTTGTCCCTGTCTTAATAAAACAAGGTTGCTTCCGTTCACTCACCCGCCTCTCCATTCCTTCATCCATCCATCCAAACGTCTGTCCATCCATCCTTCCATTTCTCTGTCCAGTCTTATAGCCATCCATCCTTCCACCCACCCATCCATCCACCATCCATCCACCATCATCCATCCTATATCCATCCACCCATCCACCCACCATCCATCCACCATCCACCCAACAGCTATTTGAACTACACCCCCTCCCCCAGGGCGACAGTGGAAATGGGACGGATCCGACCTGTGCCCTGTGGTGCTCCCGGCCTGTGACAACAGTGACTGGACCAGTGACCCAGAGTGGTGACGGTTCTTAGGGGCACACGGTGCGGTGGGGTCTGTTCTCATTGAGGGGGCTCAGGGAAGGCCCCTTGGAACAGGCGGCCATCGGGCCTGGCCGGCTCCTGGTCAGCCCGGAAGGGAAGAGCCAGAGGCCAGAGAGCCAGCCGCTGGGGGCGGGGCTCGCCCTGGGCAGCAGCGTCTGGATGGAGCGTATTCTGAATCGGAGGCACAGTGACCTTTGCACCTGAAGGAGGGTCCCGCAGGCGTGGGGGCACAGGGGGATGGGTGTGGGGGCAGTGCCCGGGGACGGATGCCCTTATAATGGAGGCCGCTGTGCTCGCCTATGGGTCTTGCTTCCCTTCAGGCGCAGCCGGAACCAGCGGCACAGGCTGGGGCTGGCCGGTCGCCCCCAGCCGGGCAGCGTGGGCTCAGGGTCTCCATGGGGATCTTGGTGGAGGTGCCGCGTGGCCAGCCGAGGGGCACGTGGAGGGGACGTGGCGCACTGTTAGCATCTATCGCCGGGCTGTAGCAGCATCTCCATGGAAACCAACTGGCAAGCCTAGTCACATGACACCCACAAGTTTGAAAGAGGAATTTCCTTCCTCGCCTTCATTTCTCCGGACCCCGTCTCCAAGGAGATGACGGGCGGGGGTGGGGGGTGGGAAGCCCAGCCCGCAGCCAGGGCTGCCCGTGGGCGGGTGTCCTGCAGGTGGCCGCTACCTGGGGCAGGTGAGAGTCCCACCTTCGAGAGTGGGCGGTGCTTCAAGAACGCTGTCCCAGAATGCATTGCGAAGGACTGCATGAATCATGAGGAGAAGTGAAAGTCCCCCCTTTTGCCTCCCCCAGCCTCCCCTCGCCCCCGCCGTTGCCAGGGGCGACCGAGGGGGGGCTCTTATTCGGACGTTCTGCAGGCGTCTTTGGGCACTGGCTGGAGCAGGAGCTGGAGCAGGAGCAGGGAGGAGGAGACGTGCTCCCCTCCCTGAGGAAGCACGCCCTTTGCTGTCCCAGCCAGGACGCCCCGTTTCAGGCGTTGGCTGTCAGGGCCACATGGTCCTCGGAGGGGCGCCGTGCTGGGGTTCAGGGAGGCAGTGCTCCCAGGGGCCCACGGGTGCCACGCCGCACTGGTCCCCGAGAAAACAAAGCCATATCCCCGCAGCCCCCCCCCCCCCCGCCCACTAAACTCCCCCTCCAGGCAGACTGGCCAAGGAGAACCCAAGGGGCCCGGCCCACCGGGTGCAGCCCCAGGCGGCCGAGGGCAGGGGCTGTTCACCGCGTCACCCCCGTAGGGACATCCATGGCGGTGGGGCCGGGGGAGGAACGGGTTTGGGGAACTCGTGCAGCCCTCAGGTCGCTCGTGACAGCGCCGATGCGGGAAGACGCTCCCCGAGTGTGGTTTGGGGGAGCGGCATGTGCGGTGAGGCCGAGTTTCAGAGAGATGGGTGGGGGCACCCGGGGGCTGCGGGGGCTCCTCTTGGGCAAGACCGTGGCCCTCTGAGGATGTCCGGCTCCCCCGCCAGAGGGTAGTTTTCAAGAAGACAGAGAGGAGGAGGGAAGAGCCAGCCTGGGACCTTGGTGGGGCAGAAGAGGGAGCCGGAGGAGGCAGCGACGGGAACAGTGCAAGCCCACAGTGGGCGTTGCGGGTCCAGCCTCAGGCAGAGCCCGGCCCTGCACTCTGAAGACGCGGTAACCTTCTTGTGGCTTTTCTGAACACACACACAGCTCCAGGCCTCGGCACCCAGAGCCTCTCCTTCCGTGGGCCCCCCTGGGCCTCGGGGCACGAGGGGCAGCCCCGTCACCCCGAGGGGCCTGGCAGAGCTGGGAGTGAATCAGTGTCAGGCGGCTCGAGGCCACCGAGGTCACCGGACGAAACACCACGGGCTGCAGGCCGGGCAGGGGACACTCACAGCTGCGGTCTCATGGCCGGCAGGAGCCGGCACCGCCCGGGGCTGCTGGCGCCCCCTTCCTGCAGGCAGCTTCCCGCCGTGCCCTGGCAAGGCAGCGACGCTGCTCTGGTCTCTTCCTCTTCGGATACCGACGTGAGTCCCCCCGTGGGGACCGGCCCCCACGACCTCTTCCAATCCTAGGTCCGAGCAACCTCACGATGGGGGATGGGGCCTCCACACAGGAATTTAGGGCGCACAATCTGTCCGGCGCACACCCCGCAGCTCACCGGCCTCTGCCACGTCCCACTTCTTCCCCCCAAGACACTGTCCCGGGCTCACGGCTCGTCCCTCCGTCACCCCTGTGCATGGGCCTGGCCACAGCACACAGGGGAGCGCCTGTTGGAGACGCGGACGGGCAGCCACCCCGTCGCCCACACACCACCCGGCGGCCGCTCGGATGGCGCAGGAGGAGCCGGGCCTTGGGGCCTCGGTCTCCGCAGGGCCAAGAAGCGCTCTGGGCCCGGGCTGGACGACGCAGCCCAGGGCCGTGCTGGGTGGAGGGAAACCACACCTGGGGGGACACCGCCCCACCTCCACCTGGGAGCGGTAGCCCTGTGCAGGGGACCCATGCTGTCTAGCAGAAAGCTAGGTGCGCCCAGGCGAGGCTGCTGGGCGGCACCCACAGGGGCCTCCCCCACCTGCTCGCCGCGGGTGGGGACCGCTGAGGAAGGGAGAAAGGCTCAGGCCAAAGCCAGTGGCTCTCCGGGTGGCATGCGGGAGGGGCCTGTGGGTCTCACCCCGCACTGCGGACGGCTCCTGCCCAAGGCCACGTGGGGAGCCCCAAAGCTCGGGGGAGACCCGATTCCACGTGAGTGCCCACGCATCCTGGCAGGTGTGATGTTGGGCTGGAAGACAATGAGGACACCTGGGCCCGAGAGCTGCCGGGGAGGAGGGGGCAGGGCAGGCAGAGCTGCCCGGGGGGCCGTGCGCAGCCCCGAGCCTTCCCGCCGAGGGAGGACATGGAACCCTCGGGTCATTTCGGAACGAGCTCAGCCGGACAGCGCGTCAAGTTCGGGCGGTGCAACGAAGTACTTACTAATTTAAGTCACTCTTTAAAAACACCCTTTAAGAAGTCTGACAGCCTTAGAAAGTCTTTTCTCGGTCTCTTTGGTTCCAGCACCGCTAACAACGAGGTCTCAGCTGACCCGAAGGGGCCTTGGAGGCAGGGGGGCTGTGGTGCCCCCCGCCTGAGCCTCCCGCTCCTCACCTGCGCTGCTGGGCCCCGCCTCCCAGATTCCTGAGTCAGACGCTGGCCACACCAACGTGCCCGGGAGGCACCTCCCACCACGTGCAGGCGCCGCTGTGCTGGACGAGGGACGGAACAGACGCACGGAGGGGTGTTCAGTGCCACGGAGCCGGGGTCGGGGTGGGGTCACTTTGTGGTCAAGCACAGAGCGTCCACCTTCTCCTGTGACAAAGGGGAGACCTCGGTCCCTCAACCGACCCTTGCGTGTGACGGCTGGAGGCCGCCGGCTGTTGGGAGGCACCCAGGCGGCTGCACAGGCGATTGGCTGGGAACGAATGCCGGGGAGGCAGGTGGGGACGGTGGGGGCCGCCGGGGTCCCCTCTTTGATCCTCCACAGACAGAAAGGCCATTTGAACGCGTGCTTCTTTCTTAGACGCCTGACCGGCCAGGAGCCGGTGGCTCTGTGGCGGACGAGAGGGGGCGTTCCCCCGGCCCCTGCTGTGCGCAGGAGAGAGCCAGGAAGGGGAAGTGCACGGGCCCCACCGTCTCCGGAGTCTCCCCGATGGCCCGTCTGCCTCCCGGGTTGTGGGCAGGACCCCCGGGGCCTCACAGCCCAAGGCCACTGCCCAGGCAGAAAAGAGACAGGTCTTCAGCTCAGAGCTGGTTTAAGTGTGGGCAGGGTGGGGCCGGAGGGCTCCGTGCGGCTATTACTGTCCACCCATCCGGCGATCTGTCCACACATCTGTCCACATGTCCATCCATCTATCTGTCTATCTATCCATCCATCTATCCATCCACCCACCCATCCTCCATCCATCATCCACCCATCCTTCCATCCACCCATCCACCATCCAACCATCCACCATCCAACCATCCATCCACCATCTGTCCATCCATCCATCCATCCATCTACCATCCATCCACCCACATATCCATCCGTCTGTCCATCCATCCACCCATATATCCATCCGTCTGTCCATCCATCCATCCCCCATCCATCATCCACCCACCATCCATTCATCCATCATCCATCCACCCATCCTTCCCTCCACCATCCTTCCATCCATCCATCCATCCAGCATCCATCCATCTATCCATTCACTCACTGTCCAACAGGTACCCCCTGGACACTGCTCTGGGCCCACCTGGTGAGCGGTGAGCGGAGGAGTGACCCACACCCGGGACCTGCAGCGCGGGTGTGGCATGGGCCCGCGTGGGTGGGGGGACTAAGAAAGGGCTGCTTTGTGCCCACCCAGCCCCAGCCCGGAGACACGGAGAGGCCAGGGCGAGATGCCCTTCACAGCTCCCAGGGAGACGGCAGCCGCACCGTGGCCGTCTCGGGCTGCTCTGGCCGTGGCCACAGGCCTGACACCCACAGTTACCCCCGGCACCTGTGGTCAGTGGGTAAGGACCAGGGAGACCCCCAGGACACGGTGCCCCCGCATTTCCCTGTCCTCCCAGGCCGGGCCCTGCCTCCCTTTCCAACAAGACAAGCACATTCTTCAGGACCACGAGTGGTTTGTGGAGCAGCAAGCGGGTCCCTTTAAAAAGTGAGCTGGACGCAGTGGAATACTACTCAGCCATGAAAAGGAACACAGTGCCACACGCAACAACATGGATGAGCCTCACACCCGGCTGGGGGAGAGGACCCACTCACAAGACCACACACCGTGCAACTCCACGGGCGTGAGACGCCCAGGGCCGGCAGCGCGGTGGGGACGGGACAGCCGTTCCGCGGGCGGAGCCGGGCTGGGCCGGAGGGAGCGGGCGGGGCTGCTGATGGGCGGGGCTGCCGATGGGCGGGGCTGCCCCGCGGCGGGCGGCAGCGGCGGCGGTGGTGAGGATGTTCCCAACCAGACGGCGGTGGTGGATGCGCAGCTCCGCGGATCTAAATGCCACTGAACTGTACACGCGCCGCACTTCATCTTCGTTTCGATAAAGATTTAAAAAGGGAACTTGAACAAATGATGAGCCTCCAGGGTTTCGAGCCTGGGGGGGCGGGGCCTGTTCACGGGGCCCGTCTCACGGTGGACACCACGCCCGCCGCGCCCTGCTCCCCGGCGGCGGTGGGAGGGGGCCGGCAGCCCCCAGGAGAGCCCAGGACCCTCCCCCGCCGCCACCGCTGCCGCCCTGGTTTCCGCAGCCCTCGGCCCCACCCCCATCTCACGCCCCTCCCACCGCCAAGGGCTGCTTTCTGCCCAGACACAGGCCGAGCCACAGGCTGGTTCTCACGAGGCCCTGGCACCGGGCAGGCGACCTCCCCGGCACCTGGGGGCGGCCGGGCGGAGCGCTGCAGCCGCCGCCCCTGACGCCCGCCCGCCCGGAGCCGGCTCCACCCGCCCCACGCTCCCAGCTGAGGCTGCTGGCGTTTGTTAAAAATACACGGCACCATCTGTGGCTACATGTAATTCAATATATTTATTTATAATGCGACTGAGGCTCGTTTTCAAGACTGTTTATCTCTGAGATGGGGCTTCAGAGGCCCAGGGGGAGTCGCGCTCACCTGGGGAGGCGCTCAGCCCCGGCGGCGTGCTCTGTGCTTGCTGGGGCCGCTGGCTCACAGCTCTGGGACCCCCCAGCCTACAGCCCCAGTGAGGGGGAGGGGAGGGGAGGGTGGGAACCACAGCTGCCCCAGGCCAGGGTCCCCCCTCCCTACATGGGGTCAGTGGAGTCTCCCCTCGCCCCCAGAACCCGGAGATGCGGCCGTCCTCGGAAACAGGGTCCTGCAGACGCAGTTAGTGAGCTGGAGGGGGTGGGGCCCAGTCCGCCGGCGCTGCCCCTGCGGAGAGCGCGAGCACACAGACTCCAGGGCAGGGGCCTGGGGTGCCGGTCAGCATCGGGGGACCACTGGAGCCCCGAAGCTGGAAGAGGCGGGAAGGAGCCTCCCCCGAAGCCCCCGGAGGGGCCCCCCTTTCTGATATTTGGTTTTGGGGTTCTGGCCTCTAGACCTGGAGAGAGGATAAGTCTGCGCCATTTTGGCAGTCGGGTGTGGGGCCCTGGGTCAAGGTGGCCTCGGGGTGCCCACTCCTGAGAAGGGGCGTGTGTTGGGCCGATTCGCTGCCCTGAGGGGCCTCCCGCCCACCAAGTGCCCTCTGGCCGGCCCATGTCTGCACTCCAGGCGCCCCGGGCTCCTGGCCGCACCCCCAGACTTGCCCTCTGTGCCCGTCCCGCCTTCTCTCTGTGTGTCCTCTGCCCCCCACCAGGACCCTGGGTGTGCGGCCCACCCAGGCCATCCGGGACGATCTCACCTCGAGACCCCCAGCCTGGTTTTCCACACGAGCTCACACGCACGGGCTCTGGCGGACGGGACGGGTGGGGGCCGCCGTGCAGCCATGGGAGCCTGTGCATGCGTGTGCCGGTCTCCTTCACTCTAGTCCTTCCGGAGCCGCGGCCAGGGATGGCGCCTTCCCCTGGGATGGAGCCCTGTGTCTGTCTATCATCTGTCTGTGTGTCTGTGTATCTACTTTTAAATCCTCACGTGAGGATGTGCCCATTGATTTGAGAGAAAGAGAGAAACATCAACGTGAAAGAGAGACATCGATTGGTTGGCTCCTGTGTGTGTCCTGACCGGGGATCGAACCCATGACCTTGTGGTGTATGGCACAATGCGCCAACCCACTGGGCCGCCCAGCCAGGGCTGTGTCTACATTTTTGTCCATTTTGAAGACCCCGCACGGACACCCCAGGCCCTGAGGTGAACGAGGAGCAGGGAGCGCACCTGGGGCCCAGGTGGGCCGGCTCCCTGCAGGCTCAGGTGGACAGCGGCAGCCCCCGGAGGTGCGGGGGGTGGGGGGGAGATGCGGGCGGGTCTCCAGCTCTGGACACGCCCTGTTCTCTCTCCTCTGCGCCCCCCTGCCTCCTTGGAGCTTGTTCCCTCTCCCAGGGCAGGCACCCAGGTGCCCGTGAGTTCAGGGACGCGAGCCGGGGGACGGGAGGCCCGCCCCCCTGGGCAGCGCAGGAGGCCACAAGGAGCCGAGAGGGAGAGTCTCCCTGTGGCCGCGCTGTGGCTCAGGGCCTGCTGGGGGGGGCCACACGGGTGGCAGCCTGTGCAGCACCGGCGGTGGGGTGGGGGGGGGCTCGAGATTCTCCATTACCTGACAAAGTCCCCGCCCCTGTGGGTCCCACCTGCAACGTCCCCTCCAGGTACCCCACCTGGGGGGCCTGACACTGGAAGCCCGAGTGTGCCCCCCCGTACTGCGTGCCACCCGATGCCCCGAGACTGGACCCTCGGCCCTCTGGTCCCCTGCCCGGCACAGATGGGGCCTGGCCAGGACCCAGACGCGCCAGCACCCGCTCCCCGCCCCTGTGGGGTCCACGGCCAGCAGGGAGACCCTGTGGTCAGGGTCCCCGGGAGGGCCCTGCAGAGCCCGCGCCCAGCTGTGTGGGGCGGACAGTCGGGATTCGGTGCGGGGTGTGGACCTCGGTGCAGGTTTTTCAGGGGGAGCGTAGGGTGTCTCAAGGTGGGGAAGGCAGGGGCAGAGGCTGGAGACGTAGGCGGGACTGTGGATACCCGGGAGGGTGCAGAACGAACCCACGGTGAGCGCAAAGGATTCGAGAAGAAATTCACACCTAAACCAACCGCCCCGCAACCGTGCAGACAGAGTCACGGCAGCAGGTCCAGCTCTTCCACGAGGAACACAGGAGGCCCGGGGGGGCCTTCCGAGCCTCCAGGACCCCTCGCGGAGGGACAAACAGCTCTAGCTCCAGAAAAACGGCTTCCAGAGGAAAAAGAGAGAGAGAGAGAGAGAAAGAGAGAGAGAGAGAGAGGGCGGGGGGGGGGGGGGGGCCCCGGCTGAGGGCAGTCCGAGGAAGGGAAATTGCAGGCGAATCTCGTCCGTGGACTTAGATGCAGAAATGCTACACGAGACATTCGAAGCAACATTCAGCAACGCGCCGAAGAGACGGCCACATCGTGATCAGCTGGGTTACCCCAGGAACCTCAGGCGCATCTACGAGAAAATCAATTAAGGTAATTAATGAGCCGAGGAGGAAAGCCACATAATCGTCTCAAGTGATGTGGAAAAAAGCCCTTCATAAAACTTCATAGCCACTTACGGTGAAGCCAACCCCCCCGACACGCTCCAGCCTGACGGCGTGAGTGCCGGGGCAGAAAGAAAGACCACCCGAGTCAGGAGACATTTGGAAAGTGTCTTTGAAGATCAGGGACGAGACAAGGGCGCCGTGGCCACCGATCCCCATTGTCGTTTCAGTGAGAGAGAGCCCTCGCCAGCAGAGCGAAGGGATGAAGAGACACGAACGACATATAGAAGATGACAGCTCGTAAGGGAATGTCGAGAGGTGGCTGGCCACAAAAAAAATCCCTAGTCCCCGGTCAGCAGGTCTCCGCATTCCAGCAGCAACCGGCGGGTACGATCCTGGGAAGCGCACCGTGACACGACGAACCGTACACCGCCAGGAGGGAACCCGAAGGCGCCGCAGGAGCTCTCGGTGGAGAGACAAGGACAGAATCGGCCCCAGAGATGTGAGCGGACCCCTACATGCCGTGTTCGGGGGCAGGGAGACGGCACTGCGATGTGTCCATTCCCTCGCGATGGGTGGATGTGAGTCTGATCAAAATCCCAGCTGTGTGTGTGTGTGTGTGTGTGTGTGTGTTTGTGAGACTTGACCAGCTGGTCTTGAGACGCCTAAAGAGGAGTCAAGAGCCAGGAAGAGCTGACATGACCCTGAGGGGCAGCAGTGGGGAGCAGGGCGGGGGAGGGGAGCCTTGCTCAGGTGCCATGGAGACGAGGCAGAGCTGGGCACGCCTGGTGGGCAGCCCCGGGGAGCCCGGGGGTCTCCCCCTGGCTGACGGCGGAGCCCGCACCGTAGAGGGGGCCGTCTCACTCCAGACCCCGACGCGGGCAGGACGGGTCATCCGCAGGGGGGAACTAGGAGGAGCCGGGTCCCTGCCGCGCACCACGGGCTCACGAAACGCCAGATGAGGCCCGCCTGGGTGGTTGGAGGGCGTCCCTCCCTCCACGTGGGAAGAGGCAGACGTATGGGTGAATTCCTAGGAAGGAGACTCGAAAACACCTCTGGGACCTCTTGGTAGAAGAGAACTTCTCAAGTGAGACCCGAAAGAGCAGACACCGTAAAAGTCTCACAAATCCGTCACATTCAAGTCAGGACTCCTTGTCCCAGGAAGAGCCGAGAAGGCCGGCCAAGGGTCAGTGCAAGGAGCCCACGAGGGCCGTGGGTCAGTGAGGGAAGGCAGACACCCCACGGAAGCCTGGGAGAAAGGCGGGAACGAGCGTTTCACAGGAGAGGAGCCCCACCGGGCCCGTACACAGCTGGCGACCCCTGGAGGGTCAGACTGGGGGGGCGCGAGGTCCCTGCGTCCGCCCCACGTGGTGCGGCCGCCCCGACAGATGCAGGAGGACCACCGGCGAGCACGGCTGGGCTCGCACAAGACACACAGGATCCCGCGTTTCCTAAAACTCAGTGCGCCGTGTGGAATGGACACACACACGTGGCCGAGTCACCTTTGCCCTGGACGCACCCAGCCCCACGGGCTCCAGATGAGGGATGCAGGGCCCGGCTGGTCCCACGAAGGAACCCTCCACCAGGCCCACATGGCCGTGAGGATCGGCCACAGAAGCACAACGACATGTCAAAGACCAGAGCCCCCGGAGGTCCTCGGCGGCCAAGACTCCCACCCCGCAAGCAGTGAGCTGTGAACGCAGGCCACGCAGCCGGCAGGAGCCTGTAGGGCGGGGGCAGGGAGACTCCTCGCAGCCCCCACGAAGCGCCCCTCGGCTCAGGCCACGCCTCCTGCTGTCTGCAGGCCACGGGAACAGGGAGCAGACCCTGTCACTGAGAGGCGGTGGCCACCACATTCTCCCAGGCCCACCAGAGCCTGGGCAGGTGACCCCGAGCTCAGGCCAGGGTGCCGCCCTGGGCCGCAGCAGGCGGGGTGCTGAGGGTGTCCCAGCAGGCCCCACCCCAGGGCACCGCATCCAGCTCGCCCTGCCCCAAGCAGGTGCCCCCGAAACCCTGAGGAGGAACAGGCCACCTTTGGGGCGTCCTCACGGCTTGTCACCAGTGTCACTTCCCCATTTATTTTCTGCCTCTTTCCATGGCAATCTCATTAGGTGGGGGGAGGGGGGGTATTTCCATGTGTTGTCGCTGCTGTAGACCCAGAGTGCAGCAGATAAACCAGGAGGGATGATGACAGTGACATCAGGGAACAGAGAGGTTGAGTAACTTGCTTAAGGTCACACAGCCAGCACGGCAGAGCTGGGGTCCAGGAAAGATGCCCCCGCCATGCTGGGCAGCCCCTCCTGGCCAGCCTGCTCCCCACCTTGCCCCCTAAGCTTTGGTGCTTTTTGGAAAACCCATGAGGCCCTGGGCGGCCGGGGGAGGGTTGCCGACCGTCAGGTGAGCCGTCTGCTCCCCGGGAGCCCTCCCCGCCTGGGGGACAGCTAGCGACCCACACGGACCCTGGAGGAGGGAGTAATGGTGAGCAGACGGTGGGGTGGCCGGCGCCCAGCAGAGAGGGTCGGGGACACAGAACGAACCCCCAAAACTACTCACTCAAACATATAGCTGTGGACACTCGAATGAAGTCCAGGGGCGGGGGTGGGGGCCTGGCGCCCCGGAGGAGGCCGAGCCCCCCACCCACCCTCCCTCGCCCCATCCTTGTAAAGGTCCCCACAGTGCCCCCAGGCACGGGGGTGCTTTGGTGGGGAGCGAGCCTGAGGCCAGAGGGCAGGGCCTCCGCCAAGCGCAGCACTGGGACCACGGCGACTTCACACTTGGGGCGGTGGGGGCAGGGGGCTCTGGGCTGTCTTGGGGGCGGGACTGTTCTGCCTGACCCACGGGCAGCGGTCCCTTCCAGAGGAGGGGGCAACCGGGCTGTTGTCCAGAGATGCGCAGGCCCTCTTGAGGCTCGGGGAGCCCTGGCGAGGGAGCTGGCAGCTGGAGCACAGCCCGAGACGGTGCGCGGGCTGGGGTCCGTCCCCGAGGCCCTGCCCACCCCTCCCCCACCTCTGTCCTGTCCGCACACAGGGACTGGGGACCCCCGACACACGTGCAGCTGCTCAGGGGGCCCCAGGCCCCTCGGCGGCGCGATCATGCCCCCCATGGGCACGGCGGGCAGCGGTCCCTGTGTCAGGATGAAGACGATGACCACCATGCCCAGTAGGACACGTTAACTATCACGTGTGCGCATGGATGCAGACACGAAACAGAACACGTGAACATACGCGCAAAGCGGGTCCGTGTGTGCTGAATACACTGGCCTCCGAGTTCCCACACCGGCCTCCCCCGGACGGTGGCACGGCGGGTCGTACTGCCACCGTCACCTTGGCACAGAGGACGGCCTGAGGCCCAGAGAGGGCAACGGACGTGCTGGCCTGGGTGCGGGGGGCATCCGAACCCCCCGGGTGTGGCCCCGGCCCCTCGTCTCATCCCTGTCCACACCCTGCGCACGGGTGGCGGACCACACACACATGTGCCCCCCCCCCCACACACACCTTCATGAGGGCTTCGGGCCGGCTCCGTGGTTTGGGGGTGACCTGCAGGTGGGGTGCAGCAATCAGGGCAGGACCTGTGTGGGCTCTCCAAGGAGGGGACACTCAGGGAGTGAAGGGTGGCACCCCAGCTTTGCTGGCGCCGGCCCACACAGCCGCCTTTCCTGGCCACAAGAGCACCGTCCCAGTGACTCCAACCAACGAGAGAGCGCCTCCTGCAGGAGAGGCTCCTGCTCGGGCCGCGCCTGGGGTGGGCAGGCAGGCGGCAGACGCGAGGCCTGGGTCAGCCAGGAGCGAGCGGGGACTCGGCACAGCCCAGGGAGGGGTGCATCTGTGTGCCCGCCACGCTCCAGGGGTGCCAGCGAGGGGCCCCCAGGAAACCACTCGATTTTAGGTCAAACACCCAGCGCTCGAGATTCCCTAACGCGGCGGCTGCTCCCTGGCCCTCAGAGACGAGCACGCTGGGGCTGGAGGGCCCTGCCTGGCCCGGGCTCCCGCTGCGCTCCTAATGGCCCTCGGCCTGCACTGACCTTATTTTTAGCCATTTCCACTCCAATTACTGCTCAGTGAGCGAGCGGACGCACCGGGGGCTCTTTCCTGTCATCCTTCCTCCCCGAGGGGTGGACGGAGGCGAGGGATCCCACGGGGGGCCTCCCGGTCCCCAGGATTCGCTGCGAGGCAGCATCGAGCTGCAGACGCCAGTAGCAGCCCCTTCCTGGTGGTGTGCTCCTGGAGCCGGAGTGGCGGGGACCGGGGGACGCTGGAGGCACTCAGCCTGGAGGCAGTGGGGGGCCATGCGGGGGGAGGGGGGTGGTACGGGGGGCGGGCCTGGCCTGGGAGCCACCGCCGCTGTGACTCCCCTCCCCGACTCCCAGAGCCCCACTGCAACAGTCCCCCTGCAACCACCTGTGGCCTTCGCCCTCCCCGGGGAACGGGGGTGCTGTGGCTCTGGCCGGGGGTTCCGTGGGTCAGGGCGGCGTCCCGTGCACCAAATCAGGGCGGGTACAGGAGGCGACCCATCGATGTCTGTCTCTCTTTCTCTCTTCTCTCCTCTCTCTCTAAAATCAGTTTTTAAAAAACCACGCCATTATCCTCGGGTGAGGATTAAAAAATTTTCTTTTAAAAAAGATGCCGTGAACTATCATCCTTCAGGAACTCTGGGGGGAAGAAACGGATGGTGGGTGTGGAGGGTGGGGTCCCTGAACGGACGGCAGAAGGTCGGCACTGCTTCTCGGAGGTCACGGCCGGCCTCGGGGGGGTCCGGCTCCTCCTGCCTCGGTGGCGGCGCCTTCCCACATGCTGCTCCCACTCCCCTGAGCGCCCCTCCCCTACCCCTGCCACCTCAGAGACTCCTACCACCTGCTCCATAAGAACCGTAGGGCGCCTTTGCAGCCTCGCCGTGCAGGCCGGTCGCCCGGGGCCTGGTTGAGTGCCGAGTCTAGGTGGGCCCTGCACTTCGGATGGGCCCCGGGGTGGTGTGGAGGCTGCTGGCCGGGGGCCACTCCAGGACCCGGAGGTGCTGGGGTCCCCGGCTCCATCCTCCCCCTGGCCTGCCCGCACACAGCCTCCGGGTCCCACACCTCACAGGCGGCCCCCGGCCCCTCCCGCAGGACGACCCCACCCTGGAGGGCCCCGCCCTAGGCCTGACCCTGTCTCTGACCCCTGGGGCCCCGCCCGGGGCTGGGAGGTGCCCAAGTGCAGGGTCAGGTGGGGTAGCCCTCCTCTGTGCCCAGCCCCTCGGGACCCCCAGCCCCCTCCATCCCTGTTCCCGGGTCAGGGTGCAGCAGGAAGATGCCGGAAGGAAGGAAGGAAGGAAGGAAGGCAGGCAGGCAGGCGGGTGGCATTTCCCAGCAGCCTGGTTCCCGGGCCGTCCTCCTCCCCGGGCTTGGCCTCGCAGACGGGGCGGCTCTGCCTCTGCCCACGAGCTCCGGCCGCACCTGCTCCGGCCGCACGGAGGGGCCTGTGCGGGGCCTGCAGACGCGGCGCCGGGTGGGGGTGGGACCCTCGAGGGCCCACGGTCCCGCCCTGGCTTCTCCGCAGAGCCGGCGTTCCCGGGAGCCGTGTATCCACAATGGGCCCCGAGGCCCTCAGAGGGACCCACTTGCTGGGGCACACCCCCCCAACCCCCCCCCCCGCAGGTCAGGCGCCCGCCCCTGAGCTGAAGAGAAGTGACTGGGCCTGATTCGCTGGCGGCTGGCCAAGGTCACATGCACGGGCCCTGGGACACTTTATCGATGATCTGGTTCCCGGGCCAGGCCTCCCTGCAGGAGAGGGGACTGTCTGGGCGATGGTCAGGTCCTGAGGACCTGGCCGCCGTGCCCTCCGCTCTGCACACATGTGTCCGATGGCCCGTGTGCGTGGCGCGGCTGGCCCCTCCAGTCCGAGGACCTCTCAGAAAGAGCCTCTGGCCGTGGGGACCAAGCGGCTCGCCTGGAGGAGGCTGGGGCCCCTGCGAGAGGCCTTCTGGTGGCACCGACTCCCGGCCCGGGGCCCGCGTGCCTGCCCCCACCGCCTCCACCTGGCGCTGGCCTGGGGTCCCCTCCCCGACTGTGCCCGGAGAGGCCGAGCGGCCGGCGCGGGGCCGCACGGGACAGGCAGTACCGGGACTCCCGACCCCTCCTCCCACACCGTCCGCGGAAACACAGGTGCCGCTCCCGGACGCTTCGGCCGGAAGCCTCGCCCTGCCGTGCCCTCTCCTCGGCTCCCTGCGGAAAGGGCTGGTCTCGCAGCCACTGGCCGGGCTGCTCAGGGGGACAGGCGGGGAGCTCGGGAGACCGCCCGGGGAGGTGACCTCCTCTCTCAAACCCCGGCTCTCTGGGGCGGGGGGGTGTCCATGGATCTTCGGGGGCCTCAGCCATCCCGGCTCCACACCTCTCCGCTCTGGGCGATCTCGAACCCACCTAACCCATCTGACTCAGTTTCTGCATCTGCAGAATGGGGGCGACGTCGGGGCCCAGACAATGGGCCAGCGCCCGCCCGGTCCGAGCGCAGCCAGTCAGGGAAGGCCGCCCCTCCCCACCTCTTGGCCACGTGCCCCCTGGGTCAGCGACAGGAAGGGCTCCGTCCGTCCTCTGTCGGCAGGACTGAGCTCCCCGCACCCCCCCACCCCCCCGCCAGGCCAGGCCGGGGCTCCGGGAGGCCCGTCGGCAGCCGGGAGTCGCTCCTGCCCGATCCGGTCTGCGGACGGCAGCTGACAGAGCTTGATCTCCAACCACAGCCGGCAGCTGGGTGACGCAGGACACCGCCCCCGCGGCTATAAATAGCCCCCTACCCCCAGAGGAGTCCCCACGAGTTCTCCGGACCGATGCGCGTGGTTGCGAACGACGAGAGACTGGCACAGCCCAGCTCACACAGGAGGCTCGTCGGGGGCCGGGGGCCAGGGGCTGGGTCGCGCCAGAGCCTGGCCAGGCCGCAGAGACACAGCGAGTGTGTCCCCGGAACCGGAACCGCCCACCGCCCGAGTGGCCTGGCCGCCTGCTCACTCCCGGCGGTGCCGGGTGGAGGCCGGCCCAGAGGGGCTCGCCAAGCAGAAGGGGGAGAAGTGAAAGGGCACCACACGGCCGGGCGGGGCGGGAGCTTCTCAGCGCAGGAGGGGCGTCTGGGGGCTGCGCTGGGGGCTGAGCTGGGGGCGAGGGTTCCGGAAGGGGCTCCAGCTGCTGGGGCCAGAGACCCTACGAGAGGGGGGACCAGGGGGTGAGTGCCCCTCGGTGGCCCCCGGGACAGGGTGGCCCCTCTCAGGAAGCGGACCAGAGCCACCACACGACACAGCCATGGCAGTCCCGGGCGTGTGCGCCGCAGAGCTGACAACAGGGTCCCGTGCTGCGTGCATGCGTCCCACACGCGTCCCACACGCGTCCCACACGCGTCCCACACGCGTCCCACACGTGTCCACGGCTGCTCTGCTCCCCTCAGCCAGTGGCGGACGTGGCCCGAAGGCCCTGCGTGGCTGAATGGCCAGCACGGTGTGGTCTGTGGGTGCGGCAGGATGTCATTCTGCCCCCAGAAGACAATGCACAGCCCTGGTGGCTGCTGTGGCTCGGTGGACTGAGCACCAGCCTGGGAACCAAAGGGTCGCCGGTTCGATTCCCAGTCAGGGCACATGCCTGGGTTGAGGGCCAGGTCCCCAGTAGGGGGCGCATGAGAGGCAACCACACATTGATGTTTCTCTTCCTCCCTTTCTTCCCTCCTTCCCCCTCTGTAAAAACATAAATAAATAAAACCTTTAAAAGAAGGAAAGACGCAGCACCGACTCCTGCGACCGTGTATGTGCACGGGCGTGGAGACCTACTCAGTGCCAGAGTGGACACAGACCGTCCAGACGGCGTGACTGCAGGCACAGGCCCCGTGCAGGACAGGTCAGTCTGCAGAGAGAAGGCAGCTGCCCGGTGGCTGCCGGGGCAGGGGGAGGGGGAGGGACAGGGACCCGAGTGCTGGTCCCGGGCCTGGGGTTCCCTCTGGGGTTGAGCACAGCCTGGGGCTGGGACCGGCGCAGGCTGCACAGCACCGAGAACGTGCGTGGTGCCACTGAGTCCCGCCCTCTTCAGAGCCTGTAAGGGGGCGGCAGCTGTGGCGGCGGCAGCCCTGCAGGCGGCTCGGCAGGCCGGTGCTCCGGGGGGACGGTGGCTGAGTTCACTTCTCACGGGGGTGGCTTTACACGCTCGGCTCCAGGCCCTGCGGCCACATGGCCGCCAGGAATGGACTCCCGTCCAGGCCGACTCCACAAGGGCCCTCAGTGCCGGGCCGGAGTCTGCCCGGCGGCGGGAGTTGCGCCCTCTGACCCCAGGTCCGTCCCTGCCCGCTGGCGAGCCCCAGGCTTCCCCAAGGCGAGCCCAGAAGCTCCCGCCAGCCCCGTGGATCCCCGCTGTCCTCCGGCCTCCCGGCCCAAGGACGCATCCACGCAGGCTGCATGTGCGAGGCAATAAGTGATGGCCCGTTTTACGTTAATTAAACATAATGATTACTGGTGTAACGGCCAGCCGGGGCTGCCGAGCGGCTGCCGGGGGGGGGGGGGACCAGCCTGGACAGCTGCGAGTTAGCCGGTGTGGACCGGCCTGGACGGCAAGGGGACCCCATGGCCTCCCTGACCCCACAGCGACCCTGCCAGCTCCTCTAGGCTTTCTATGGTGGCCGTGTTCGGGGCTGAAATGTGCCCCCCAAAAGACACTGGAGCCCTAGGCCCCAGGAGCCGGGACTGGGGCCCTACTGGAAATGTGGTCTTTGTAGATATAGTGAAGAGGCGAGTCGTGATGGGGTAACACGGGCGTAGGGGGGGGGCCCTGAGCCCCCCACGACTGGGTTTGTGTGAGGACGTGTGGACACAGACAGAGGGACGACGCCATGTGATGATGGCAGCAGAGGCCGGAGTGGCGCCGCTGTGGCTCCCATGGGAAGCTGGTGACCGCAGAAAGGACCCACGCTGAGAGCCCCCGGGGAGCTCAGCCCCGAGGACACCATAGAACTCCCGGAATTTTAGATGTGGAACAAGGACGGCACGTGTCTGGCGTGTGAGCCCGCGGTCCGGGGCCCTTTGTCGCAGCCGCTCTGAGGCACGAACACAAACGGCATTCTAGGTCTCAGCCGGGCCACCAGGCACCGGCTCGGGGTCCCGGCACGTCCTCCGGGGGGGAGACGGCACAGCTCAGGGGCGGGGCCGAGGCTGCGGCTGCAGGACCGAGCCGCATGCCGTTCCGGGCCTGGGGAGGCCCCTGCGGAGCTGGCCACCTGACTGGTGCACGGGTGCGCCACAGGCCGCGGGCTGAGTGTGGAAACACCTTCTTAGCTTCCGGGGCCGGTCAGATTCGGCCCTCAGGCCACAGTTCGCCAAACCGTGCCGAAAGCCAGAGACGTTGGAGCAAGACCCCCCCGCAGTGGGAGCGCCGGCACCCCCCGGGGCTGTCGGGGTGAACCCCAGGACCGCTCACCCCGGTTAAGGTGCAAGCACCATGGTCGGGGCCGCCCGAGGGCCCAGGGGCAAGTC
The DNA here is from genome assembly GCF_004126475.2 of Phyllostomus discolor. Lineage (NCBI taxonomy): Eukaryota > Metazoa > Chordata > Mammalia > Chiroptera > Phyllostomidae > Phyllostomus > Phyllostomus discolor. Next base: position 168,725,846 of record NC_040908.2, read on the forward strand.
GAGGCTGAAACCGGAGGAACTGAGGTCGCCCCCTGGGCTCCTGGAGCCCGATCAGAGCGGGAGGGCGGCGGGGGCCACGAGGAAGAGGCCAGAAGGAGCCCATTCAGAGGGAAAAGTGTTGCTGGGCCTCGGGACCGGAGACCCCGAGTCCCCCGCCCCCTAGCCCTCCCAGGGTGAGGTGCGGCGGGCCCTGGGCCGCAGCCAGATCCCAGGCTCCGGGAGGAAGCCAGGGGACAGGGGTGTGGCCGCTCAGAGAACCACGAGGCACGTGGGTTAAGGAGCCCAGGTCCACGAGCACTGACTCGCAGAGCGGAGCCCAGCTTCTGGGTGCAACCAGCCCTCACTGCCCGCGGACACCACGCGGACCGTCCCGCATCGCGTGTGCTCGGAACAAGCCCGCGTCTGGAGCACAGGGCAGGGCGACCCTCGGGAAGGCCAGCTCTCCGGGTCAACTTGGACCGGTCGGCCCATCCTGACAGTTAGTCCGGGGCGGGGGCTCCGTGGGGAGCAGAGACACGTCCGCACGGGCTGACCCCAGCGGCCAGCCAGGAGGCGGGTGGGAGAGTCATGCAGCCACGCCCCCCACCACCCTGTGTCCTGCGTCCTTTCTCCTGCCCGAGGCTGGGATCCCCTTCCCGGACCTCAGGCTCCCCACGGGGGCCAGCAGGCCCGAGGGAGGCAGCCGGCAGACCCCCGCCCGCAGCCCCCAGCCCCCGGTGCCGCGGCTGCTCTGAGCACTTCCTCCTCCTCCGAGGAGGAGTAGTCATTTAGGCTTTAAAACCCAGAGGGGAGCGGGTTCCACTCTCACCACAGCTCTGACAGATCACACGCACCAGCGGTCTGAAACCACAGGGACCGATTATCTGACGTTTCTGACGGCCCGACACGGCTCTCTCGGGCTTAAGTCAAGGTGGGGGCCGGGCGGGGCTGGCTCCTTCCCGAGGCCCCAGGGGAGGACCCCTCTGGCCTGCTCCTGCGTCTGGGGGGCTGCCAGTGGGCATTCCTGGGTGCACAGCCGCGTCCCCCCAGGCCCTGCCGGCCCCCAAGGTCACGTCTCCCTCTGCCTCCCCCTCAGAAGGACTTGCAGAGGGTCCACTCGGACAATCCCAGCTGGTGTCCCACCTCAAGGGGCGTGGCTTCGTCACGGAGGCCAAGGCCCTGGTGTCACAGAAGGTCGCAAATTCAAAGACGGGGAGATACGACATGGATGTCTTGGGGACTGTTATTCCACTGACCGTGGGAAGATACTTCCGTCCTACTGGGAGGTGGCTGGGCTCTGAGGGGAGGCCACAGCCCAGGGACCCCTCAGGGCTGCCACTGCCGGCCACCCCCCCACATCTCCTCTCTCACCTTTTATGGGCACCCTGCCCCTGTCTTCCACGCCACCCCCAAACACCCTGGTGAGCTTCTGTTCATTTTGTGCCTCTTGCAGAACATGCTCCTCCTGAGACCCTAGGCCTCAGGTGACAGAGCGGAAAAGTGGGTGCAGCCCCAAACAAGGGCTTGTCCTCACACAGTGGCAGCCAGGACCGGCCACGGGAGAGTGTGCTGGGGCAGGTGGCCTGCCCTTCTCTCCTCTTGTCAGCCTGGGGCATGGCCTTCTCTCCCAGGCAGGCCTCTCTCCCTAATGGTGCGGGCACTCATTCATACTCAAGTGTGAATGACTGAGTGACAGCTCACACCTGTTCCGGAGACTTCAGAAACCACAAGGTTCTCGGTGGTGGTATGGTCACCTGGTGAGTCCACCTGTACAGCCACCCTGGGGCACTGCTTGACCCCAGGGCATCCTCCAGCAGCAGAAGTGAGAGGACTGCGGTGGGTGAGAGGGGTGGGCTGCGGTGGGTGAGAGGGGTGGGCTGCATGCAGGGATTTGGGGCCGGGGGCAGAAGGAGTGGCCGGTGCATTGAGGTCTGCAGGAGCTGACTGCATAGGCACCAGGAACCCGTCCAGACCTGTCAGAACCTCCGTCCCCACTCCCCTCACACCCCCTTCCCCCTCGAGGCAAGGGACAACGTCGCAGACCCTCTGGACCACGGGGGGCATCCCCCGTGTCTGGAGTTGCCGCCCTGTGTGTCGGTCTCTGTGCCTGGCAGAAACAGGCCACAGCGCTGGTGCTGACCAGCCTCAGGGGTCACAGATGCACCCAGCCCATGATCGCTGCTCTGTGCCTCAGTTTCCCCCTGGGTGACAGAGGGTGGCTGTGGGGTGTCAGGATGAGAATGCGACCTGAGCTCCTCCCACAGTGCCCGAGTCAGTGTGCGCCAGCCTCAGGCCAGTGTCACTGCGGCCACCCCAGGCCGCGTGCCCTCCCCCCGCTGCAGGGCCCACCCCCAATGGGACTGCGTGTGGAGGCGGACCCTTCAGGGCGGAGATGAAGGGTAAGTGAGGTCGTGAGGGTGGGGACCTGTCAGGCAGGGTTAGTGCCCTCAGGGAAGACACACCAGGGCGCACTTCCTCTCTCTGCCACGAGGGGGCGCAGCGGGACGGCGGACGCCTGCCAAGTGGGAAGAGAGTGCTCACCAGCGGCCCGATCTACACCTTGACCTTGGACTTGAGCCTCTGGAACTGTGAGGGACAGATTTCTGCTGTGTAATCTCCCCTCTGTGGGGCTTTGTTATGGCACCTGTGCCGACGGAGACCCCCCAGTGGGGCAGGTGTGACACCCACTGGGCCTCGACCTCCACATCTTTAAAGGGCCACAGCGCCTGCCCCCAAGGCTGCGAGGGGACTGGACGTCCCGATACACCGGCTGGTGGGAGCCGTTCCCCCGCGACCCTGCCCCTGCGACCTCCCAGGAAGGCCGCCGTCCTGGGGTCTGCGTGTCTGCCAGGCATCTTGGGGTCCGCTCACACTCTCTGTGCTCATAACACCCTCTGTCCTGGTCCCCACTTTACAGAGAGGGAAACTGAGGCGGGAGCTGCCAGGGACTCGCCCGAGTTTCCAGCGGGATACGTCAGGGAGTGGGGCTCAAACCCAGGCCTTCTGGCTCCAGAGACCCGGCTCCAGCCCAGTCCAGCCCGGAGGGCCATGTCCCCAAACACCTCGGGCTGGGGACCGTCACAGACGGGGAGATGTGGCTGGGGCAGCGGGACAGGAGAGGGTGACTTAGGGTGACTCAGGAGGAAGGGTGGCTGGCGATGGGCGGGAGCCACCGAAACTCTTCCCTGGAGACACCCGTGTAGTGTCTGGGAAACACGTGGTTTGTGGTTTAATGCAGGAGAGAGAGTGAGTGGCTGGCGGGCATCACCCACAGGAGGCACGGTCGTCCCCAGGCCTGAGGAGCGTGCGGGGCCCTTCTGTGGGGCTGCGTGTGTCCGCTGGGGGAAGGGGGAGGGACTGCAGGGGTGGGACACCAGGCCCAGGGCCACCTGCCGGGCCTTCCCAGGCCAGGGCCCCGGCCTCTCTGCTCCGGTGTCCCTGAGCGGAAACAAGCGTCCCGGTTCTGGGCTCGCTGGGCCAGGGGCTTCAGAGCTGAGCCTGGTCCCCCCGTCCCTGGGGCCCCGGGCCCTGGGCAGGGCTGCAGCTCCTCCTGCAGGGCTGCCCCCAAGGTGGGGCAGAGGGTGAGAGTCGGATAGGGTGGAGAGGTGCTGCTGGGGCAGCGGGGGAGCCAACAGGCACAGCCTGCTCCCTGGCGCCCCTGGCCCTGGTGTGTGACTGCGCACGGACGGGGCACAGGGACGCCCACCCCAGGTCTCCGAGGGCCTCGCGGCCACCAGCCGTGGGACAACAGGGGACCCCTCGTCGGTGCGCCCCACCCTCTGGCCTGCGGTCGGCCCAGGGTCTGGGCGTGGAGACAGCCCCACGTCTCCTGCCCTGCTGTGCGCGCGTCCCGGCGCTGCCCCCACAAGGGACCACGAAGGGGTGGCTCCCCCAACCAGAACCCTGTTCTCTTGGGGTTCTGGAGGCTCCCAGGGAGCCCTGTCCCCCGCCCCTCCCCCGCCTCCCTGGCCCCGGGGTGCCAGCCCCTGAACGTGGCAGCATCTCTCCTCACCAGGTCTCTGCCAGCCAGGATGCCTACAGCCCGGGTCGGGCCACCCTGACCCCAGGGGCTCTCCCTTCATTGTGAGGCCCGTAACTGACCCGTCTGCAAAGACCTGTCTGCACACGGGGCTCCCAGGGGACCAGAGTTGGGGGACCTGCCTAACTCACCCCGCCCTTCACCCCGTTCTTCCCCCGGAAGCCGGACAAGCCGGACCACACACCCCCACCCCGTGTCCCCGCCGAATGTAAACCGCGTCCCCTGGGAGGTCACGAGTGAATTCCTCACCATGTCTTTGTCGTCCTGTGGGGGAGGGGACCTGTGCCCCCCCCCCCCCACTCCGTACCCACACTGGAACATTCCCGCCCTCAAGGTCCTGCCGGCCTCCAGCCCTGGGCTTCCCCTGTGTGGCCCCCTCTGCCAGGGAGGGGCCCGAGCTCCCGGCTCCTGCGACTTGACCGTGCCCCCCACCCCCAGGCTCCTGCCAGGCCCCTCTGGCTCGAGTCTCCGTGGCACACGCTTTGTGGGACAAAGCTCGTTCACTGAGGGTGGCCTCCCCCCACTTACGGTGAGAACGGGCCCTGCACGAGGCCACCCTCACACGCGACACCAGGCAAGCAAAGACGCTGCGGTCCGCGGCCAGGCCGGACTCTGGCCAGTGTCCCTGGTCACTGCACAGACCCGCCCCGCCTCCCGGGTCAGGGGACGCGCCTGGGCCCCGACGGCCCCGCGCCCCTGCCCTCTCACCCCCACGGGCGGCCCACACCTTCCAGAGGTCGCTGCACCTCGGCCGGGGGTCGCCGAGGCCCCACTGCGCGCCGACCAAGCCAGGAAGTGGACTAAAAGGCCTCCGAGTAGAAACGGGAAAGTAGGACATGCCCGCGTACCGCACGCACACAGAGGGATGGATGAGTAATGGAGGAAGAGAAGTCCCCACTGGTCCTCCCCGACGGAGAACGCCGGGCGGCGTGGGGCCTGGGGTCCCAGGGGACCCCCCCCACTCCCGCTCACAGGGCTGAGGGCTTCAGGCGCCTGGGGCCTCCCCTCCCGCCACCCCTGCCTGGATCTCCTCCCCGGCCGGCCTGTCCCAGGCTCCCATCCCGGGGAGCTCGGTACCCCGCACCCACGGTTGCTAGGAGACCGTTGCCGAGAGTCACAACTCAGCTGGCAACGGAGAACACCCCCAGCGACGGAGAGTGATGGCCCGTTTGGAGAGACTGGTCCGCCCGGGGCCTTGGCCTCCCTGCAGACACCGCCCAGTGCTTCCTGCCCCGCGGGTTCCGGTGCTCACTGGGGTGCGGTGACCGAACAGATGCGTCGGCCCCCGTGTCCGTGGCGGCGTGGAGCCTGGGACCCAGGGCGAGGAGACCCCTCGGGGGAGAATCCCGCTCCCTCTCACGGGCACGCCTGGGGCTCTCAGCTGATTTCGGACCATGTCTCGTCTGGTCAAACCCAGGGCCCGGTGGCCGGCTTCACGCCCCCGAGCCTGGCGCCCCGTGATTCCCGGCGGAGCAGGGGAGGCCAGCAGCTCTGGCCCTGGAGCCGGGCAGGGGTCCCTGCTGCTGAGGTGGGGACTGTGAGACCCCAGGCCCAGAACGGGTGGCAGGGGAGGGCCGAGCCCAGGTCAGCGAGGAGCAAGCTGCCCGTCACTAGCTCTCCTGCAAGCGCCCACTTCTGTTTCCTGGGCCCCCCACCCCGGGGCCCCGGGAGGCACAGCCGTGAGGGTCAGACACTCGCCTGGGTGGCAGGAAGCAGGCAGGGTGGCAGGTGAGCACTCGCCAGCCCTCCACCGGGTCAGGGAGTCCATCCGCTTGGGCTTCTGTTCTTGCTTTAGGGCTGGTCCCCAGAACCCCGCTTCCCTCCTGCGGGCCTACTCGGGGTCACAAGCCCCCAACCGGGCCGCCGGATGTGGCCAATGAAGGGGAACAGAAGGGACAGGTGTCCCTCCAGGCAAAGCTTCGAGAGCCCACACGACGGTCTGTGTGGCCACTGGGGGCTGGTGACGTCCAGCGGGCGGGGCCGCAGCACTCCAGGTCCTCCGTGAGGATGGTGGGGACAGTAGCCCCGGAGTGCCCTTGCAGACGCCGGCCGCCTCGCTGCTGCCGAGGGGGACACTTCTCAGCCCTGGGTCTCGTCGGGAAGGGTCCTCTGCCTGGTGGGGCCGGGGGCCGGGTGGAGCAGGCACCTCCTGGAGGACCAGGACTCGGAAGCGCCACTCTGACGGGGCCAGGAGTCATTCCAGGCGGGGGGGGGGGGGGGGGGGCACAGGGACCGTCTGCACGAGGCCATCGGTGGGGAAGTGAGCAGTCACCGCAGGCTCCGGGAGGGGCTCGGGGTGGAGAAGGAAAAGGGGGGTGGGGCAGCAGATGCGAGCCTTCTCTCCGACCCAGGCCCCTCCCTCTCCTGCCCGTTACTGCCCTGGGCCTCAGCTCCTCTGTCTGCAAAGTGGGCCGGTCACTCCGGCCTCGCACACAGCCCGGGGAGGCCGAGGACGTCCACGCCCAGAATCCAGCTGCCTGCCGTCCCCTGGTGCCCGAGCCTTGGCCGCTGAGGGTCTGCAGGGGCCCCTTCCGCCCGGCACCCGGCGTGGGCTCTGGCGAGAGCCGCTGGACTGCAGTGCCTCCCGGGGCTGCAGGAGCGTTGCCCGAGCCATCGAGACTCCGGCTGGGAGAACGGCCCGGTTTGGGGGGCTCTGGGCCACCGCACAACAAGGCAGAGTGGCCCTGTGTGGCCAGAGACAGGACGCACCTGGGAAGCTGCACAATTGTGACGTGGAAGAGAAATGAACTTCAGTCCTGGAGCAGATTCCAGACCCGGGGGGTAGGGCCGGCGCTCCGAGAGGGCTGGTCTCAGGCTCACATGGTGGCTCGAGTGCCCACTGCAGCCTGACCTTGGTCTGGGCCGGAGACGCAGCCCAGCAGGCTCGCCTGGGGCTGCACAGCCTCCCTGGCCGCTGTGTGCGCCCTGGGGAAGCCTTGGCCGCGTCTTCTCTCTCCCTGCCCCCTCCCCGGCCATTCCCACGGGAACCTCCCGCCGCACAGCAGATGCAAGGGGCGGGGCGGGGCAGCGGGCGCCGGGCAGAAACGGAGCCTTACAACCGTCCTGGGCACCTCTATCATTCCATACGAGCTTGGTGACAGGGCGTCGAGTCAAGAGAGACCCTGATCTGCGATGCTGACCCCCCGGGGGAGTCAGGAGCCAGCGGGGGGTGCAGCCCGCATGCAGGGGAGCCTGCGTCCTGCCAGCAGCCTGGGGGCCGTGCCGCTACGAGTGGCAGGGGCTGAGCTGGCCAGTGTGCGGGCTCCTGGTTCCCAGCTGGGCCACGGGGGCCCCAGGGCTCTGTCCTCTGGCCCCCACACACTCTAGGCCCCTCTGCTTCCCATCTTCCCCCAGCGCCTCCCACCTGCCACGCCAGCTGCTCTCGACCACCAGCTCAAAGCAGGGAGATGGGCCCCCGTCACCCTGTGAGACCTCCCATCCCGGCGGCGATAAACAGGCCTCCCCACTGACCCCGCCTGACTGGGAAGCCCCTCCCCGTCCCTGGGCCTCAGTTTCCCCAGCTGTATGATGCGGGTCCTGGTGGTCAGCTCTGTGGCAGACTCTGTCTATGACACCCATTCCTCTTTCCTCCTCCTGCCCACGATGGACGCCCAGACTGTCCCTTGGGGCACGGGGGCAGTGGACCAGCCCGAAAAGCCCTTTTCCCAGTCTGCCCTCGCTGCTGGGCGCGGCCGCAGAGACCCCTCGCTTGCTCACGAAGTTCAGGGAGCGCTCCTCGAGGGGCTCCAGAACGCTCCCTGGGAGACGGGCCCAGCCCGCCCCTGCCCTGCCCCTGCCTGGCCTGCTGGGGAAGAACAGGAACCGGGGGACCCCGAGGTGACCCCACGCTGAGGATGCCAGGCAACAGCCAGGAGGATCCTGGCACCTGCTGGCGTCTTGGAGCCGTGGTATCATCCCCCCGGGTTTCTGACCCCCGAGAAGCACGCGGTCCCCCCACGATGAGGCCGCTGAGGTGTGTTCCGGCCGCTGGGGGGGTTCCTAAGGGGCCCGGGCTCTGGAGAGGGGCAGTGACAACGGCAGGGCCGGGGACTTTATCCATCATGGTCACCTTCCCCGTGAGGGGCCTGGCGGCTGGGCTGGCTGCTGCGTGCATTTTAGAGACAGTACTCAAACATGGGGAGCACCTCGCCCCAGTTTGGGAGGGGCTTTCATGTATCTGGGTGAAGGGCAGCGGTTCCGAGGGAAACGACCCAGAGGCCAAAGGTCGTAGAGGGCAGGGTCCCATTTATCAGGTTCCATTTACATCAGGGTGCAACTCCGTCAGGACAGCAGGCGGTGGCTGCCGGCGGCTGCGGGGCTGGTGCTGCGGTGGGGCTCCGGGGTCCGGGTCTCCCTCGGGGTGGGGAGGGCGGGCCCCGGAACCCACAGAGCCGTGGCCGCCCCCGCCTGTGTGGTGCTATGAGCGGAGGGCCCCTGGTCACCCTGCCTGGGGCGGGCCAGGGCCTGGTCTGTCGTCCCCCTGCCGTGTGTAGTGGGCCCCGGGGCCACTTCTGCAGGCAGTGGGGTGCTTCAGGGGGCGGGACTCCAGGACCTCGCTGGGCGCCAGGGGGTGGGGGGTGTGTGGGGCTGACGGCTCAGCCGTGACTGGGCCGGAGGTGATGGCAGGGCCCGAGGAGACCAGCAGGACGGGACCGGGGAGGGCCCTGAGCCTGGACGTGCACCCACCATGCATTTCCACCCTCCACCTGGCTGAGTGGGGGCCTGGGCTGGGAGCAAGAGGAAGAGGGGCCACCCCAGAGGGCTGACCCTGACCGCACAGGTGCCCTTAGGTCGGACGACGGGCGGCAGAGGGCAGGCTGGGCCCGGACAGCGCCCCGGGGGCCAAGGCCAAGGCCAAGGCTGGATCGGGCAGCGCACGGGAGGGGCCGTATCCTGGGCCGTTCAGACGGTGGCGGCGGGAGCAGCAACGGACGGGGGCGGGGCAAAGCCGGTGTCTCAGGGCCCCTCGCCCAGCTCTGCTCTCTGTCCCGTCACTCCCCTCTCTGTCCCCAGCCTGGTGACCCGGCTCCCACTCCCCAGAGGTCCCGTCCCATGTCCCAGACACTCACGGTATGGGTTTTTTTTTTTTTTTTTTTTTTTTGCTTTTGTGGATTTCATAAAAACCTCAGCAGTTCCTCAGACAAGAAAATACTGAAATCCGAAAGTTTACGACGCAAAGAGGATGTAGCACGTGGAGTTATGCCCCTGAAGCCGAGGCCCACCCTGAGCCTCAGGAGGTGGCCTGGTGTGGAGACAGGGTCCTGCAGAGGTGGGTGGTTACGGTGAGGTGACGGTGCGGGAGGGGTGTGACCCAGGGCCCGGTGTCCCCGGGAGAAGGGAAGGGACATGGAGGACCTGCCCCGGGAAGGGAGGGCAGAGGCTGGAGTGGTGCGGCCAGCAGCCCGGGAGGGTCTGGAGGTGGCAGGAGGCGCCCCCCTGCGGAGCCGTCGGAGGGGGCATGGCCTCGCCCGCACTTTGGGGGCTTTTGGACCAGAGCCATGAGCAGGGAGCCGCACTGGTGGACTCGGCCACGGTGCTGGGCACACCCTGGCTCACTGAGCGTGGGGGCCAGGCACCCTGGGAGCTCCGTGCCAGGGCGGGATGGAGCGGGGTGGGGTGCGGGTTCTAAAGGGGGCTGGGGACGGGACGGAGCAGGTGCCCCGTGCAGCGGGTATGGGCTGCCCCCACCTGGGGGCAGGGAGCGGGGGACGCTTCCCGGGTGAGCGGACAGGGCGGTACCTAGACCGATCCAGGCAGGATGCAGTGGAGCCCTCAGATCTCGCCCGCCTCTCTGCCACCCGGAGCGTCCTCACTGCCAGGCTGCCCAAGCCGGGTCTTGGGGGCTGCAACCTGGGGTGTGACCGGATCCCGCCCGGGCTCCCGCCACTCTGATTGCCGTCTGGGGCCCGTCGGGAAGACGCACGGTGAGAACAGGGAAGCAGTTCCCAGAGGCGATGTTTTATGTTAACGTTTCTCAGAATCCCACGTGGAAGTGGACTAATTGGATTTCCTGATGTTTGAGAAGAAAAACGTGTGACGTTGAAGACGCCATGTTCACCCCGTTCCGAGAAACGCCACATTCAGACGCGGCACCTTCCGATGCGACTGGTTCTCCCTCTGAGTGGGGGTGGGGGGTGGGGGGTGGGCGGGTGGCCCCCACCCCACGCTCCCGGCCCCTCGGGCACACCTCACGCGGGTGAGGCTCCTCCCTTCACTCGGTAACAACCTAAACGTCGATTCTCTTAGAGAGCCTCCTTTTACAAGGAAACCCGCCCCCCCCCGCCCCCATTGACTCAGGCGCTGCCCGGGGACCCTTGCCTCCCCCCAGGGGCGTGGCGAACCCGTGCCAACGGCGGGCGCCGTCCCAGCCCACGGGGCGCCCTTGACACATGCGGCACCTGAGGCTGACTCTAGGAGAAGAACAGGGTTTCAGGAGGAAGACCATTAATGCTTCTGTTTTTGGAATGGTGACGCTGACTTGGAAGGCAAACGGAAGGGGCAGGTACGACCAGGAGGAGGACAGAGGAGAAGGACATCGGTCAGCTAAAGGGGCCCAAGGAGCCGGGTCCCGGAGATGCGTGGCTATCCGGGCCCTGTAGTCCCAGGGGCGGGGGGGCTCCCTCAGAGCGCCTGAGTGGTGGGGGGCGGGCTGGGGGAGGATGGGGACGGTCCCTGGTGCACGTTGAGGGGAGGCCCTGGGGCCCCGAGACCTGGGCACCGGCAGGACGGGGCCGCCGCTAGGCAGAGCAGGGACAACCCGGGCTTCTGGGGGAGAGTGTCCTCGGTGGACCCCGGCAGGCCGACGGCACAAAGCCCGTGAGCCCATGAAGAGAGGCACGTCGGAGCAAGACGCAGGGAGAGAACCCGCCCCCGGCAGAGTGATGGAGCGCTGGGCCCCTGCCCGCCCAGTGGGGTCGGGGACGCGCCCGCCCCTCCCGGAGCGACCCGACAGGGGGAAGGGGCACTGTGAGCACTCTCCCCGCCCGCTCGCACGAGCTGGGTTTCAGCGCAGGCTGGCAGGCAGCTTGTCCCCTGAGGGGGCCTGGTCGTGGCTGGGGAGTCCCCGCTGAGCGCCGTGGGAGGCGGGTCAGGACGGGGTCCCCGGCTGCTACCCGTGAGCAGCCCCGGCTGGGTCTGACCCATCAGCGTCGTGACCTCATCGACACCGGCAGGGCCCGCCAGGAGAGAGACCCCGGGGGAGGCTGGCAGGGGCTTCACTGGGAGGCTCAGCTGTGGCCTCCCAATGCTGGGGCTGACCCCAGGGGGGGGGCCCTGCAGGAGGGGCCAGGTCTCTGTGCCTCCTGCCAAGGGGAGGCAGGAAGCGCAGGGCACCCCCTGTGCTGCCGAACCCCAAGTCCCGAGGCTTCCAGGCTCACCTCTGTGCACAAGAGACGGGAGAACCAGGCAGGGACCTACAAGGGGTAGGACGGTCCCATCAGGAGCGCAGGGCCGCCCGGGCCAGCTGACCCAGGCAGGACAGGGAGGGGAGCGGACGTGATTGAGGGTGAGAGAAACTGGAGAGACAGATCTGCCCAGCGCTGGGCTGGACACAGCGTCGGAGTTGGGCTGTGGGAGGACGCTGCTGGGACAGCGGGGGCAGGGGCGGGGGGCCGGAGGGGGCCGGAGCCCGAGGAGGGGCTGCCCTGGAGGCCGAGGTGGGGCTGAGGCGGACAACCCATGCTCCCCAGACTCGGGGGCGGGAGGGTTAAAGGGGAGGAGTCCACGCCGGGTGGGGGGAGGGGGGTCACCAAGAAAAAGAGGAAACCGTGATGGAGGCAGCGGTTTCTTTGGCTCCGACGCCAATGGCGGCCATGGGAAGAACGGACGAATGGCACCGGACGGGGAAAAGAGTGGCCACTCTTACGTGTAACGGACGCCTACACTTCAACAATAAGGCGACTAATTCACCAAAAACTGGGCGAAAGCCCGGACACTTCTCCAACGGTTCTACACGGATGCCCTGTGAGCACCGGACACCGTGCCCAGCATCACTCGTCATTATGCAAATGAACCCTAATGAGCTATTACCTCGCGCCTGTTAGGTTGGCCACTATCAAAGAGGCAGGAAATAGGGAGGGCTGGTCTGTGGGCTGGCCGGCCGAGGTGTGGCTCGTCCAGCTGGGCGGCTGGGGGTGGGGGGGTTGTCTCTTAAAGGAAACCAGACCCGGAGCCCCGCTGCCCCCTGCCTGGCTCCGAGGAGCACCTGGCAACCGGGCGGCTTCCTTCCGGGAGATGCTCTGGCCTGGAAAGGCCCTGGGCAGTGAGACTTTGATGTCCCAGTCCACGCAGATTCAAATCCCTCCCTGCGGTGCGGGGGTGGCGGCGGGCGCCGTCCAGGGCAGGGCGGAGGGAGAGAGCGAGACAGCGAGGGAACAGAAGCGCCGAGCGGCGGCCGGCCGCCCCGGCGGAGGGGACGCACTGCCCTGGGTGGCCACTCGTGAACCGCTCCTGTGCACAGGTCTGCGGGGACGGCGGCTCCGCCCCTCTGACCACAACCGAGGTGACGCCCAGGTGTCCCCTGTCCCCTGCCAGCGGAAGACAGACAGAGGCAGCTGCAGCCACCCCACGTCCCGGGAAACAGAAGCCACAGACACGGGGCGCCCCGTTTCCTGGAGACCCCCGTCCGCTCGGAGCCCTGGGGGGAGGGTGGCTCAGGACGCCGCAGGACCCTGGACCCAGCAGCGAGGCCGGAGCCGGGGGGGTGGCCCTGCGTCCCGCCACCTGCTCTGTGTTGTTTGGGTGACAAACGCCCGTTTTAGAAAAGGTTCAGGTCCCCTTCGCACCGCCCCGCGCCTGCCACGCCCTCCCGGGGGACCCGTGGCCATGCCGCACGCACGCGGGAGCTCCTGGGGCAGCTCAGACGGCGGAAAACACAGGGCGTTTCCCCGAACCTAGAAGAAACACACACGTCGTCACCACAGGATGGTGACGGCTCCCAACCTGCGGCCTGCCCTTCGGGACGCGCCTGGGGGTGGCTAGGTGCCTGCCCGTCACCCCTTCACTTTCAGTGTCTGCGTGTCGCGTCTTCATGGGGTAAAGCCCAACACAGCGCCGGCTGCAGGCCAGGCGCCTTCTGTCGCGGGTGAGCGAGAAGGACGAGAAGGACAGCGTCGCTTACGGTCCTGCGGCGGGAGGGCTGGCCGGAGATGAGAGAGGAAGCTTAAACTCTGCCCCGCGCTGGCCAGTGCTACGGAGGACAAGGAGCCGGGGCGGGGGGGCGGCTGGAGATGGGCTTGTGGGCAAAGGGGGGGAGTGGGGAGGCCTCAGGGGCTGCCGAGCTGGGCAGGAGCCCGAGGGACGCGTCCACCCGCCAGGAAAGCCTCCCCGTCTCTGCACCACGTCGGCCACCGACGCGGAACACGTGCCCGTGCGTGCGTGCGCCGGGCAGGTCGCCACGGGGACAGGCCCTGGCGCCCAGGGCGCCGTGGACCTGTTTCTGGGCGGCGACGCCCAGGAAGTCTGGTGGCAGAGCCTTCTTTTCCAGAACGTTTTAAAGAATGAACATAATTTTTTCCAAGAACACGACCGCTTTCCTTTTTCTAAAACTGTAACATTAAAAGGCCGCGGCAACGGCCCTGGCGGGTGTGGCTCTGGGGACCGGGCGCCGGCCCGCGCACCTCAGTTCCGGAAGTCTCGGCGACAGACAGGACACGTAACGCAGAGCGGGCCACCTGAACCGTGTCCACGTGAACCGCTCGGTGCTCTGGCCACGTCCCCGGGGCCGTGCAGCCGTCACCAGCGTCCTCTCCAGAATTCTCCGTCTTCCCCAGCGGACACTCTGCCCCCATGAAGCACTGCCCCCCAGCCCCGCCCCAGCCCCAGGCTCCCACAGCGCCCCCTTCTGGTCTGTGGGTCTGGCAGCTCTAAGGACCTCTTACGAGTGGGCTCACTTGACGTTGCTTCCCTCTCCCCCAGCTTCGTGCATGTCCTGGTGGCTGGTCCTATCCCCCTGGGACACCTGGGGGGTGTGGGGGAAACTTGGGGGGCCTGTCCCAGGGCGGGGCCCGCAGCCCCTCCCCCAGGCCACTCCTGCCCCTCCCCATACTGCTGCTGGCGGGGAAGGAGGCACGCTTTGCAAGGAGCATGCCCGGGGACAGTCTTCGTCAGAGCACAACCGGACAGCATGGCATCAGAGCCACGCCCAGGCTGCTGGCCACCGAGTGCCCTGGGGTGGGGAGGGCCACGATCACCTGACTCCTGGTCATGCGTTTATCCGCCAGACCAGACCTGCACCCGTATCCCGAGACACAGACGGGGAAGGTGACCCTCTGAGGCGACCCCAGCCCCACAGGGGAGGTGGACAAGTGTGCAGTCCGTCCCCAGGCCTCAGAGACAGCACCTGCGGGGGCCGGCCAGCTCTGTGCTGCTGGACGCCGGGACGGTGGCGCTGGCCAGCTCAGGCCGGGGTGCGGGGAGAGCGGGCTGGGGGACGCCTGGCCCCAGGCGCTGCTGGCCACACCGCCTGCCCTTCCCGGAAAACACCACCAAACCAACACAGGCAGCTGCGTCCAGAGGGCTCATTACAAAGCGCGTCTGGAAAATTAACCGACAAATAACATTTCTCCTGGAGCAGATGAGGCTCGGCCACACACGGGGCTGGAGACCAGCCACGGCCGTCCCCGCACGGGGCCGCGGGGCCGGATGCTGCCCAAACGGCAGGGCTGGTGCGTGCGTCTGCCGCCAGCCCCCGGCCTGAGTCGCCACGTGCTCGGTGACCGACATGTCCCAGTCTCGCCTCCCGCCAGGAAGAGGCCGCAGAGCCCCCGGGGAGCAGGGGCCGGGGAGAACACACCACATCCGGGAGCTGCGGCCCTGGAGCCGCTCAGACTCGGGTTGGAGTCCAGCCTGACCGTCCCCCTCAAGGCCATCATGCTCGCCGAGCCGTGACAGCCCCGTGGGAGGAAGGGCACGCCTGCCACCCCCCGTGGGACCCGTGAGGGCGGGAGGAGGTCCTGGCACACCGCAGGCGCTCAGCAAGGGGCAGCGCTGTCCTTACTGTCCCCACCCTCAGTGGACCCCCGGCAACTCGCCCGCTGGGGGCCGGCGGCGCTGGTCTCCCGAGCTGCAGACCACCCCACACCTATGCCCGTCAGCGTGACTGGCTGTCCCCTCCCCACCTGTCCCCGCGGCGGGAAAGGGCGAGTCTCATGCCCACGCCCCGCCCCACAGGTCCGAGGTCCCGGGAGCTCCGGTCCCGAGGGTTCTGCTGTGGCCTGGGCGTTAGCGTCTGCCCCCAGCTCTCGTGTAGAAGCCCTAACCCCTCGGCGTGACGGTGGGCGGTCGGCGGGGCCGGGGGGAGGCTGTCTGGGTTGGATGAGGTCCTGGGGGCGGGGTCCCCAAGATGGGTTAGTGCCCTTGGGAGAGGAGGAGGCCAGAGCTCCCTCCCTGCGCTGTGAGGGCTCAGCAGGAAGCTGCCGTGAGCAGGAGCAGTGGGTGGGGGGATGGCTGTCCCTGGGCCCCTGGCTCTGCAGTCTCGGACTCAGCCTCCAGGACCGTGTGAGATCAAGGTCTGGTGGTTAGCACACCCCCGCCCCAGTCTGCGCTGATTTCTCACAGCAGCGCAAGGCGAAGACACACACCGGCCACGGCGAGTGGGGGCCCCCCGAGCCACGGCGCCCGATCAGCCTCCGCACCCTCACAATCCCTGCTGTGACCGCAGGGCATGTCTCCGCATGGGTGAGGTCCCCACCTGTCCCCCCCATCGCTCATATCCTCTCCTTCCCCCCCCTTGAAAACACCGCCGGAGCAAACGCTGCGCGTGAAGCTGCTCAGGCCCCCCGAGCACAGGGCCCTGGGGCCTGGGGGCGCCACCGCTGCGGTCTCTGGGAGGGAGGAGCCGCTGTGACTCTGTTTCCCCAGCCGCTCGAGAGCTCAGGGCCTCGCCTGACCTCACAGGGGCTCAAACTAAGTGTGGACCTGCCGCACCTCCACCCCCACTGAGGGGCCCAGCCGCGCCCGAAGGACTTCGGAAGGAATCACCGTGCAGACACCTCAGGGTGCGTGGCCTGTCCCGTCTGCAAGGGGACTGGCTGCAGCCGCCGTTGAAGGGGTCCCGCCTAAAGCACCGGGTGACCACCCGGGAGCCCCGAGGTCCCTCCAACCCGGCCCCTGCCCCTCCGCCCGCCCCCACCCCGCCTCTGCCCGAGCTGCTCCCCTCGGTGTCTCTGGAGGAGCCGACTCTCCCTCCTCTAGGGTCTGCTTCTCGGAAGACGGCGCAGGGGCAAGACTCCCGCTGCTGGGCCCGTGAACTGGGAGGGCGGCCAGAGGGGGCGCGGGCAGGCGGGAAGCAGCCTGACTGAGGGAATGGACAGATGGACGAATGGGTGGACGGACGGACGAATGGGTGGACGGACAGGGGCCGCCCGGATGGCTGCCTGACGTTCCCCGCGTCACTAGGAGCAAGTGCCCCACACAGCACTGTGGACAGCTGTGGCGCGACGGCTCAGGGCCACCACCTGGATTCCGGGATGCTCCGAGACCTTCCGTGAAACCCGAGGGAGCCTCTAGGTGCCCCCAGGAGACGCCGCGCACACGGAGCCTGAGCCCCCAAGGGACCCAGGAGCCCGACTTCCGTCGCAGGGGTGATGCCCCGGGTGTGAACTTCGGCCCAGAGACTCGGGGTCGGGGGAGGAGGGAGAGCTCGGCCCTGGAACACTGGACACTTACAGCCAGGCCCCAGGGCGGGGGAGGGGAAGGGCCCTGGAGGGCTCCACAGGGAGCCACGTGACCGCATGCCCCTGCCTGTCCGTGGGACCAGGTCTGGAGGCCCCGCAGAGCATGAAATTGGGGGTCCCTGCCCAGCCTGTCCCCGGGGCCGGTCCCCAGGCCTTCGGGAATCAGAGAGCCCGGAGCCCCTGGGTGGCCGGCAGGGCGTGGCTATCTGCCGCACATGCCCATGGCCATCTGTCGTCTCTCCACCACCGATGCTCAGACTGCCTCTGGGAGCCAGCCCACCCCACCCCCCGTCCCTGCGGCCTCTGGGGAGGCCAGCACCCGGCCTGGCCAGCCAGCACTTCCCACTGGTGTGGCCACTCATGGGCTCAGGGGTGGACGTGTCACCCACGGCAGGCCAACGAGATGCCCTCTTCTGACTGGGGTTCCCCGATCGGCAGGATGAGGACCCGGAGCTGATGGAGACTGTCCTCCATCTCTGGGGGGTGGGGGTGGGGAAGCTACCTGAGAACGAAGCTGACACAGAGGAAACCATAGCTGAAACACATTGTGAGACCCTGTGGACATTGTTGAGCACCTGGATCCAGCCAGGCCTGAAGGCAAACTGGGATTTTGGTTACCCCAACCAATAAATTCCTTCTTCGTGCTCAGCCAGTTTGAACTGACTTGTCGGTTGTACAAAAAGTTCTGCAACAACCCAGCTGGGGAGCCCAGAGGAGATGGGGCACCCTTGCTTTGCTTCCATCCTTAAGCACTATCCCTTGGTGCTGAAAGGCCCAATTGGCTGTGCGTCCTGGCGCTTGGGTAGATGGCTCCCCTGCTCTTGGCGCCCCCTGGACAGTCCCCACGGGCCCTCCCGGGTGCTGTCACCCAGGCTGCATTCATCTGAGGTTCCCCCCCAGCTCTGGTCCTCTTGGCAGGTGACCCACCAATGACCTCCAAGAAGTCAGCCACCGAGAACCCAGGCACCTGCCTGTCCTCACGTCCCACCTTCACCGCCCCTCCCCCAGCGGGCCCCCTGGGTCCTCCCGCCCCGGTCCTCCTTGGCCCCATGGTCTCTGGTCTCAGACCCTCCTACAGCTCTTCCAGTTCAGGGTCCACAGACCCGAGTGCCCCTTACAGGAAACCCAGCTGACGCTGTTCCCATCTGGCTGCCCTGCCTCCCTCTGCTGCCGATCCCTGGATGTGCTGATCCCCCCTCCCCTCCCTGGGCCTGCAGCCGACCTGCCAGGGTGTTCTGAGTCCGTCTCGGAGCGTGCTGCGGCCAGGAGCGTGCAGTCCCACAGCCCCGAGGAGGGGGGCACCCAGTGCATGGACGGGACCACCGCGGCCCCTGCAGGGCCGGGGCCAAGGCCACGGCCTCCTGCTGTGTGCTCGGGAAGGGGCAGCCCTTCTCCTGAGCTAGCTCGGGTGACGCCACAGCCCTGGGAGATGTCCCCCCACTCCCCTCCCACCTCTCAAGGCCTTGCCTCAGATGCCTCCTTTCCTGCGCACGCCAGCCCGGAGGATGGGTCTGCCGCCTCCCCCAGCCGGAAGCCTCCCCAGCCCTCCCACCTGCCCGCCCTCCACAGTCCCTCCCTGGGCCCCGCTTTACCCCGTCCTCACTCCGGGTCACGCAGTGGAGCGGTTCACAGTGTGGGCTTTGAAGTGGCCGCCTGCCTGGGGCCCGGCCCAGCTCTGCCACCCCCTCGCTGGTGTCTGTGAGCTAGTGAGCCCCCCCCCCCCCACTGTGCCCCAGTCTCCTCCTGCACAAAAAGCAGCTGGCTGAAAACCCCAAACTCCGCTGGGCGTGGAGTCAGGTCGAGCCCGTGGAACCCTGGAGACGGTGCCTGGCGAGTAGGATGCGCTCAGGAAGGCCGGCGTCTCCCGTGGTCACGGTCACCGCCGGGTCGGCGTGGTCTGCAGGCCCTGCCTGTGTGCAGCAGCGCAGGCGCCGGTGGGTCTGAGCTCCGTCTCCACGCCCGGGGCCGGCCCCTCCCCCTGCACTCCTCCTGCCTCCGCCAGGCCGAGCGCAGAGACGGGCGTCCACCAGCCAAGGGCTCCGTGGACCCCTGCCGATCTGCCCCCTGGCCGGGCCGGCAGTTCGGACACACACGCGGTACAACACTCGGCCCAGCAGGCCCACCCCCAGGGGCACACGCCCAGAAGTGACCGAAGGCGGGACCTGGGCAGGGATCGGTGCACGACGCTCCCTGGGCACAGATCACACTCGGCAGAAGCCACACACAGCCCGAGTGCCCCTCCAGCGAAGCACGGACGGACAGACCGGCCGTGTGGCTGTCCCTGCCGCGGGACTGGTCAGCCCCGGGGGGAGCGACGCTCTCGCCCAGGCTGCCGCGCAGATGCGCCCTGAATGGGATGCCGGGGCGGGTGGGGGGGGAGGCCGGCTACGGGGTCCCACAGACTCGAGGTGTCCCAACCGGGTGGACCCAGAGAGCGGACTTTCTTTGGGTGGGGGGAAGACCCTGGAAGTAGACGGGGGGCAGGGGGTGGAGGCACAGCCTTGTGAACATGCCAAACGCCCCGGATCCCACACTCCAAAATGGTACATTTCATGGTGCGTGTGCTTTGCCACAGCAAAAAAGCTACCTGTAATAAACACGTGCACGTGCACACACATGACAAAACGGCCGCTAACAGACACGTGTAAAGGAATAAACACCCGAGACCGTGGGCCCCGTGGCGGCCCCTGTCACCAGCGGTGCCCCTGACTGGTCCTCCGGCTGCTCTGCACTCCCCCCAGCACACCTGCACGGCCGCGACCTGCCCCGGCCGCGGCGAAGGAACACTAATGTGGAGACCGGGTGGCGGGCACATCGGGGCAGAGTTCACCCCCTGCGACCTCCTGAGGGGAGGGGTGCCCCTGCCCCGATACACTTGAGATGCGAGTGGGCATCGGAAGGAAATTCCAGAGCTTGACACGGAAGGGCTGGCTCCCACGGGTGCTCTCTGAAGCAAGTCAGACGAGCTCCTCCGCATCCTGGCCCTGACGGCGCGGTGGGAGGTGGGAGGGTTCCAGCGTGCGCTCTCAGGGCCTCCCAGGGCCTCCCTGGGCCAGGCCTGCGAACACAGCTCACCCTCGATCGAAAGTCACGGACGGGGCACCCGCCCTGGGCCGCACTCTGCTCTCCTGGGTGCAGGGACGACCGGGGCACGAGGGGGCTCGGGTTCCGGAACACGGGAGACTCTCAGCCGACGAACGCCTGTGCTCTGTAAACTCCACCCGCGGTCACCCCGAGGGCAGAAGCGTCCCACAGTGGGGGCCTGCGCTCAGGGCAGGTTGACCCTGTCCAGGGAGGTGGTGAGGGAAGGCTCTGGAAAAGGGGAGCAGAGACCTGACGTTGGGAGCCAGTGGGAGCTCGGGGCTGAGGGCCCCGGGGGGACGGAAGGACGTGCGGAGGGCTGGAGGCCGAGACCCGCCCGGGTCAGCCCGGAGCCGGAGCCCTACGGTCCTGCAGGAGCCAGGACTGAGATCTACAGGAGGGTGACGATGGGGAAGGGTCCCGGGAGCTGTGAATGCAGCACGGACTTTGGAGGCGGGAGAGGAACCCGGGACGCGGCCGGGGCAGGCACCAGACGCAGCGGTGACTTCTCATCCTACAACGGGCGAGAGTGAGCACGGGACGGGAGGGCGGCGTGCTTGGAGCCTGGTGCCGGGACCACGGGGGAGCTTTGTGCCCCCTGAGCCTGCCTGTTTGGCCTCCCTGGGCTGCGGTCTCCTCACCTGAGAAACGTGGGGGCCGCAGAGCCCGCCGCTGCACAGGTCTCGATGGGGCAGAGGTGAGTCAGCAAGTGCAGGGCGCTTGTTACAACAGGTGGAGCCCACACGGCCAGGCCCGGGCTGGAAACACAGCAGGCCGGCGTGGGGAAGGGCGGCCCGGCCAGCGGCCTTGCTCGGGAGAGGTCCAGCTGCTGTGTCCCGGCTCAGCCCTGCCCGGGCCCAGCGAGCACCTCCAGGCCCCAGCAGCCTGCACCGAGAGGTGGCCACGGGTGACGGCTGTTTCCTGGCTAGGTCATGGGCAGGTCACGACCCCCCCCCCACTTCCTTCTCCCTCACCGACTGCACCCCCAGCTCCTGGCTCGTGCTGGGAGCAGGGAGGCTGACTCATGGGGCTCGCATCTGATTTCACTGTGGAGGGTCCCAAGGGAGAAAGGGCCCCGGGCAGGGAGACCCTGCACTGGGTGAGAGGGTGGCCCGGCCTGGCTGGGAAGGCTCTCCACACCCCCACGAGCTAACAACCACAGCGACAACGACAGGAACGCTTCCTCTTGCACGACTACTTAGTCACGCCCGACGCGCTCCACCTGCCTTACGCAGAGACTCACTCAGCCCTCACGGAACTCCGCGTGACAGCAGCTCTCCTCATTCCCGCTTCGCTGGCAAGGAGACCGAGGCACAGAGGGGCGGTGTAACTCACCCAGGGCCGCACGGCACGTGGGTGGGGGAGCGGGGCTGGACCCAGGGGGGCTGCCACCTGGGACTGTGCTTTTAAGCTCCGTTCTCGGCTCTAACCTGCTTCTCAAGGGCAGTGGAGGAACCTGGTCTCTGCCTCCACCTCCCTTCTCCAGCAAGGACCCAGTCTGGTGATGGGCAGGCCATGGAACTCCTTGCTAAAACACTGGGGGTGGCTTGCCTCTGGTGTTAGGGACAGAGTGAGGCCCCGCCACTCAGCTCGGCATTCAAGGCCTCCCCCCACCCACCCCGCCTCCGACCCGGAGGCCCCAGACTCCTCACCCTGCCTGGACTCCCAGTGTTTCCCACGAGTTCCTGCCTCAGAGCCCTTATCTGGGCTGTGCCCTGTGCCTGCGGCGCCTCCCATCCTTTACAAAGTGCTTGTCGTGCGCTGGGCTCCGGCTGGCCCCTTATCTCCTGGAGCTTTCAGGAGAGGCGGCGACAGGGACAGGCACGTGCTGTGAGTGGGTGTCCCGAGGAACTGTGGAGCAGGCGTCCCTGCAGAGGGGCCGCTGAGCAGAGATGTGAGGGTGAGCTGGAGTTACTCCAGGGGAGGAGGCAGGGGAGGGAGAGAGAGAGAAGTGTGGGCAGGTCCTGGGGGGTGGGAGGAGGTGTGGCACATTCAGGGACCAGGGAGAGGGGGCCAGGGAGAGAGGGCCAGGGAGAGAGGGCCAGGGAGAAGGGGGCCAGGGAGAGAGGGCCAGGGAGAGAGGGCCAGGGAGAAGGGACCAGGGAGAGGGGGCCAGGGAGAGACGGCCAGGGAAAGGGGGCCAGGGAGAGGGGGCCAGGGTCAACGCCCATCTGTATTCTCCCAGGCCAGGCTCACAGGCTACTTCCCCCACCTGTCGGGTCCAAATAACCAGTTCCTCCCTCCACGTCCCAGACCTGAGTCCCAGCAGAGGTTTGTGAGCCTCTGTTCATCTCTGTGATCCCCAGCCCCGCCCACAGAGGGCCGGGCGCAGAGGAGGGGCACCGGATGTTTGTTATGTTTGTTACGTGAAACCGACGCTTCCCAGTGAGGGGAAGTGGAACGTTTACTGGTGGCTGTTTGGTCTCCTGGTCCCGGAGCAAGGAGAGCATCTGCAGAACCGCGCAGCCCCAGACAGTGCCGGGGTCCTCCCCGCCCCCGCCCCCGCCCCCCTCGCTGCAACTGTACTCACTGCCGGTACACGCACGCCCTCATTACCAGCTCTGACAAACTCCATCAATTCAAAGAGCCTACGGGGCATTTAGCACAGGCCTCCCTTCAGTTCATTTGCCAACCTAACCGCTTGTATCATGCAACTCCCCACAGAAGGGCACTGCAGACAGAGACAAATCAATGCTAACGAGAGCCTGCCGCGTGCGCTGGGAAGAAGGGAGGGAGGGAGGCAGGCAGGTGCAGGGGACCCGGGAGGGCTCCTTTCAGGGGAGCCAGCAGGCACACCGGAGACCTCTGAACAGAAGCTTCCAGTGGGGGGGCTCCTGGCTCGCCACGCCTCTCTGAGTCCTCACCCTGTGTAGACTGGGGCTGGCCTACCGTTCTTCCGGGTCGAAGAAGACAATGAAAAGGTTACATCTCAACGAGTCAGGGCTTACCCAGGGCATCCGTCAGACCCAAGCTTTGGAGGAAGCCTCGATTCAGATCCCCCTGTAGAGCCCTGGGAGACTACCCAGTCTCTGTTCCACCACGTGAGAGACGGGCGTGAAACACACACACACTCCCCAGGACTGCCCGTCACGCATGTTCTGGGGCTCCCGTTATGATGAACCAGGCCCCGGGACCGGATGAGCAGACTCTGCGGCGTGTTGGGGGCAGGCATTCTGGCGAGGGAGACAAGCGCTAAGGCAACAGGGGAGCCGGCTCTGACGCCGAAGGAGGTGCACAGCCGGAGCGCCCGAGTGAAGGGGCCTCGGGAGCTCTCCCCGAGACGGTGACGGGAGTGGAGACCCCCACGATGAAGTAAAGGTGGGCTGAGAACACGAGACCGCCTTCGCAGAGGAGATGTCTCCACCAAGCAGACACACACACACTCCCTGAATAATGAGCGGCCTTTGGCCCAGGAAGGCCGCAGACGCGGGACACAGGGGTGGAAGGTGAGGGCAATGAGAGGGGGGCAGTGCTAAAGACTCCTTCTCTGAAGGCGGGGGTGGGGGTGGGGGTGTGGGGGAGGCTCCCTGTCCCAGCTCTCAGGCTCAGCGCTGTGGAGAGGTCCCGGAGAGCGGAGGGAGCCAGAACCACGCAGACGCCCGGGGAGCGTCAGCACCACGGACAGCTCTAACGCAGAGCCGGATTTAGCACCATGGACAGGGAGCGCGGACTCGGAAAGAGATCAACACCCTGGGGAGCGCCAGGACCAGGCAGATTCCTGGAGAGTTTCAGCACCACGGAGAGCTCTGGCCCAGAGCAGGTTTCAGCACCATGGACAGGACTGCAGCACGTGCCGCGCCCCCCCCCCCATCAGCACCCTGGAGAGGGCCAGCCACACACAGCCCCTCCCCCCTCACACCGACCCCTGCCACTGAGCAGCCACTCGAGGTTGCATCTACTTACACTGACCTTCCAGGTCCTCCCTGGACCGGCCCGTCACCCCAGCTCCACAACATCTGACCACTCCCCAAATCTGCCCAGAGCTTTCCCGACCCACTAAGCTTTTCCTGGAACTCCCCCTCCTCGGTGCTGCCTGGAGAAACCTGACTGGTTCTAGTCCTCCAAGTGTGGGGCTAACAACCTCTTCACGCTGCCCCCTCTCTGGTTCACCCTGGGGCCGTGCACTGTCCCTGCTCTGCACCCCCTCCCAGACTGCGTGCTCCCCGAGGAGGTGTGTCCGATTCACGCACACCCCAGCCCCGCACACGGCGAGCACCGCACGTGTGCTTCCGACATGAGCGAGCGAAGCTGCAAAAGAACCACTTGTGTGTGCACAATTGCTACCGACGGCCGAGACCCCCTCTGCCAGGAACCATGCTGCGTGCGTCACACACACTTTTATTTACGGTTTAAGAAACTGAGGCCCAGAGACGAGGGCTTTTCCCAAGCTCACACAGCGATGGAGCGGCAGAGCCTGGACTCAACCCCGGATCGCACCATCGCACACGGCCTGTGCCCTTGACCGAGGCTCTCCTCCGCCTCTCCCCAAGCCGGAGTCCTGCCATCTGCCAGCCCCACGACGGAGCAGCCGTAAGCACAGCAGCCACGGTCTCCTGAAGTGATTCGGGCTTTTTTTTTTAGCCTGAAATTGAAATCACTGATGCTTCAAATTAGAACCCGGACATGAACCAGCCAAGGTTTCAGATCCGCAATCGCTCAGCTGCCTGTCTCCACCTTCCCAGCAGGATTCCGAGCTGCTCCTCAGCCTGGACCACCTGTTCCCAGTCAATACGGAGGGTGACGTGAACCCTCCTCCCCACCCCCCGCCCCCCGCGGGGCTCACGAGGGGCTCCGGCTCTGTGCAGGCGAGGGGCCCAGCCTCCCAGCGGCCAGGGGCGGCTCCCCCAGAGCAGTGGTGCCTTTGCGGACCGAAGGCTGCGGGCCCGGGAAGGCCACGGCTGTAGCCGGCACTCTGCCCCGAGCTCTGGCATTACTATCTGAGGGCGAACAGCAGACGCGGCTGAGCTCATTCGTGCTGACTTTTATTTGCTGCTGAAGGAATGTTTGTCAACCGTCACCCGCAATTTGGCTGGACGCTCTGACCTCGGCAAAGGCTGGGCAGGGGGACAGAGAGGAAGATGGAGATGGCCGCAGCTCCTCCGCCTGGGTCGATGCGGGGGGGCTGGCGGCCCAGGGGCCCAGGAGCTGGAGTGGGAAGCTGACTGGCGCCCCAGCTTTTGCTAACACCAGCACAGCGGGAAGCCACAGAACGTCGGAACACAAGCAGTCCACATGCGGAGGGGCCCGGGACAGCCACGGGGTCCTGCTGTCCTTACTGAGGAACCGGCAAAACTTGACAACCAACTGGAATACCGGCGTGACTGAAGGTTGAGAACGTGCCATTGTCCTAACCTCCAGCCCGCCTCCGCCGGGTTTGGTCTTTGCCTCAGTTGTTGAGTAGAATGCCCCTGTAAAGCGACGTAAAGAAAACACTGAGAACCTCTGCGGGGAGGGAGCACACAGAGTTCCTAGACGGGCCCTGGGGGCCACCACCGGCAAGACGTGAGACAAAGCCTCTCACGGTGTCCGGAAAGGCGAGACGGAGAAACGGGAGCTGCGCGCCGCGGCCGAACAGGTGGCCCGAGAGGAAGCTGGCGCCGGGGAACCGCAGGAAGGCCCGGCCTCCGCCCTGGGCTTTGTCACTAGAGGGCAAACTGGGAATCATGAACAGAAATTCTGAGATTACCTCAAAGCCAGAGGCGTGCCAAAAAAAATGTCGAGCAAGGCAGGGAGTGCCCTTGGAGCGGGGACGCGAGCCAGGCCCGGAGGCACGGCTGCCAGGACGCCGGGGCGGGCGGCGCCGGCTGCAGCGGACCGCCCCTCTGCGGGGGCGTCCGGAAGCCCGCACTCTGCCGGCTGCAGGTGCCCCGGGGTCGGTGCCGGGCCTGCGGCAGGAGGGCTCTGTCACGGCTCCATGCGCGAAACGACAGTGGTGACCATCACCTGTCATCATTACAGCTTGCTGCAACGTTGCTATGACTTGTTTAACTGACCGTCATCGGTTTCCTCTTCTCATTCGGGCACTGTTAACGGTAACGAAGAACAAGATGGTGACGGAAGACGATACTGAGGGAGCGGTGACTCCGCGCCCAGCACCGCCGGCTCGCCACCTTCTTTCTCTTAAGACCAGGGCCAACGGCAGCCCAGCTGGGAGCTCCCAGGGCTTGGGCACCACCCGATTCTTCTCACTTAATTCTCCGGACTTAATTCTCACGGCCACCAAGTTCACCGGTGGGGACCCCGAGACCGGGACGCACACGGTGATGCAGAACACACACCAGGTGATCGGAAGTGACCTAGAGACGCTCTCCTGCACACCAGTTTCCCTGGGAAGCTGGGCAGGCGGAACGATCCCCGCCAGCCGGGGACAGCTGCTCCCCCCCACATCCCCCCACGCCCCAGCTGGGTGGACAGTGAGGGTCGAAGGAAACGCGACCTTTTTCAAGACCCTGTCTCCAGCAGCAGCCCGAGGAACGCTTCTTAAGTCCCTCAAACACGCGGTCTCCGGGGGAGACAACAGGGCAGTGCCCCTGCACGCCCTGGCGCCGTGCGAGCCGCAGTGAGAGCGCAGCTCCGGGCTGTTGCTGGTGCGAGCATTTAATAGGAGGGGAAAGGAGCGAGCGAGCGAACTCCGGCGTCGCTTTGTGAGGACGAAAGACAGCGCGGCCTGCGTTGATTGCGAGGGGAAACCTACCCAGGGAAGTTCCACAAAAGCCACGCTGGCCACGTCGGGGCTCCGAAAACCACCAGGAAGCCCACAGGGGCTTCCGGCGCTGCCGCGGGTGGGTTAATGAGTGCTCAGAGAGGGAGCTGAAAGCAAACAGCGACGCCCCGGCCCTGGAGGCCAGGACCCCGCTTGCCCACGTGAGGCGGCTTTCTCCGGAGGAATAATGTGCTGCTTGTGTGATTAGCACCTGTCAAAGGAGTGAGCGCTGTCGCTGGGGACGACCCGTGGAGCAGAGACACGTCTGAGCACAGAGACAACAACCCCGCGGGATCTGCTCGCCCAGGAGCCGGCACGGCTGAGCCCGTTCTGTTCTCCGTGCCGATGTTGGGAGAGGGGGCGGGATCCAGGACTCTGACAGTGCAGTGCGGTTCCTCCCTCTCACCCGGCCCGAGGGGGCCAGTCCCCGCAGGTGTGGCGGGCTCCTCGCGGGCGCAATGCGAAACGAAGCCACGGCAGGCGCACGGTGCCCCCTCACCACCTCCCGGCCACCCCACCCCGTTCGTGCCGGCGACGCCGAGAGCTCCGCCCGCCCCGTGGGATCCCTCCCCAGGACGCGCCCCTAGAGGGAGCCTCCTGGGTCCGGCTCTCGTCACTCGCTGTCACGTGGGTTTCTGAATGGTTTACGGCAGTTCGTTCTTCCACGTGGCGACACAAGAGAGCTGTCACCAGCGACGGGTACAGGAATAAATAATTTTTAAAAATAAGCATGTGCTGATTTGAAAACAAAAACTGGCCCCTTGTCCTTTGTGTCCGTTCTGACGCTTCGCGCACTTGCACACCCAGCACATCACAGCCTCCCTCGGGCGTCTCGGAGCCGCGGCGTCAGGGAACCAGACAGCCAGGGGCACGCACGTCCCGGCTTCCCCGCCCGTCTGCCACTCACCCACGGCATTAGCCGGCCTCCGTCTTGGTCTCCTCGTCTACATGCCGCCAGGGACAAGAGCAGACACCAGGGTGCGGGACTATCAGGAGGGCCGGGCCGGGCAGGGCAGTGCCTGGTCTGGCCGCCCCGATTCCCGTCAGCGAGGACACGGGCAGGACTCGCCCCTCATCGCTCTTTGCCCTTGTCATGGTCGCTGTTCAGTTGTATGCTGAGCAACTCATGAGATCAAGGACACTTCACTGTACCACAGCAATGCAAGACACGGAGCTCCGTCTGCAAAAGGGCGCTTGTGGAAGAAAGACCGTCCCCCTCTGAACGCACGGAGGTGGACGCAGTGCCTGCTTCGACTCTCGGGTCAGAAGGTCTGACGCCGAGGTCCAAATGCCGCCATCAGGGTCCAGCCAGGCCGCCCTTGGGCCTGCCTGTCGGAGCCCCTGGCGGCGTCACGAGCTTTTGTTCCAAAATCTCCTACACCCAAGCTCCTGCCGCGTGGTCCTGTGTCACGGTGTGGGCCGGCCACCGGGCCTCCTGGTTCTGAGAGGCGGGCGGGACTCTGTGCCCAGCCGGGCCCCCCCTGGAGGAGGTGGACGGGCCACCCGTCAGCGAGTCCCCGAAAAGACGTCAAGACGACATTCCCACCTCCTGTTCCCCCGCAGGACACGGAGCAAGGCTGCCATCCTCGAGCCGTGCGTCCTCCTTAGGACGGGCCAGGGGTGACCTTGCGGGCCCCGGCTCGCGGGGCCAAGGAGACCTAACCCAGGGAATCGCCCACAAGGAGCAGGAGTCTCTCGGCAAGCTCCTCTCCCGAAACCGGTCTGAACCGGCTTCCCTCGTGACCAGAAGGGACACGGGCCTTTGCCACCACAACTCGCTGTGGCGTCCCCATCCTTCCACTAGACCGCAAGGGGAGTGACACACGCCCTGACTCGGCTGCCTGCTTCTCCCCCACCGTGGCACTGTCCCGGTTCCTGGCCCTTGTCTCTGCCCGTCCCTGCTGGGGTCCCGCCCCTGAGATCCTATATGACCCGCCTCTCCCGGAATTCCCGATCCGAAGGGAGCCTCTGACAAGGGGCTACACTCAAAGCTTTTGCTTCTTGGCGGCGGGTGGGGAGGGGTCTGGCAACCCAGAAACAATGCCGGCAGCAAAGAGCAAACTCCAACTGAATGCCGGGGGCTGGAGAGATCGGTGTGCCGGAGGGAGGGTCAGCGCCCGGGCAAGGCATGCACGGCAAGGCCCTCTGTGCTGGCCGGGGGGACGACGCCAGGCCTTCCGACAAGGCCCAAGAAGGAAAGACGGCGTTCTGCCGCCGACCAAGACTCTGAAGAGCAAACAGTCACTGCAGACGTGGCCCTGGGGCCGCCAGTTCAAACGCCAGCACGCGCTTTTACAGAGAAAGTACCGTCTGACCCCCTTCGAGTTCCTTTCCCAGAGCAGACAGAAGGGGAGGCATGCCAGGGGCCCCGTGGCCGGCGGGGGTGGGGTGGGGGGCACAAGGACGGCTGGCCCGCCCTTGGGGCGGTTTTCACGCGGGACCCCGCACGTCACCGGGGGCTCAGAAGCCCACGGAGTCTGGGTGGAGGTGGCTCCTTGCCGAACCAGGCACTCACCTGAGACGCACGGATCCATTTCACATAATCCCTGCAAGGCTGACGCTTTTCGCTAGAAACATAAAGAACTGTCTGTTGGAAGAAAAACGCAGCTGTAAGGCTAGAAGCGGTTTTAATATTCCAGAGGCGGAACCTGGTAGCTAGGGAAACCACTCGCTCAGGGAGGACGCTCAGGCTCTGTGGTCCGCCGCGGAGAGGAGGATTTGCACCCCGCCCTGCCCCACCCCGCCCCGGCGGCCTTGGGCATGACCGGGGGGCGCCGGGCTCCAAGGGTCCAGCCCCTGGCCCCGTGGCCTTGGAGGAGGGCCTGCCCCCCTTCACGGCGTCTGGGACGTGATAACCAACGATCCTTTGTGCGTCTCGGGGCCAGCGGTCCCAGAATCCCGGAGTCCGGAGGTTCCCTACAACACGGAACCTGTTCCAAACGGCCCGTATGTTTGCACAGCAGAGGTGAAGAAAACAATGTCACAGAAGGTGCTCCGGCAGAAGTGTGGAAACTCTTAGTGCCCCTAATTTCCACGGGGGGGGCTTCTGTCCGACTAGGAGGACATGCCTTCTCCGCCTGGCCCAGGCTTGCTGTGGCCGTGTCGGCCAGCCCCAGGCGGCTCTGCCTCCCCGGGCCCGCGGTGCGCCCAGGGCCCGCCCCACGGCAGCGCTGCGTTTGTTCTGTGGACTCGTTTACGAGGGAAGCGCCCCAAGGAGCCCCAGCGACAGGGGGTGTGCTGGACTCCGCGGTCACCATCGATGACCAAAAACCAGCCACAGCTCCGTGGACGCCCCGGGGCCCCGACCCCGAGCTCCCTCACACACGCACACACACCGCCACGGACTTCCGTCACGACTGCGTCCGACAGAAGACGGCTCCACCCAGTGTCTCCGGGTTTCCGGGAGGTCACATGCCGAGGGAGCCCGTGAGACCGGCAGCACTGCGGGCACACACCCCGCAGACAGAACGGACCGAGTCCGGGTGAGCTGTGACGGGCCTGTCCCCACCTGGGCTTCAGCACGGGACACCCGGGATGGGGGGGGGAGCCCCTTCTCCACGGCGCCCGGCTTTCCCCAGGGTGCCCTTCCCCCCAGGTCCCTGTTGCTGTAAGAAACACGAAGGGGATGAGCCACATCACAGCTTGAAAAGCGCCCTCGGAAGTGGAGGTGTGACCGAGGGCAATGGCTTCCAGTGGCCATCTCGGCAGGGCCTGGGTCTCCCCCTGCACAGAACCAGCGGGGGGCAGCCGACCCCACGGCAGGACCACCCTGCGGCCGGCCGGGTGCCACACACCCACGGCTTCCGCCTGCCGGAGGACTCCCCGCCCGGGTGAGACAGGGCTCCAGGGCAGCCTGGAGAGACGCTTTTCCAAGAAACCTGAACTCCGGCGAGGGCTACAGGCAGCTAGCCAACCACCTAAAAATACCTTTTCCAGGGGCAGCATATTCTCTCATTCGTAATATCCCCGAAGAGGAGCACGCCCCTTCCGTTTGCGCAACCGAGACGGGAAGTCGAGTCTGCAGCGGGGTGCAGGGCTCCGCCGGGGGCTCGCCGCCAGGGCACCCGCCCTGCCCCCCGAGGCCCCTCCGGGTGAGGCGCTGGCTCAAGGAAGGAGCCAGCAAGAGCTGGCTTCCCGAGCACCCGAATTTCCAGTGCCTGTTGGTCCATCCACGTCCGCCGCCCTCCCGCCCGCACTCCTTGGTCTTTGGAAGCAGCTTACGAGTCCACAGGGTCCCGGCCACCAGCATGAAACCGTGTGTGAGCCAGAGCCACGGGGCCGTCCTTGCCCCCTGCCCCCGCGGCATCAGAACGGGCGACGGCCCCTCTTGGTGTCTGTGCACGCAGCCGCCCTGAAACCGCCCGCAGACTCACGCGTGGCCCCGACGTCACGGCGACCACACTTCTCTCCCGTCTACTTCACGGCCAGTGGCCGAGGTCCGCAGACATTTCCGCCGTCCAGAGAATTCTAGGCAAGGCCTCAAAGTGACCCCAACCAACACACGTGTCCGCAGCCACCGGAATCCACCAGTGGGTGCACGTAGCCAAGCACGAGTCCACGCCGGAATCCACGGACGCCCCCGTTTGAGCCCAACGGCTGCGCTGTCCCGACCACGGACGCCGAGAGCCGGCGCTCTCCCCAAGCAGAAAGACACGAACACCGGTGACCCTACCTCAATCAAGAAGTCCCCGGTCCTCAGTCCGGCTTGCCACGCGACCCCACCTTCGTCCACGGACTCCAGGTACTGCAGGGCCGGGAACGCCGGCGTGGGCGTGAACTCCTCAATGGGGGTGTCCGCTGGGGAGGCAAGGATACTCTTTACAAGCCTGGGAGGCGTCTGCCAGGCGGCAAGCCCCGGCCCCCGCAGGACCCCCGACCCTGGGACCCGCGGGCATCCCGCCGGAAGTGGGCGGCCCAGGCCCACTCTCCGTGGGCAGGGCCTGCCGCTCGGAGCCACAGGTCCACGCCGACCCGAGCCGTGACGCCCACTGCGTTCCGGGACCGAGTCGCACCTCCGGGCCTCCCCGCCGAACACACGGTCGCGCGTGCCCCGCAGTCCGTGCCCGTGTGTGCGCGCCTGTCATTTTCTTTAAAAGCGTCGGTGACTAAACATTTTCAGTGCTAAAAATGGAAAAGTTCCCCCCGTAGCCACATGGAGCTCCAGAGGCCCCGGGCGAAGCCGCACGCCCGGTCTCGGGCTGCACAGGCCGCAGCGCGGGGGCCCCAGCGCGGGGCTCGGTTGGAACGAGACGCTGACCCGGGGCGGGGGCGGCCGCGGTGGGGTCGGCTTCCTCCGTCTCTGCGCCCACTCTGCGGCCAACGTCCCGGGGGGCTGGGCCCCCGCCAGCCTGGGCTTCCAGGCCCCGCACGGAGGCCGGAGGAAACTCTGGGCCGAGAGATGGACTTTCGGGGCTGCCAGGAGCAGCCGGGGGTGAGGGTGGGAGGACGGAGACGGCCCTGCAGGGGGAGGGGAGAGGACTCACACGGGCAGCGGTGGACACACACACACATGGGGACAACCACCGTTTCCTTCTCTCTCTGGACAGACGGCTGTCAGGGCAGCCTCGGCCTTGGCCGCTGGGGATGCCCCGGGGGGGGGGGGGGGGAAGGAGCCCCCCACCTCAGCACTGAGGCTCAGAGAGAAAACTTCCCCATGGCTTTCCCACACTCGAGGTGGTCGGACGCCTCCTCGCACGGGGAGGCGATGCCATCTTGCTCCTTTTCAGGAGGGGAGCCCCCGAGTCCCCACCGTGGAGTGGCCCCCCCAGAGCCCCCCACCCCAGGCCACGTGACGCGTGAGCTGCCGGCTCGGGCCACGGGGGAAGGGACCATCTCGCCACGCTTCCTTTGCAAAGTCACCTCAGGGGCAGGCACGCGGCCGCCTGCCGCACTCGGAGCCCAAGCCCCCCCCTCCCCCCGGCCCGGAACTCGGGACCAGGTGCTTCTGGGCACCTGAGGCCGGGCGCTCGGGGGGCAGCCCCGGGCGGGCTGGACCCAGCCAGCAAACACAGAGCCAGCCGACCCACCGGGGATTCTGAACAAGGGTGGGGGGAGGGAGGGAGGGAGGGGGGGAGGGAGCTCGCCCGGGGCAACGCTGTGCACAGAGGATTAGCCACATTCCTGAAGGAGGCCCGGTGCCGCTGTGTGAGTGAGGCGGCATGGAGAAGAACCCGGTTGTCTAGCAACCGAGTGCCCCCAGGAAAAAGGATTCTCTGGGAGCTGGGGAACGTCTCTCTCTCCCTCTCCCTCTCCCTCTCTCTCTCTCTCACACACACACACACACACACACACACACACACACAACATGTGAACGCAGCCGGGAGGCTGCGAGCGGCGGCTCTTACCTTTCGCCCCGCGCAGGACGAACCCGAAGCCCTCATTGTCCTTCTTCTGCAGGAGCACCGTCTTCTCCTCGACGATGCAGTCACTGTAGGCAGAATTCCGGGGATAGCGACCATTATTGTGGCCCGTCATCATCACGGCCGCCGCCGCTCCTCCGCCGGGGACGCTCATCATCATAGCCAATTAATCACCCAGCTCGCCGGGTCCGGGCAGCATGGAGGGAGCTAGGCAGCGCAGGGCGCAGGAGGAGCCAGGCGGCTGGGGGGCAGGCGAACGGGATAGGCGGGCACGGCTCGACGGGGCTGGGAGGGGGGGCCGGGCAGAGGCAGCGCGGGAGCCAGCGGGAGGAAGGAGGCGCGCATGGTGGGGAGGCCTCCGGCGAGGGCTGCGCGGCGGCGGCGGTGGCTCCGGGCGCCGGCAGGCAGGGTCGGCGAGCGGCCGGGAGGAGCGAGCGAGCGTCTTGGCCGCCGTGCAGAGGGGCCCGGGGGCCGGGGCTGCGCCTTCCGGGGAGCGAAATGGAACCGGCCGGGCCAGAAATGAGGCAGCAGTTCTGTTGTTGTTTTTTTTTTTTTTCTTCCTCCCTTCTTCTTCAAGGGTTTAAAAAAAAAAAAATCAGATTCTATTTGCTCCCTGCGTGAGCCGGCGCTGGGAGACGCAGCGACCGACCCCTCCCTCTCCGTCCACGGGAACGCGGTGCCCCCACAATCAACCGCGTCACCCCGCGCACGGAAACCGCAGGCGGGCGGAGAGGCGGCCGGGCTCTGCTCGGCGGCGCAGCGGCGCGTGGGGGCTCCTCTTGGGGGGCAGGTGGCTCCTCCTCTGGGGGACGCGGAGTTCGGGGCCCGGAGAAGCAGCCTCGGGGTCCCCCCCTGACAGGCAGGCAGAGCCACGGGGCCTGCCTCTTGGCACCGTGGGTTTTTTTTTTTTTTCAAAGGAGAGAAACGCAAAGGTCCAACTTTGATTCAGCTGCCAGAGGCTCCCGTCAGGGATAGGAAGGGCACTTTGCCACCTCGTCCACCCCGGAGGCAGCGGGGTGCAGGGCGGGAGGGGGCTGCCTGGCGGGGTGGCTGCGAGACCAAAGCCCTCCCCAGCGTCGGGGGCTGCACCCTCCCCCCTGGAGTAAGTCAGGAGCAGGGCCGCTGTGGAGGGGACGGGCAGGGGGGAGGTCTCCTCCAGGGTCCTCAGGGGTAGGGGTGGGAGCACTGGGTGCAAGGAGGAAGGACCCGCCCGGAGGGGCCCCTCTGGAAAGGCTGCGGTGAACCCAGAAGGGTCTGGGCCCCCCCCACCCCCCCGTCTCGGCGGGAGTGGCCGGGGTGCAGGGAGCGACATGCTGACGGGAGTCAAGCCCCAGACCGCTGAAGGTCAGCCTTGCCCCGCACTCGATGTGCTGCCTGCAGGAAGCACGTGGCCCCCGTACGCAGCCGCCCCCAGGGGAGCAGTGCAGCCAAGCCGGACCCATGGCCCCCGGAGGGCAGGGGACGGGCGGCAGCTGAGAGCTTCCCCTCACACAGGGTGGCAGGGGGGCTTCGCAGAGGGGGGGGGCACGGCTGGAAAGCACAGACCTGTCCCAACCGCCCCCCCATCCCCGAGCACCGGCCAGGGGAGTCCTGCCTTCCAGGGGAGGGCCAGCAGAGTGGGGCACACGCCTTGACACCTGGTGGACCATGCACTCCCCCTGACGACCAGCCCAGGGAGGCCTCAAAACTCGGGAGTGGGGTTCAGCCGGAAGCATGGCCAGCAGCCCGGAGCCCTGGAGCCCGGGGGCGGGGTCCTGCGACCAGCCCGCCCACGCTGAGCAAGGGGCGGGCTCTCCAAGCCTCAGTCTCCTCTCACACTACAAGGCGGCGAGAGCAGACCACAGGCCTCCCGGGATTCTGGTGAGGGCAGGGGGGTCGATCCCCACGGCAGTGTGGTGGACCGGTGAGCCCCGGGGAGCTGTTCCTGTAACCACCGCCGGGAGCCTCAGCGGCCTGGTGGTGAGCCAGACCCAGAACCATGCATGGGCACTGGGGGGCTGGGGCGGCCAGGGGCTCAGGGGTGAGTGGACCCCCCCCCCCCCCCAGGCCTCTCTACCTTTCCCTCTCCTCGGCCTCACCAGCTGGAACGCAGACGAGAACTGCCTCCTGCGTCCACCCCTGGCCGCCACGGCCAGCTCGGCGCTGGGCAGGTGCAGACCCCACACCGGCCCTGCCCCTTGCCTGGGGAAGACTCTCCCAGGGCCCTGGCCACGGAAGCCACGGCTGTCTGCTCCTAGACTCCCTGCAGGGGTGGCCGCCCATGAGCGGCCCTGGCCCCCCGGAAACATGAGGCTGCTCCGAGGGTCCCGGGTCCCGTTCTCCCCGCGGACACACCCCCAGCACCCGCCTCCGCCCGGCACTCCGGTGAACTTGTCCCAGGCTCCAGGCGCACGGCCAGCTCCGCCCACAGGACCAGATGCTGCCCGGCCCTGCCAGGGGCTTCGAGTGTGCGCAGACCACCCGCACGTCTCCCACCGGCTGTCCCCCCGCCCACCCCGTCACAGGGACGGGTCAGGGCAGGGCAGCCCACCACGGAGCACTTGGGGCGGGGCCTTCTGTCCTGGTGGGCGTGGCATCAGCTCAAATCCAGTTCTGCTCGGACCCCAAGGTCACCCGGACGCTGGGGGCCTCAGGGTCCAGCTCTGCAAACGGGAACAGAAACCACAGCTTGTGCCTCAGGAGGGGTCAGTGAAGGAACCCGCTCGAGCCCAGGCAGCCCCCGCCCCGGGTGGGGGGTGGGTGTGAGGGCGCTGCCCTCCCGGGCTGACACCCAGGCTGGCCCCCGGCCCCGCCCCATCCTCCCCCCTCAAAGGCGCTCTGCCCCACGCGGCCCCTGCCTCTGAGCTGCAGTGGCCACGGCCTGCCTGCCGAGCAAACGCCAGCGTCCCGGCCTGCCGAGGAGGACTGCCCCCCACTCCTGTTCCCCGAGCACCCTGGGATCCGAACAGCCCCCCGGCCCTGCCCATGTGGACCCGCCTCCCTCCGTTCGCCAGACCTGGTCTGAATCCCGACTCAGCCGCCACCCAGCTCCGCTCCCCGGAGCCTCAGTTTCCCCACTTGCAGAGCATGTCGTGGTGCGGCACATGGCTGCTCCTGCCTCGTGGGGCTTGCAGGGGGGGGGGGCAGGCGAGACAAGACCCCCCCAGACGCCACCCACAGGAGGGCAGGCTTCTCGACACAGGGGAGCTGCCCTCGTTGGCCCCCTGCGTGCCCCATCATGCTGAGTCCCCCCGGGGACGTGGGGCCCAGGCAGCAGAGCCTTCACTTGCGGGTCACCTGACGCCCTCGGCACCCAGCGGAGGGCCACGCACCCACTGTGCGTGTGGGATGGGGTGAAACAAGCACGGACACCAGCAGGAGTCCACTGGGGGACCTGGCCATCGGGGAGGTGGCTGGAGGAAGGCCGCAGGGCGGGAGGGCCTGGCGGGGAGCAGGGTCGGGATGACCGGACCCCCAGTCACACTCTGCGGAGAGCCACTGGCCTGCAGCTGCCTCGACCCCGGAAGCCTGCGACTCGGGGGCGGGGGGGGGGGGGGCGACCCAGGCTGATAACCCACAGCCTCTGCAGCGACCCACGAACAGTGACGGGGAACTTGAATGGAAGCGTCGGTCGCTTCAAACAGGAGCCCGGGCCACGAAACTCCCCAGGGACCGCACAGCAGAGACCGCTCAAGGTCCCCGTGTCTCGCCCACCCAACCGCCCCACTGCGTGCCACAGCGGCGCGTCCTGCACACCCTGGAGTGACACAGCGGCGTCCCCTCCCCGCTGGCCGGCCGCAGACGCCCCTGGGGTCTGCCCTGGTTGTGAGACCATGGGAGGCCCAGCTGCAGGCGGCTTTTAGCCGTGGGTTCGCACGGCGGCCCTGCAGGGAGGGCCACGGGCCACTCGGGGCCAGGAGGCCGCAGGCACCAGCGATGGCGGCTGGTGTTCAGGGATCGTCGGTCACCGAACAGGCTGTCTGGGCAGCGGGGCCGGCCTGGAGGAGGCGTGGACACGGAGCCACAGGGGCCCGGCCCGCGTGGCCGCGGTGCGTGAGCATTCGGGTTCGGAAGTGGTCGGAAAAGGGCGACGGCGTGTCTCCCTCGCCGAGCCCTACTGAGTGTCTCCCTCGCCGAGCCCTACTGAGTGTCTCCCTCGCCGAGCCCTACTGAGTGTCTCCCTCGCCGAGCCCTACTGAGTGCCTTCCTTACCGAGCCCTACTGAGTGTCTCCCTCGCCGAGCCCTACTGAGTATCTCCCTCGCCGAGCCCTACTGAGTGCCTTCCTTACCGAGCCCTACTGAGTGTCTCCCTCACCGAGCTTGGCCCTACTGAGTGTCGTTCCTTACTGAGCCCTACTGAGTGTCTCCCTCGCCGAGCCCTACTGAGTGCCTTCCTCGCCGAGCCCTGCTGAGTGTCTCCCTCACCGAGCCCTGCTGAGTATCTCCCTCACCAAGCCCTGCTGAGTGTCTGGCGGTGGACTGGCCGCCAGGCCCACAGAGAGAAGGCGCCAGGCCCCATTGGTCCGTTATTCAGAGACCTCAGTGGTCGCGGGCTGAGTGTTGGCCCCGGAGAGACCGGACCAGTCCTGCCACCCCCGTACCGGTGAGTGGGCCTCGTCTGGAAACAGGGGCTGTGCAGACGCGGTCAGTGAGGGACCGAGGGAGACCCACCTAGATCCCCTGGGAGCCCTAAGACCAACGACCGGTCCTTGTAAGAGACACAGCGGGCAGCCTGAGACGTGGAGGCCCTGCGGCTGCAGGCCAAGCTGCACCAAGGACGGCCGGCAGACACTGGATGAGGAGGGGGTGAGGAGGGACCCTCCCCCAGGGCCCTTGGAGGGAGTGGAGCCCTCCAAAGTCTGAAGAGCCCCAGGCTGCCACGATCTGTCACCATGCAGTGCTGTGAGCCCTGGCTGGTGTGGCTTGAGTGCCAGCCTGCAAACCAAAGGACCGTGGGTTCGATTCCTGGTCAGGGCACAGGCCTGGGTTGTAGGCCAGGTCCCCAGTAGAAGTCGCACAAGAGGCAACCATACACTTGTTTCTCTCCCTTTCGTCCTCCCTCCCTTCCTCTCTCTCTGAATATAAATCAATTAAAAAGAAAACACTACAAGGCTGTGAGAACTAGAAGGCCCGGAGGACTTCCTGTAGAAGGGAGACTGAGTGGGTGGGGAGGCTGGACGGGGAAGAGGCAGAGGAGAACACTGCAGACAGAGGTGGACCCACATGAATGACAGTTCTGAGGCATCACAGAGAGGTAGGTGGGGCCGGTTACCCCGGGGACCTGGGTGCCCGAACACCCCCGGGGCAAGGTTCGAGGCGGCAGGAGGCTGCCATGCAGCTTCCGCCGGGCCCAGGCCCGCTGTGCTTTCCCCGGATCGCTCACCAAGGCCATGGGAGAGACAAGCAGCCGTCTGGC
Organism: Phyllostomus discolor; assembly: GCF_004126475.2. Classification (NCBI taxonomy): domain Eukaryota; kingdom Metazoa; phylum Chordata; class Mammalia; order Chiroptera; family Phyllostomidae; genus Phyllostomus; species Phyllostomus discolor. The sequence goes on from NC_040908.2 coordinate 168,764,077, forward strand.
GTCTGTCTCCCCCGGCCCTTCCCCGCCAGGCCTGCCCCAAGGCTGACTTGCACACGGGCGAGAACTCGGCCCCACGGCCCTGTTTCCGTCTGAACCACCACACACAGAAGTCTGCAGCAACCCTGCAGTGGGTCGGGAGGGCCAGTCCCCGGGGTGGGAGTCAGTGTCAGGCGGGGCGCGGGCTCGGGGAAGATGCCGCTGGTCAGCGGGACTCGGTGCTGGGGCTCAGACATACCGACCCCCTCAGGCTTGGGGCAGGGGGGGGGGGGCGGCTGCAGGCCTGTGTCAGGAAACCCACCACCGGAGAACCACGGCATGGAGATTGGGCAGCGCTCACTCATCTGAACTCTGGCGCGGGGTCGGCATCGCTGCTCACCGACTTTTGTCTCTGTGAGCGCATCCTCGCTGGCCGGTTTTCTCCCCTGAGAGAGTTCCCGGGTTAGGGGTCAGGGGTTGGGGTTAGGGTCAGGGGTTAGGGTTAGGGTCAGGGGTTAGGGTTAGGATTAGGGTCAGGAGTTAGAGTTAGCAGAGGCCAAGGGTAAGCCAGTGCCATGAGTTAGGGCCAGGGGTTAGGGATTAGAAGTCAGGGTTAGGGTCAACGGTTAGGGTTAGGCTTAGGGTTACGGTTAGGTTCAGGGATTAGGGTTAGGAGTTAGGGCTAGGGTCAGGGGTTAGGAGTTAGGGTTAGGATCAAGGGTTAGGGTTAGCCTAACCCTACAGAGGAGCCAGTGCCATGAGTTACAGGCAACCAGGTTCAAAGGCAGAACTCCCATGACCACCTTAGACTCATTTATGGCAAAAAGAAAGGTGCGTTGAGTGTGGGCTCTGGGCCTGCTGGATACGGCTGCTTGGGTGTGGAGCTCAGGGGCGCAGGGCCCACGGACTCGGGGTACCATGCCTTGGAGGACACAAGACCGGGGCATTGATGGCCCCGGAAAGCTCCTTCCCAGGGCAGCTGCGGGGCCCCACCTTCTCCGGCGCAGGGAGAGTGACGCCCGGGAGAGGCCTCGTCCCAGTCACTCGCCGCGGAGAAGCGTCTCAGTGACAGCCGATGGAGGCAGGAACTGGGACACTGTTAGAAAGAGGGAGCTCCAGGGACCGGGATGGTGGTGGCTGTCCTAGAAATTCCCCGGCCCTGCCAATCAGGATGGTGACGCTCGACAGAGAGCCTGTCAGCTCCTCCGAGGGGGTGCGGGGGTGCCCCGCAGGTGGCCCCGCCGGGCAGGCGGCCCCGGTCACCAGGGCAGCGCTGGCCGCTCAGTGGAACAGAGGGCGGCTCCACGGGTGGTGGGGACGGGGCCAGCCCTGTCCTCGGGAAGGCCTGGCAGCTGGGAGCAAGCAGGGGGGGTTCCCCGAGTCATCTGTCATCCGCTGCGGCGCACAGGGCACCGCTCAGCCCTGGGCCGCACACGCTGCCGCTCTCTGCTTCCCGCTTCCCGGTCGGCCGAGGCCTCGGTGCGGCCCTCCCGCCCTCTGCCCCAGTTCCCGGGGGAAGTGACGCCCTGGCCGGGGCCGCCCCTGGGCTCCGAGAGCCCATGTCAGGGCGCTCATGGGTCACGGGACGGCGGGGGAGGGGGCTGATAAACACCCCAGATTCATGCACAAGTGCCGCCGCGCCCGGCTCCCGGGAGCCTGCCTCGCCCCGAGAGCAGGGGAGCGGTGTCCTTTCTCGTCGAGTTGGGGAGGGCACCGGGTCCCGTCCTCACGGCATCACACGCCCCAGGTCTCCGGGAGCCGCCTCTCACACCGGCGGTTACAACGACGCCCGGTTTCTTCCCCGTCGCTGACACGGCCGGTGATACAAGGCTTTCCTAATAGAAGCCGTCATGTGCGGAGACTTGATGGAAATTAAATCGCCTCGTTATTTGGTAATAAATCACCCCAAAGCGTTTCCTAAACACAACCAGGCGCGTTACCTGCCAAGAGCGGCAGGTGGGGAAGACGGAGATGCAGCTCCAGTGTGTTTGGGGCAAGGGCGAGGGGATCGAGGTGCCCCTCGGAAATGGGGTCTCGTCGAGGGGAGAGGGCCGCCCTGGAGGCTGAAGGCGCCCCCCCCGCAACAGCTCTGTGACCTGGGCGCCCACCTCCTTGCCCACAACACATCAGACTTTTGTAATAAACATTGCATTCCTTTAACTATAAAATACATCCTGTGTACTGTCCCGCTTAGAACACACCGACGGCTACCTGTCAGTATCGGATGGAATCCAGACCCCCGCCCGCCCCGGCGAAGGGGCCCCCCCCGAGTGACCTGCCCGGCCCGGCCCCGTCTCCTCCTGGGTCTCCTCTTCCTGCCGCGGGCTGGCCTCTCTCTCTGCCTCAGTGCCTTTTCTCTGCCTGCGCTCTCCCCGCAGTGCCACTCTGGGTGTCAGGAGCCTCACGGCCACCGCTGTGCAGGTCCCCAGGGTCACTGACACCGAGGGGCCTTCCAGGGCTCCGGGCTCGCCGCCCTCACCTCCGCTGTGTTTCCCTCGTCAGTCACTGGGTTTGCACTGGGGACTTGCTCAGGTGTGTCCTGTCTGACTCTCCTGGGAACACGCGAGTGTGCCCTCCGGGGCTGGGCCGGGTGTGCCCCCCATCTGTCAGAGAGACTGGGACAGGCCCCTCAGCCGCTCTGAGCCGGGGCTCCCTGACTGCGGAAGGGACACCCCGGGCGTCCCAGGGGGTGCTCCGCTGGCGCCTACTGACCTAGAGCACGAAACCCAAGCCGGACTCCGTGCACGGTCTGTGGTGCAGAGGGCGTGATCCACTGCCCTGGGCTGCCTGGGACAGAGGGGCTTCCCGGGACACAGTCCGGGGCAAACCGGGACGAGCCGGTGGCCCTGCCTCCCCATCTCCTGCAAAGGGAGCCCCGTGCCCCCAGCCCTGTGTCAGCCGCCCTTCCACATGGCCTCCCTCCATGGCCTGTGGGTCATGTTCACGGACAGTCCTGCAGCTGAGGTGGGAAGAAGGCTTTGTCCGGGGTCACACGGCTCACCACCTTATAAACCATGGCCTTTGACCCCGAACTGAACATTCTTTTTTTTTAAAAGATGTTATTTATTTATTTTTAGAGAGGGAAGGGAGGGAGAAAGAGAGAGAGAGAGAAACATCAGTGTGTGGTTGCTGGGGGCTGTGGCCTGCAACCCTGGCATGTGCCCTGACTGAGAATCGAACCTGCGATGCTTTGGTTCGCAGCCTGCGCTCAATCCACTGAGCTACGCCGGCCAGTGCTTGTGAACTGAACGTTCTTTAAAACAGAAAAACAAAAGGTTGTGGGGACAGGAGCACCGCAGGGAGACAGGAGGGGCAGTTTGCGACTGCTCTTCCTTCGGAGGGTAATGTGAGGGGCCTTGGAACCTGTCTCAAAGACCGTGCTGAGCCGGCTCGGGGGCAGGTCATAGGGCTCGTCTCGAGAGGCCGGTGCCCCAGGCCCTCCGGGGAGGTGGCCGTCACCCGCGGCTCTCAAACCGGACTGTCCCGTCCTCGGGAATCCCGGGCTGAGCACAGCTGCCGCAAAGAGCCTAGCTTTGGAGTGGAGGCTGGGCCTCAGCTGGGTGAGCGCCAGGGAGCTCGCCCCGAACCCGCCCCACCTCCTCGCAGGCTTGCCAGCCCCTGCTGGCCCTGCCTCCGCTCCCGTCCACCCCGAGACCCCCCGCCTCCCCCCCACGGAACGTCTAATTTCCGTTCCAAGGGCTGAGGCTAAGGTAGGAGGCCACCCGCACAGAAGGGGCAGTTCTAAAAGTCACTCGGCGTGTGAAGGAGGCATGTCTTCATGGGGCCACCGCTGTCCCTCGGGGCTGACAAGCTCTCTCTGTGAGGGGCTGGAGTGTAAATATGTCAGACTCTGCGCCCACGGTCCGGGCCGCAACCACTCCCCCTGCTGGTTGTGGCCCGGGGGCGGCCTGGACTCCATGGACATGAGTGGGCGTGGCTGCGTGCCCATAAAACTTGACTGATAAAAGCAGGCGGTGGGTCAGGTGGGGCCGGTGGCCACCGTTTCTAAAAATACGTTTTAAATGGTCTAGGGACGCTTGAACAGATACAAATAATACATCTACGTGAGTGTCTCAAAATAAACCACATTGTAGGTACATACAATGAAAGCTAAGAAAAGTCTGAATCCTCCCACACAAGTCAGACGTTACTCGTTCATGTAACACCGGAGCCGCAGAGAGGCCCAAGGAAAACACGTTTCAGAAATGGGGTCGTCCGCGAGCGCCCTAGAAAGATTCAGAAGGATCCTGTGGAGAACCCTTTCAGAAGGAGGAAGAAATGCCCTCCCCACCCCCCACTCCCGGGTCTGGGTTTCCGGGCCGGGTTGGCTCGGGGGGAGGCGGGTAGAGCTGAGCTCGGGCTTGCTCAGCGACAGGAGTAAGAAGTCCTCTGTGAGGCTCAGTCCTGGGGCACTTGCAGGGGGCAGGCACTGTCCCCGCCCCCACTTCAGGGACGGGGAACTGGGGCACAGAAGGGTTGAGTGACTAACACAAGAGCACACAGCAGGAGGCACAGCCGGGCTGCCCGGGGCTGGAAGCCACATCCCAGGACCTGTCCGTGGCTGGCCGGGTGGGGAGGGGTCCCTTGGTGCTCCCGGACTCCCAGCCCTGGACAACAACCCAGAGGGAGGACGGGCCCTCGGCAGGGTGTGTTGGCTGCAGCGGCCCGTTCTGGGGAACGGATCGCTGACTTCCTGTCCACCTCAGACAGTACCCCAGGTGCCCGAGAAGATCCTGCTCCACGTCACACAGCCAGGACCGGAGAGGAAGGGCCACGCGCTGTGGGCTGGTGAACGCCGGGAAGGAGGAATGCCGTGGGACCAACAGAGCCACGAGCGGAGAGAGAGGCCGATGCCTGAGAGCGGGCGCGGGAGCACCTGTGTGCATGGGCACCCTGGAGAGAGCCTGTTTAGCCAGGCGTGCGCCCCGATTTATGGTTCCCAGTCCCGTTAACGGGCCCGACGAGAAGGTCTCTCCCTGGGCACAGCAGCCGTGTGCTGTTCTTGAGCTCACACTTTCACCTTTACCTTGAACGTGCGCTCTAGGCTTGCTATCCCTATGTGCTGAACTCCTATTCATCCTTCAACGCCCATTTCAACAGCCGCCACTGCCGGGAGGCCCTTGTTTCTGTCTCTCACGTGACTGCACACTTAGATTCATGACACTGAGCCTACCTTGTCCCTCTCGCGTACCCAAGTCCTGGTCCTTCCCCCCTCTTGCTTCCCACTACAGAGTCTGGAAACGTCATAGGTTTGCTTTCCCAGCCTGCCTTGCAGTGGGTGGGTGGTCCTAGGACACGGTTTTGCCAAATGAGACTTGAGAGCAAGTCTCCTGGGCCCTTGGGGGGAGAGTTTATGTGAGGCGAGACTTTGAGGAGTGCTTCCTGGTGCTCTTTCTTCCCCGGGATTCCCGCAGAAGATCTGCACCGCAGATGTGACGCTGGCGCCGTGGCCACCCCCCCGTGACCAAGAGGCCCGCAGGGAGACCACTGACCTCCCGGAACAAACCCTGGAGGTGCCCCTCTGGGCTTGCCTTTGTGGGCTCAGCCACCGCTAGTGGGGTGTTTATCATTTGCAGCTGGAAGTTTCCAGATGGACATTTGGAGGCTGTAGCAGGGAAGGTGGGCAGGCAGATTACGGATCAAAAGGCATTGGAACGTGACCAGAGTGGACGATGCTGGGACTTTCTGATAAATTAAGCAGCCACTGAGCTACCTCTGGGCTTGGAGAGAATCATCCAGACCCTTAATCTTCCGACGAGTTCTCGTCGGCAGGGAGGACCAGGTGACGCAGACCTGTGGTCCGGCACATGGTTCGCTTTTCCAAGGAAGGTTTGATTATGGCCCTTGGTCTCAAGTCGATCCAGTCCAGGAAGCTGAGAGCGAAATAAAAGCCTCGGTCCCAGCCAAGACCAGCTTCCTGCTCACCACAACACGGACTCCCCGAGCCACCAGCTAATCCAGAGTACAGTGGCCACAGCTGGCACATCACGCGGTTGGGGACAAAGGACACACCATAGCCAGGAAGTGTCCAAAATGCCAACTGCAGGAAAGAATGCTAGGTTTTAGACGTAGACGGTGTGAACCTCAAGGAGGAAAATGTCTGCCAAGAAGGGCTCCTCGTGGTTAGCCGAGGCCAAGTTCACAGTCAGAGTCTAATGGCAGAGGCTGGTAGGGACCTGTCACTCTCGGCACTTCAGGGCAAAGCCACAGACCAAGCTGCCAGCCTCCTGCACTGTGCCCTGCCCTCTGAGTCAACCCTTATAAGGAAGTTCCTGCTATCGTATTTCCACCAATGGGCTGAGGCCTGTCCCAGGGCTATGCAGCTATATCCTCATTTGCATCCACACTGACCAATCAGAGTCGCTCCACAACAATCAGTCAGAATGCATTATTCTGACCAATCATGACTCTGCTATTCGGACCAATCAGAACTCTGTGATTTGGATTCCTCATCTGCATAGAAGTGGACCAATCAGGAACAGGAGCAGGGACTTTCTTTATAAAAGGCAGCCTGCCCCTTTGTCTTGGTGGAGCGCCCTCTTGGTGTCCTCCAGAGGCTGCACACCTGGTCTGCCAGGTGTGTGTACTGGAGTGTGTACTGGTTTCTCGTCTTTCTGCACCTCAGGTTGGGAACTTTCGTTGACAGTGGGGCGGACCGGCCCCTCGGTTGTACGGAGGGGCAGCTGGGGGCCTGGGTCTGGGCCTGACGTCTCTGGTCTTCCAAGGCATCCTGCCGCCTCCATGAGCCAGTGGGCTCACCAGCAGGTGGGCCTCCCATTCCACAGCGTCCTCTGGTTTGGCGAGTGGCACGCCTTCTCCTCTGGCAGCCAGTGTGGGGCCGGGTCTTCCCTCTCCTCCAGGTGTCCCAGGACGCTGGGGCTGGGCTGCCCACTCCACGGCCACCCACGACAGGGGACGCTCACCTTGCTCCTAGCCCCATACGCCCCCCCGACCCTCAGGGCTGGCGCAGGCAGGGCCCCAGGGGCCAGGTTCCTTCGGAGCCGGGGAAACACGCCCACCCTGGCTGGGTGCTCCTGGAGGGGAGGCGCCCCGACCAGCCCCCTAGGCCGGGCTGCTGCTTGTTTCTCCCTAAGGAAGACGGCGTCTCACGATGGAGACACTCGTCCCCTGCCGTGTGTCCCTCCTCTGCGCAGGAGGTCTCTCCCTTTCCACGTCGCCACTTGGGCTATCACGTCACCCCCACGTAAGTCGGCCCAGGTGCCAGGCTGTGGACGGTCTGAATTCCCCGTGTCCTTCAGGATTTCCCCATTCTCCGCTTACTGTCATCATTCCTTACTAACGCCCGAGTGCCACCACAGGGCTGGCCGGCCAGGCCCTCGCCTCGCCTGTCCCTGCGCCGGGGCGGGGCCCGCCCCCAGGGCTCCGGTGACGATGTGCTTGTTCCCAGTCTCCCCCAAACAGACGGTTCCCGAGCTGCAATCTGTGCGGCTCCGGGCACCCGCCACTTGTCTACAACTGTGCGCGCTTCCCTTCCTTCCTGCCTTCAGAAAGAAACCTTATCTTCGGAAAGATAATCAGCTCCGTCCCAGTCTCCAGGACTCGCCCCCCCCTCGCCCCTGAACTCCGAAACACTCCCTCTCATTAATCAGACAGTCTCAGGATGTCTGCGTGTATCAGCACAAATTGCAGCTGAAACAGAGCCCCCAGAACTCCCCCCGCTCTCCTCCCTTATCTCTCCCTTCCCTCCTCCCTCCCACGTCACCGAGGAGAGCAGGATGACAGGCAGCGACAGAGGGCACGGATTCCTGAATGCGACTGTAGGTAAGACAGGCGGGCCCACTGGCAGCCACCGCCCGCGCTCACAACCACGAGGCACCAGGCGTGGAGTGACGCCCCCACGCCCCTCCTCTCCCTCGCCCCACAGGAGGCCTGGGTGGAGGCACCAGTCCCCCCTCCCCACGTCACAGATGGGAGGTGGCGGCGCAGGCAGACTCAGAGCCTTGGTCAGGGCCCCACAGCTGGTGTGCCCTGCGGCCACCTGCAAGGCACCAGCCCGTCCCTGAGCGGGGCGGGCCTGTTTTCAGCCTCGGGCCCTCAGCGCCCAGCATGGGGCCGGCCCCCCCCCGGCCCCCCCCCCCGTAGTCCTTGGAGGTCTGGGGCCCCCCCACTGCCTCCTCACGGCCAGGAGGACAGGTCGCTGTCTGCGTGAACCACTGAGGCCTCTGTGCAGGGGAAGGGCCCTCAGGGTCCCGTGCACAGAGACCCCCCCCCCCCCCCCCCCCGCAGTGGGACGGGCCTGCAGGACACTGCCCACCATGGCCTGTCCCCACGGGTCTTCTGAGACCCCGGGACGAGCCAGGCCCTGGCGTGGACAGATCCTGATGCGGGCCGAAGTGAGAGCCAGGGTTGGGGGGGGGGCGGGGGCGGGTCCTGTCACAGCGCTGGTGAAGGGTGGCCCTGCTCCAGGTGTCCTGAGTCCAGCCCTGCCCTGTGCGCTGCACCTTTCCCCACGCCCCCCAGTCAGAGCCTCGGTTCTTGGGAGCAGGGTGGGCTCCGGGCTTCAGGCCTTTTCAGTAGAAAACGCCACCCCTCCCCCGGGGCTGGCCACCTGACCAACGGTGGAGGCACGTGGTGGGTTTTCCCAGCAGGCACAGGGGCCCAGCCCGCAGCTCCGGTCACGCGGCCTCTGGACATGACTAGGGCTGGTCAGAGGCTGGGGTGCGGGTGTGGGGGCGGGGGGGAGGGTACAGCCGGCACAGACAGGAGGAATAGCCTGGTCTTTGTGCGGCCTCAGTTTCCCCATCTGTCCGGTGGCCTCTCTCCCTGTCTCCCACCGTCTCCAGTGACAGATGGTGGGCGGACCCTCGTCGAACCACCTGCACTGTCTGCTCTCACGGGTCCGAGTCCTGGCGCCGCGGGCGCCCACAGCCAGCACATCAGGTTCTAGAGTCACGGTGTCCCACAGCCGGCTCCCGGGGGACGCTCCAGGGGACAGACAAGGCGGCCTGCCTTTCCCGGCTTCCAGAGGCCCCACCTTCCTTCCCCGAGCCCCTTTCGCCTCAGCTGGGCTGTCCTGCCTCCCGCCCTGTGTTCTGGACCACCCCCCCGCCAGGTGCCTGTAATAGGGACACTTTCGATCACATCGGGCCCACGAGGTACTCCAGGGCCATCTGCCAGTGTCACGGCCAGCTGATTCCCTTAATCCTGGTGGCCACGGGACCTATTCACAAATCCTGGGGATTATTACGGAATGGGCGTCTCTGGGGGGCATTATTGGGCCTCCCACCCCACCCTACCTGCCCCTCCCCTCCCCCAGGGACACGGCGAGACAGCCTGGGTCGGTCATGCAGGCTGGGGTTTGGTCACAAAGCCTTGCTGGTTCCAGGGCTGACTCACCCCAGCCCAGGCATGGCCCCAGAGACACTCGGGGCAGCGGAGGAGCCCGTGGGCCTGGGGGCCAGCGTGCAAGTGGACAAACACGGCAGCAGAGACACGAATTCAGTCCCCCACGTGACACTCTGCCCGGCTGGGAGGGGCAGAGCCACGTCAGGAGTGGCGCCCTAGGTGGTCGGTCTCCCACAGGAATGTCCACCGCTGCCACGTGCAGGCGGCCCTGCGCCCCGGTGTCCCGATCAGAGAGAGAACTGACGTGAGCCGCTCAGGGGCATTTTGGGTTCTCTCCCTGGGAGCTGCCGGCACCCCCGGGCCCCCGGGAGGGGGCAGGCCCTTGAAGCAGGAGTTGGCACTGACCCACCCCGACCCCGGTGCTCTGGCTCCTCCCCCGGGAGTCCCTGCCTCTCCCGGGGTTGAGAGTGGATGGCGCCAGAGGGGGACCCAGGAGGGAGCTCCTCGTAAGGCCCAACCCACTCCCCATGCGTGCCCCAGCCAGGGCCCACAGCCACCTCCCCTTGCAAGGATAAAGACTCCAAGGCAGCCCCAGCTGGGGTGGCTCAGTGGACTGAGCGCCGGACTGTGAAGCAAAGGATCACCAGTTCGATTCCCAGTCAGGGCACAGGCCTGGGTCGAGGGCCAGGTCCCCAGGATAGGGGGCGCATGAGAGGCAACCACACATGAAAGTTTCTCCCCCTCTCTTTCTCCCTCCTTCCCCCCTCTTTAAAAATAAATAAATACATCTTAAAAAAAAAAAAAAAAAAAAGAGGCGACCTGGCTAGCGTAGCTCAGTGGATTGAGCGTGGACTGGGAACCAAAGTGTCCCAGGTTCGATTCCCAGCCAGGGTACATTCCTGGGTTGCAGGCCATAACCCCCAGCAACTGCACATTGATGTTTCTCTCTCTCTCTCTCTCTTTCTCTCTCTCTCTCTCTCTCCCCCCCCCTTCCCTCTCTAAAAATAAATAAATAAATAAATAAACCTTAAAAAAAAAAAAAAAAAAAAAGAGGCCAAGGGTGTCCCAGCAAAGAAACTGACCAGATAAAGATGAAACTCAGCCCTCGCTGGCATAGCTCAGTGGATGGAGCGCAGGCTGCGAACCAAAGTGTTGCAGGTTCGATTCCCAGCCAGGGTACATGCCTGGGTTGCAGGCCATAACCCCCAGCAACTGCACATTGATGTTTCTCTCTCTCTCTCCCTCCCTTCCCTCTCTAAAAAATAAACAAAATTTAAAAAAAAAGATGAAACTCAGCCCCGCCCCAGGGAATTATCCCCACACGTCCCTCCGTGTCCAGCCCGGCCACGCCGTGAAACTGGATCTGCCGGCGGCACTGCCTCGGTGACCCTGCCATTTCTCGGGCTCCTACTCGGCCCCCCGTCCTGCCTCCGTGGGAGACACGCTCCTCGGCCCCCTGGGGGAGCGGGGGAGGGGTTGGAGCATGCTAGGGCTCCAGTCACTCAGTCTCCTGCCTGCTCCTTCCTTCCGGCTTCAGCAGCGGTACCAGCCCTGTCCTCTAACAGGGTGACCCAGGGTGGGGGCAGGAGGCAGGGGGCCGCTGCCCCGCGGAGAAGAGCCGTCCTTTCTTGGTCTGTCAGCCCCGGCTCTTGGACAGAGACCTCCCTCGCTGCCTGCACCCGTGGCTGTGGGGTGAGGGCGCTAAGGGCTGAGCACCCCCGGGGTCTATAAAACGGGACCTGGGTGGGCTTCGGCAGCAACGAGGGGGGAGCACGTCCAGGGCACGACAGGCCTCCGCCAGCTGAGAGGGGGACAGGCCTCAGCAAGCTGGGGGACGGCGAGCTAGCCCACACCTGTTGCAGGTGAGCGGTGAGACTGCATCCGACCCAGCGGCTGTGGGAGCTGGTGTGATGGGAAGATGCCCCAGGGGCACTGCCAGGTGTGTGTGGCGCTGGCGACATGCTCGTCACCACAGCCAAAGACACTGCGCTGCCCGCTGGGGGGAGGAGGCTGGCTGGGACCCTGGGCCCACACCCTAAGTGGGGGTGAGAAGGAGGAGGTCTCTCCCTGGGTGCTGCTGGGGCCACGGCAGGTGCCTGGCACTTCTTCCTTCCAGGAGGGAAATGTGGCAGCAGCCCATCCTCCTGTCATCCATCCACCCATCCATCCATCCATCCACCCATCCACCCATCCATCCACCTGTCATCCATCCACCATCCATCCATCCATGTACCCATCCATCCATGTACCCATCATCCATCATCCATCCATCCATCATTGTCCCCCATCCATCATCCATCCATCATCCATCCATCCACCCATCCATCATCCATCCATCCATCCATCATCCACCCATCCATCCATGTACCCATCATCCATCCATCATCCATCATCCATCCATCCATCCATCATCCACCATCCATCCATCATCCATCCATCCATCCATCCGTCTGTCATCTGTCCATCCATCCATCCTCATCCAACATTTCTCATCACCCCGCCCCATTCTGAGGACGGAGCACTCGGGGGGCCAGGCCCTCTGCCAGATGTGGGAGAAGACGACACGTGAGTATCATCCATCCGGGGTCAGACAGACACAGGAGGCGCCGAGGTGCGAAAGGCAGAGGCAGAGCGCCCTCCCAGCTGCCCCCGGCCCAGGTGACACTGAGTCCGAGGTCTGTTCGCTCCTCCCTTGGGATCCAAGTCAGACACCAGGGACCCTCCTGCTTCCGTGCGGGAGAGCCAGGCCTCCATCTGGGGGGATGGAGCAGCACAAGCATCTCTGAGAGCCCACGGGGTGCCAGACACAGCCTTGGGGACACTTTCAGAATGGGCCTTGTCATCCTCTCCTTGGCTTGGCCACCAGGGGCCGGAGCCCGAACCCTGAGTTTCAGAGCCTATTGTTCCCGGAGCCTGCTCCCACCCAGGGGACCACCGGCCGGTGGTCACGGCGGCTTCAGGCAGAACACACAGAATCTGACAACCAGGAGGGGACGTGGGGGTGATGTGGCCGTTGTGTAGATGAGGAAACTGAGGCCCAGGCAGGCAGGCAGGGGGCGTCGGAGCCGGGACTCGGGCTCCTCAGCCCGGACGCTGTCCCTGTGCTTCTGTTAATATGCCAAGTCACGCGTGTGAGGGCCGGCCCGGGTCGAACCCTGAGCCAGGCCTCGGGGGCTGGGGAAGGTGGGCGGAGGGTGGGCATTGGCCCAGCTGAGGGCCTCTCTCCCGGCTCTGCATTCAGTGGCCGCCTGCTGGCTGCTTGACATTGGCCGTGGGAGGAAACGTCGGCCACACTGTGGACCCTGGCCAAGGCCACCAGCCAGGGCGGAGATGAGACAGACAGAGGGGACAGAGGCCAGTCAGTGTGTGTGCGGGGGTGCAGAGCCAGAGGCTGCTGTGGCAGCTGTGACCACGGAGCACACGGGAGAGGACCGGTGACACCGTCCTCTGCAGCCCGAGGGGCTCGGAGTCCTGCCCGCAGGACGGGCGAGGGGACATGGGCTCCGGCCCGCACCTGTGTCCGCTGAGGGCCCGGTGGGCCCCACAGGGCCCAGCCTGGAGGGGTGCCCAGATCCCAGCCTCCCCAGCTCTCCTCCACGGTTTCTCGGCGTCCGCACCCGCACACCCACTCGCCACCTGGGAATGTATAAATGCGGTCCGAGGGGCGGTGAGCCAGGAGCCTCCCTGCGGTGAGGGGCTGAGCTCCCAGCCCCCACGCCGGGGCCAGCGGGCCCAGAAGAAAGGGGCTGGGCTGTCCTGCCTGGCTGCCCCCCTGTCCCCAGGGGCTGTCTCTAGGGCCAGAGTCCTGGGCCTCGGAGATCCTCAGCTTCTCTGTGCCTCCTTCTCTGAGTGCCTCCCAAGCCACACTTGGCAGCTCCGGTACAGGGCCCCTCCCCCGACTGGGAAGGCGCCCCACCCCGCCACAGAGCAGCTTCTGAGGTATCCAGCCATGGTGGGGGGTGGGGGTGGTCTCGAGGAAAGTTCTGCTGTTTTAGAGGCTCTGAGCCAACGCTCGGCCAGAGGAACCACCCCCCTCGCTGTGGTCTGGGGACAGCCAGAAGGCGCCAGCTCCAGGGGCAAGCCCCTCCCACAAGGAGCGTGCTGCTGGATGGATGGATGGATGGACGGATGGCACCAGCTGGGGCGAGGCCAGAGCTCACTTACTGTCCAATCAGCGGATAGGAGGAAAGGCGCCCATGCCTGGCCCAGCCACACCCCCTGGCCTCCGGCAGCGGGGCTTGGAACCGGTGTCCCCACTCAGGACACATGCTGGGTGCCCGGCCTGTGCCCAGAACCGGAGCGTCCCCACCGGCGGCATATACTCCAGCCTGTGTCCCGGCAGAGCAGGGGCAGGAAACGACTCCCTTCTCGGCCACGCAGTGCAGGGACCCTCAGGGTGAGAGGCCAACACTGGCGGGAACCCCCCACGGGCGTGGCAAGCCCGGGGCCGGGCCCAGGGAGAGGGGACCGGGGCCCAGCAGCACGGGAGGAGCAGGGGGACGTTTTGGTGCCTCGCTGGAGACGACAGAATGCATCTCCATCAGGGGGCGCCAGGGGGAAAACAAAGGCCGTCGGAAACTCCAGGAAAAACAAGACTCCCCGTGAAAACCACGGCCCCGACACTGGGCTGAAACCAGGCACACATTTGCATGAGTGGAGGGATGGAGGGAAGAGGGGTCGTCACTGTGACACGAGGAGCCCTTTCTCCGCACGGGGACGCAGCCCAGCCCCCAGCCCCAGGGCGGGCACTGACGTCGCCATCTCTGGTGCCGCAGAAATGCCGCACTTTCCGCTGGTCTTTCCCTTTTCCATCCCGCTCACGGCAGAACCTGGAAGTCTCCTCGGATACGGACACGGATGCACCGAAGGGTCACGGGCTACCGTCTAACAGGCACCGAACTAAAGAGGCGTTTGGGAGGGTCTCTAGCAGGTCGGCGACGACCCTGCACAGCCGGGGGTGGGACCGAGGAGAGCCGGGGGCGGGAAGGCCCCTCTCGTGCGGCAGGGAATCAACGGTGCTGCCCGCTGCCCACGAGGAAAGGGGGGGCTGACCGAGGAGTTGGGGCGGGTGGAGCAGAAACAGGGGTTGCGGGGAAGGGGCGGGGCAGGTGGAGAGATGGGGCTCCTTCCCGTTCCTCGCCCCGTCTGCGGTTTGGATACATTAGTTGGTTACTCATCTTACTACAGGCGTGTGGTCCCTGGGTCAGGTGTGAGCAGGGAGCAGAAACGTGATGTGGGGGTGGCCGAGGAGGGGGTCCCCTGGGCGGCCAGATCCTGGGGGGACAGGCAATACGCACAAGACCCGGGAAGCGGAAGGAGGGCGGGGATGAGGCAGGGGTCCTCAGCTCCCCATCATGGACCGGTGAGCAGGGAGGAGGGCAGGTGGCAGGGACACCAGGTCTCCCACTTGGGCACCGGGCGTGCTGTCCATCACGATGGAGGCTGCGGAGAAGGGCCATGGGGGGGTCCGGGGGGGGACCGCAGGAGGTGGACTGGGGCATGCCCCCTGGGGTTCGGCCCACCCAAACGGAGACCTGGTGCCGAGCCGTGACACACGCCCAGGGCCGCAGTCGGGGAGCCGGCGGGGAGGCCTGGGACAGCGGACGCCTTTCCCGGCCTCTGCCCAGAGGTCCACCTCGCTCTGTCTGGGGCTCAAAAAATACCACAGAAGCAACGCAGACGTGTAAAGATTAAAAACACAGGTATGCGTGGAACGAAGAGTGAAATTACAACCCCCCCCCCCAAGAAGCCGCCCGGGGCTTTGCCGTTAACCCCTGGACCCTGCCGTCGATGCGGAGAGAAGAAGGAAAGGGTGCGTGTCCTGAACCCTCCCGGCGAACGGACGCAGGGAGGGTACCCCCATTTCCAAGTTGGAGGAACGCAGGCCGGGGAGGACGGGGGGTGATCATGTTGCCTGCCATTCAGTGCCTGCTGCCCACACGCCGCCGCGGCAGGCTCCTGCGACACAAAGCCGGGGCTCCGAGGGGAAGCAGCCGCCCACTCGCGCGCTCACAATCCAGCGCCCGCGGGTTTGCGGAGCACGTGCCCCGGGGGGCTGCGGGCGCCCGGCCCACGCTTTCTCATTCATTGCTCCACGGACGCCGCTGGGGAGGGGCTGGGCGTGGGAGGTGCGACCTCCAAACGGAACCGGAGGGCAGGGACCGAGGCACCGGGAGGGCCTGCGGGTGGCCCAGGGGACACCCAGCGACGCAGCCAGGAGGTTAGGTCAAATCCTTACAACGTTGTTCAGTCGAGGGGTTTAAAAGGCTTCGGGGGCATGCACGTGGGTCTGAGCGGTCGGGGGGTCCGGCTCTGGAAAGACCCCCGGGAAAGCAGCCCCCCCCCCCCGAGCTTCTCTCGGGGAGAGAGACTCGGGGGCTGCAAGGGGAGGAGGCTGCTTCTTGGGTCCCCTGCTGGCCGCGCGCCCTGAAGTGCAGAACCATGTGTGAATGT
Source organism: Phyllostomus discolor (assembly GCF_004126475.2). NCBI lineage: Eukaryota > Metazoa > Chordata > Mammalia > Chiroptera > Phyllostomidae > Phyllostomus > Phyllostomus discolor. The sequence goes on from NC_040908.2 coordinate 168,779,812, forward strand.
CTCCAACCACCAGTTTAAAATGCACAAAAAACGGACCACGTGCTGGAAAGCCATGAGAATCAGCAGCAACACGTAGGGAGCATCCAGCTGGCGCCCAGGCACCCCGGGCCCTCCCTCCGGTCCAGTCTCTAAGAGAACACCCCCCCACCCCCCGCCCAGCCCCGAGGGAGGGGTAAGGAAGCCTCGCCACCTCCCCAACCCTTCCCCCTGTGGTTTGATGAAGTCGGTCCTGCCCGAAGATGAGATGCTGCCCGGGCGGCTGGCATGATTCGGGGGGGGGGTACCCGGAGAAACTCTGAGCAGCAGGGGTTGGTGTGACCCCCCACTTGCTTCCGGGCGCCCCCCCTGAGCTGAGGACCCTCCTTGCTGGCTCTCCCTCCCCCTCGTGTCCAGGGCTTTGGCGGGTCCCGCCTGTCCTCCCCCTCTCCCTGCACCTGGAGCCCACCCACCTGCCATGCCCACCTCTCCTCTGGCCCCACCGCCATCGCCCCCCCCCCCCCCCCCCCCCCGGCAGGATGCAGCGACAGTCTATCTCATAACGAGCGTCCATGCATGCGTCCGTCTGTCTGCTTTCCTCCGGCAAGGGGCGGCCGATGGCGTCCCTCTCCTGCTCCAAGCCGCCCGTCCCCCGCACCCCAAGAGTGAGAAGACGCGTGGGCTCCTCGCACGGAGCACAAGGTCTTCCTCGCCACGGTCTTCCCGCTCGCGCTGCCCTGCACCCGGGGCCCCGGTTTACCCCTTCGTGCCTCTGTACTCGCTGGACCTCCTGCCCCCCCACAGACGAGCCCCGTCTGCAGAGACCTGCCCTGGTGCCTGGCATAACGCTGGCCTGCCCCCTGCCCCCACCCAAGGACCGCAGCTCAGCCCCGAGGACTTGCCGTGTAGCACCGACCGCAGCGAGGACCCTCTGGGTTGTTTGCTGGTTAACTTCTTCGTTATCGTCACTAATTCGGCTCTAATCTGCAGGAGGTCGGAGCCTGCGCTTGTCTGGTGCCCCTCCCCGTCCTCGGCGCCCTGGGCAGTCAGGCTGTGACGGATTTTGGTTACACGGGTGGACGGATAGACGGGGCGCAGTAACAGGTGGTTACGGGAGTGGGGGGACGGGTGGGCAGTGGGGAGGTGGGTGGGTGGGCACGTGGAGGGCTGTGTGGACAGATAAATGGGTACAGGGACAGATAGATGGGTGAATAAACGGGCACATGGATGGATGGATGATTGGGTAGACTGCTGGCTAGTAGGGCTGGTTGGTTGGCGGGCTGGACACAAGCTGAATGATTGGATGGATGGGTGGGTGGGTAGATGGATGGATAGATGGGTGGGTGGGTGGATGGGTGGGTAGGTGGATGGATGGTGGGTGGATGGGTGGATGGATGGTGGGTGGGTGGATGGGTGGGTGGATGGTGGATGGGTGGATGGGTGGATGGATGGGTGGGTGGATGGGTGGGTAGGTGGGTGGATGGGTGGGTGGATGGGTGGATAGATGGGTGGATGGGTGGGTAGATGGATGGATGGATGGGTGGGTGGGTGGATGGGTGGGTAGGTGGGTGGATGGGTGGGTGGATGGGCGGGTGGGTGGGTGGGTGGGATGGAGGGGTGGGTGGGTGGATATGCACAGAAGAAGGGGTGGACGGTGGACACGTGGGTAGGTAGACGTGCGGACAGGTGGGGGGTGGGTCAGTGAGCGAGAGGGGCGGGTGGGTAAATGCAGTCTGCTCAGCGCAGGGGGGGGCTCCAGGTCACCCCTGCCTGTCCCAGGAGACTCCCGGATGCCCCACGCTAAGGAGGCGGGAACCTGAGCCCCGACTCCGGTGTTGGGGGGTGTTTGAAGAAAGAAACACCTGTGAGGTTCTCTGCCGTCTGACCCACGGTGCCAGACCCTTCTACCCTGGGCATGCTGGGTGGGGGAGGGGTGTTTGGAGGGGGGAAGGGGCCGGAGCAGATGGACACCCCCGCAATGCCCAGCTGTATCCTGGCCACTCTGCTCTTCAGCTCCGAGTCCCTGAGCGAAGTTTTGGACAGAAAGAGGGTGGGAGGGGGAGGGGCCCCCTGACTGTCTCAGAAACGGTCTCCGTGGAGCCCAGCTCCCCACTGCCGTTTCCTCAACGACATCTGCATCTCAGTGGGGTGGCCGCGGCCCCCAGCAGCAGCCCGCCCAGGTGCAACCCCGCCGCCGCCGCCTACGTGGGATAATTGTCCCCGGGGGCTGGCTCGACACCCCGACCTCTGCTCCACGAGTCCTGAGTCGGCCGACGACCTGCCGCCGGGCAGCACACGGCAGCAGTGGCCTCCAGCTGCTCGGTCACGGCCACTGGCGGCCAGCCTCTCCCTCTGGTCCCCGAGCAAGAGCCACACGTGCCGGTCGCCTGGGCTACTGCAGCACGTGGGGCCTGCTGGCCACCTCGCTGCCCGCCCTCGAGCACCTCCTCTAAGTTCACGGTCAGTCTGGGCAGCCGGAGCCGCCAGGGAGCGGGGAGGTCCTCTTGCCCAGCCTCCACGACTTTCTGGCGAGAGGCTGCCCACCTGCCCAGGTGCCTCCCTGCGGTGGCTGGGGGCTCACCCCTCCTCGGACGGCTCTGCTCTGTCCCTGCCCAGCTTCCGCCTCCCGGGCGCCCCTGTCGGCCGAGCTGCCGGCCGTGTCCTCCCTCGCCCTGGTGTACCTGCTCTCACACACCTCATTCGTGAGAGACGGGGGGCGGGGCCGGCGGCACCCGGACCAGGTGTGCCCAGCACGTCCGCTCCCAGGCGCACGCCCCGAAGTGAGCCGGTGTTCACACGCACACTCGTACACGGATGTCTGCCGCAGCGGCACGCCCAGCAGCTCCCGTGCCCACGGAGGGTGATAAACAGACAGAGCGCGCCCATCCACGCGGCGGACAGCCACTCCGCCTGGACGAGGGAGGCCGTGCCGACCCCCCCTCCCGCTGCACGTGGACGGGCCTCGGGGACATGGTGCTGTGTGAACAAGCCCAGACACGGAAGGACAGACCCTGTGTGATGCCACTCGTCCAAGGTCCCTGGAGGAGTCAGAGCCGCAGATGGGGAGAGTGGGGCCGTGGGTGCCCGGGGCGGGGGAGGGGTGGGGAGTGAGCGCGACCCGGGGGTGGGCGCCCGTTCCGGAAGACGGTGGCGGCATACTCAGTGCCACCGCGCTGGGCACGTACAACAAACGGCACGTTTCACGTCACCCGTGTTTTGCCACAAGAAAACATTAGAAACAAAAGGAGTGAAGCCCTCATACCTGCCACAGCAGGGACCGGCCCTGAGAATGTTACTCTAAGCAGGACTCTGTCCGTGGGGACGGTCCAGAGGGCAGACTGGGGGCCACCGGGGCCGGGCGGGGGGGGGGGGGGGGCAGGCAGGGGCCGCTGATGGGCATGGGGTCTCTGTTGGGGACGGCGAAACCACGGGAACAGGCAGAGGCTACGGCAGTCAGTGCGGCTGAACCGTGCACTTGGAGACGGTCATTTCAGGTTACGTGAACTCTGACTCAGTAATACAAGCCAAACCCCGAGGCAGCACCCAGGGGAGGGTGTCCGGACCCTTCTCCAGCCTTGACCCGCTCTGGGGAAGACGGGGTTGGTGGGATGCTCAGACGGGACCCCCCCCCCCCCCCCCCGCCCAGGGCTGGTCCAGCAGGGCGGGGAGCGGAGCCCGCCTGTCCCTCCCTTCCCCGCACAGGCCGCCACCCACTGAGAACCCGCTGTCTGTCTGGTCTTGTCCACGCCCATCCGGCGCCCAAGGTAGGCACCCTGGTGTTTGGGAGTGAGACAAGGGAACAGAGAAACTTTGTGCGTGGGGACGATAAGAGCTGGAGAAGCTCAAGTGGCCGTGGGAATGGTGGCCAGGAACACTGCTTGCTTCCCAGCTGCTCCTGGGGCCACTGCCCCGGAACAGGGCACCATCCCTGCCCGTGGGACTCACGCCCGCCTCCCCGACCCCAGCCTCGGGGTTCTCTGCAGGAACCAGCCGGAACGCAACCCCTCCCGGTGCTCAAAGGCCCCACCTGCCGGTATCCTGCCCGGCAAGGGGATGAGTCACCCTCGTTCACACAAAAGTGTCCACTCAGCGGCGGGGATGACCATGGAAAATGCAGACGAGGTGGAAACCCGGAGCTGTGGCGCCTAAACGTTCCCGGGGGCCACACTGGCCGCCTGGTGCCACCCTTGCTCCCGTGGCCAAGGGCCGCCCTCCGGGACACCCGTACTGCTCCCCGCAACACAGCCGGGCCTTCTCCCCCTGGAAACACGGCTCTTGTACTGCCCCGCAGGGTTGCTCCCACTGGACCCCGACACAGACGCACGGACACCGACCACCCCTCGGGCAGGTCCTCTGGGGAACACGGTGGCCTCCCTCACCCCGGCCCACGATGAGGGGGATTCGGTGGACACACAGGGGGGAACCAGCAAGGGGCCCCGGCGCACCACGCAGGATGGCCTGCGGCCTCGGCGACACCGCGGGGGGCCTGGCAGGGAAGGAGGCGCGTCTTACCTGGAGGCATCGAAGCTGTCGTACGAGCCCACGGTGTAGTGCCGGAAGAGCTTCTTGCTGCGGTCCGCCCGGGTTTCTGCGCAGAGAGGGAGGAGAAGCATCACTTAGAGAAGCCAGGGTCCCCGCACGCCAGCCCCCCGAGAGGCTGGCTGGGCTGCGTGTCGCTTGGACCCAGGCCGTGGGAGACCCACTCTCCTGGGGACAGATCCGGGAGGACGGCGAGAGACCTCGTTCTGGGGTCCACCTTTGCAAAATTCGGGGAACGCCTAGGAACCCCAAGGCTGAGGGGGTTTGGGAGCGCTGTTCCCAAACGGAGGCAGAGCCCTGGGGTCGGCAGCTCGGGGGACGCAGGAGGAAGCGGCCTGCAAAGAAGACGGGACCGCCCAAGCTCCAGGTGGACGGCGTGGCAGCCGCCCGCAGGCGTGCGGGAGCCGCCGGGACCGTTCTCCACGGACGCCACTGAGCCCGGCTGCGCATCAAGGCGCCTGCGGATGACGGCCTTCGGGAAGAAAAATGTGCATTGTTATTTTCCTGATCATGATTGCTTTCTCCTAAAAACAAAAAACCACCACCACCAAACAACCATGATTAACGTTGCTAATTAAGTTCTCTGCTTGCTTCCCTGATTCAGCGGATTTAGACGTAAATTTCCCGGGAAGTGATATGAGCGATGTAATTAGACCTAACGGATAGCTCAGCGCGGCCGGGAACAAACCCCAGACGACACCCGGCGGCGGCGGCAGCGCAGGGTTTACTGTGCAGCTACTTCCCTCCCTGAGCAGAGCCTCCCAGACAACGTCCTCCCGAGCCCTGGGGAAAATGCAGACAAACCAGATGACCGGCCTCGGGGAAACGGCCTCAAGTCTCCCTGAGACTCCCGCACCCGCTCTGCGGCTCAAACCCTTGGCCCCACCTTCCAGGGGGACCGGCCCTGCGGCTGCTTGTATGCCCAGAAGCAGCTAGTTCAGCAAAAAACACATGTTCCCTTTCTAAGCAGAGCGGAGTTGCTTTGGAGGGTTGGGAGGAACAGAGGTCCCACCCACGACTACATTTCCCAGCACCCCTTGCACTCAAGCATGGCCATGTGACTGTTTCCCACCAATGGAGTGTGAGCACATTTCCTGGGAGGGGGCGGGGGTCCCTTCCAAGCTTGGCTTTGATGGAGGCCACTGTGCCCACCCCACCCTGCGTGTCTGCTTCTCCCTGGGCAATGTTGGGGGCCCCACCCCTCGCCAACGCGCACCCACTGGGCCGTCAGACCCCCGGGGAGGGTGCACGTGCCAGTCTGCAGGCGGGCTGCGTCCAGCTCGGGGCCGCCCCTCTGATACCCGCCCCCCTTCAGGCAGCACCCCCCCAGCCCCTGCTCAGGACCCCGGGTGTCCGCCCACCCTGAGGCCTTGGTGTCTCTGCAGGGCATTGCAGCCTCATCTGCACTGACATCTACTGCGTCCTTCCCCTGGGCCACCATGCCTGGCCGTCTGGGCTCCTCCGGCTCCACGACGGAGGTGGGGCGACTGAGCGAGTTTGTGGGTGCTTAACGGTGAGGACCGCCCAGGCCGCCTCACACCTACTCAGCAGCAGGGCCAGGAGCAGCATCTGGGCCAGTGGTGGCCCGCCCGCCCACCCCCATCCCGGCTTAGAACTGCCTGACCACACTGCGGGACCCCGGGGCAGACGGGTCTGAGTCCCTCTGCCCCCTACGGGGCTCCAGGCTGGGGCCTGGCCTGGTTTCTCTCTGTCGGCCCTGCCGTCTAACTCCTGCAGGACGCCTGCCGCACACGCTCGCTGGCCTCATCTACCCGACCCACTGTCCAATCAGCTGACCCAAGCGCACCGCACACGGTCAGCGTGGGCTGCGGGCATGGGGCCCTCGCCCGGCCAGCACAGGGTCACGCCCCGCCCCGTGCTTGGCACCTGCACCGAGCGAGCCCAGATGTGCCGCGTCCTCCTCCTCCCACCGCCTCGCCCCGGCAGCTGTGTCCTGCACGTGTGCACGCTCAGTCGTCGCTGACCAAGCCCGCCTGGCAGCCTGGCCACGTGCCCCATGTGTGGGCACGGGAGGGCAGTCAGAGGGGAGGGGCCCTCCGCTCTCAGAGCCCCTGGGGCCGGGGTGAGGATGGAGCCAGAGACCGCTGACCTCCATGGGCTGGACCGAGGGTCCCGGTGGTCGCCCACCTGCGAGGAGGGAGCACATGGGCCGGGCCGGGCCCACCCTGGGGCACCCGTGTGGGGCCACGCACGTGCCAGGCCCTGGAAGAGTACGTGGGATTGGGAACTCTTTGCGGCGTTAAGCAGAATACCTCGCGAAGCCACGGAAGGGCCCTGGGGACTGGCTGTTCAGGGTTATTATTACTCTTAACTGCTTTTGTCGCCGAAGCCCCGTGTGGCAGCTCTGCGCTGGTTGTCTAGGGAACCGCCGGTGCCGCGAGCTGATTGGTGCAGGTCCTGGCCGGGGTCAGGGGCTCCCGGCTCCGGGAGTAGAGAGAGTGGGCAGGCAACGTGCGTGTGTACAAACGCCCGTTTTCCAGGCACAACAACGTTTCCGGAAGGGGGCCGCTTCTGGGCTCCGCCACTCGGCCAGCGGTGCTCAGCCGGTGGGATGAGACCAGTGAAATTTCACACAGCGGGGGGGAGGGGCGGGTGCCGGCCAGCACGGGGCTCACCGAGTCTGCAACCTGCCTCGGTGGGCATGTAACACAGGGAACTCCCCTCCGAGACCACCACTCTGCGCAAGAGGAAGGGGACCCTTGGGAGGGGTGTTGTCTCCGACTATTCTGCGAAAAACTCCCGCTGCACAGGCCCTCCTTGTCCTCCGGCTTCCAGACGCAGCCACACTTCTGCTCTGGGACAGGGGCTCAGGGACAGGGAGGGGGTCCTGAGAGATGCCACCGCCATCCCCGCCATCATCACCACCACACCCCAGACCCTCATCATCATCACCATCATCACCACCTTCACACCCCAGACCCTCATCATCATCACCATCACCACCATCATCACTACCACACTCCAGACCCTCATCATCATCATAATGAACACCACCACCATCACCACCATCATCACCATCACACCCCCAGACCCTCATCATCATCACCACCATCACCACCTTCACACCCCAGACCCTCATCATCATCACCATCATCACTATCACACCCCAGACCCTCATCATCATCACCATCACCACCATCATCATCATCATCATCCCCAAAGCTCACGTGGCCCACAGGGCACTGTGGCCTCTGACCCTGGACTGTGCACTCCCATAGCCTGGACCGACAGCAGCTGACAGCTGTGTGTTCTGGAACGTTCACCAGGGGTCTCCACCTGCTTTACCTGCAGGAGCTCGGCGCTGTGACTGTCCCCGGATTACAGGGGCAGCTCGCTCGGAGGGGACCAGTGAGTGGTCTGCCTTGGCCCAGCGGGAAGGGGCGGAGCCAGGATCTAGAAAGCCACCTCCCGGGTCAGCTTTCACGCTGGCATCTGGGAGGAGGCACCCTCACGGGCAGCCTGCCCGGAGCCAGGTGGCCTGCACACCCTCGCCGTCGTGTGGCCTGGCTGTCGCCCGGCCCACCGGTGCAATGTGTGTGTGTCACGCCACACCCAGGCTCGGCCCCTGCAGGCTCTCTGAGACAGACCTGCGGTCTCCAACAGGGAGGCGGGGCTGCCGGCTGCCTCCGCTGAGCCCTTGGCAAGGCCCCGGTGCAAGCATGGGTTGCACACAGGAGGCCGTGGACTGGGCAGAGGGGAGGCCGGGGCCAGGCCAGCACGTGTGGGTCAGTGACAGCAAGGGACACCGGCCCCTCACCTGCTGGAACTCCTGCTGCTGCGGCAGCCCCCCAGGGCCCTACCCCCACCGCATAACTGGGCAGGGGGCAGGGCCGGGGTTCCGCCACAGGAGGCCCCTCGCTACAGCCGCTCCACCGAGCCCACCAGCCTGGCAGTGACCGTGCCAGAGGAGCAGCTCCACCGTGCACCTCTGGGCCTGTCCTGCCCTGGCCCAGCGGGATGGAGAAGGCCACGGTGCCACTGTGACAAGTCTCCCAGAATACCTCAGTCCTGCAGGACGGTGGGTAAGGGAGGTTTGCCTTCAAGCCCCTCAGTTCCAGGGCAAAGTCAAGGGCAGACATGGGGGGCTGCTGCCCATCTCCACATCAGGCCAAGAACAGGGGTTCTGTTCTTTGAGGTCACCCACGGCACAGACCTGGAAAACTGGGGCCTTGGGGGACCTGTGGTGACAAGGGACACGGGGCGCACAACCCTCGTTCTGGGGCTGGGGACACACGTATTGGGTGTGTCCCCAGCCGGGGAGCCAGGCGGGCAGCCAGGCGGGGCTCTTACACACCCAGCGGGTCCCGACTTGGACCCTGGGACGCAGCAAACCCTCCGATGTCCCCACAGATGACCTTGGGGCTCATGCCCGACTCTACCATCCACCCTACATGGTCACTTTCTGTCCTCCACACACATTAGAGTGACCCGCTGGACACACTCTTCCCAGTCCCTGTGGAGAAGACATCCCCGGTCTCCTGGGGCCGTGCCGCCCTGTCCTTTGAGGCACCAGCCCTTCCCCTCCCCGCCCCTACCGTTGGGCCCCGGCCGCAGCGGTTGTCATGGGAACCTGGTTGGCCACCCCTCGGAAGCTGGGCATGGGGCCCAGCCTGGACAAGGAGGCCCCAGCCCTGTTCTGGGACTCAGGCCCCTGAGGCCACAGCAGGGGTGGGGTGGAGGGGGGGCCAGGCTGCCTGGCCGTGAGGCACAGGAGGAGAGCAGGGAAGCGGGGGGTGGGGGGAGGGCGGAGCGGGTGGGGAGGGACCCAGTGCCCGCCAGCCCAGTGACAGGGTCAGAGTCCGGCACACGGCCAGCCCAACTCTTCAATCCTACGACCAGACTCGTTTCTGTTTTGGATTAAGACGACGTAGCTTCTGCGGTTTACGGCCGAGAGAGCTCCGGGCAACATGGCAAGGCAGTCACCACCCCCCGTAACGCTGCACCCGGTGGCCAGGAAACGGCCGCCGAGGTGCGGCCCACTCAGTGACTGTGCCGTGCCCGCCCGGTGGGGCAGGGCCTGCTCCCCTCACCACGTGGGGCGTGCGCGCACGAGCCGGCACCCGCCCCCGCACGCACAGCAGCTGTGGCCGGGGCCACTCCAGGCAGCTTCGAGCGGAGGGACCCACGGCCCGCACAGCGCTGGCTGCCCTTCTCCAAGGACGGAGATCTCCGGGTCTCCGTCCTCGGAGGGTCTCTGGGGTCTCTGAGGGGGCACGAGGTCCAGGGACCGGGCTGTGAGCAGCTGATGGCCGTTGCCCCCGCCGCAGAGGGAGGCAGCCCACACGCCTGTGGCCGGTGGGTCCCTGACCTTAGTTTCGGACGCTGAGTTTGAGACATGGCGATTTGCCACTTTCTGGACGATGGAACATTTAATCCCCAAGGAAGACACCCCCTGCTCCCTGGACCCTCCTTTTCTGTCTTTGCCCTGGGGCACGGCATCCAGATGCCTGAGACGGTGGCTGCTTTATTGGTGCGGGTCCCCTGGCGAGCTCCTGGGACCCAGGACGGACGGGGGCTCCGCCAGGAACGAATGCTTGCCGCCATGGAGACGGGGCCGCGCCGGCGCACAGGGCTGTGCCTGCCTCCGTGGACGGGCGCCGGCCGTGCTCGGCCTTCTCGGTCCCGTGCGTGGGCTGGCACGTCCCTGGTCTTTGCAAGCCCGGCTGAGCCGGTGTCTGTCCCCTGCAGCCCAGAGCCCCACCGAGCACAGACAAGAAGACCAGACAGTGTCACGGCCAACGCTGCGTTTGGCCCCCTGTCAGGGAGAAACCCACCACAGACAGCAGAGACATGGCCAGGAAACAAGGCCAGTGCAGTCCAAGGCCCGGCAGCACACGCCTCCCTGGGTGTCAGGGTGGAGGCCGCTCTGCTCACGATGAAGGAGGCGGCCACCGGCCAAGGGAGGGGGCAGCTAGTTACCTGCCCATTTCCTTAATGTGCAGAAGCATCTTGAAGGCAAGAACCAAGCTGTTTGCAAACAGGCCCCCTCCTGGGCCAGGGCCAGGGCCAGGGCCAGGCTCCGTGCTTCCTATAGCAGGTGCCCCCCGTGCCCGGAGGCCAGCAGTCACCATCACTCTAGTCTGAGCCAGGGCCTGGGCCAGGGCCAGGTTCCGTGCTTCCTACAGCAGGTGCCCCCCGTGCCCGGAGGCCAGCAGTCACCATCACTCTAGTCTGAGCGAGCGTCAGCTCATGCCTGGGTCGTGGCAGCAGCCCCCTCCCATGTCCTGCCTCCACACCGGCCCACCCCTCAGCGGTCCACTCTGCGGGGCCATTAGAAGGAGCTTCACACAGTGCGAGTCAGGTGACGCCACCTCGCTGGGTAACCTGTCCCAAGAGTGTCCCAGTGGCAAGGGAGTCACGTCCCAGTGCCCTCCAGTGACGCCGGCCTGACACCAGGGGGCCCTGCCTGCTCTTTGCCCCGACTCCGACCGCTCCGCCCTCCGTGAGGGCTCCACTCCCTCCACATTGGCCTCCTCTTTGTTCCTTGACCATGACCAGCTTGTCTGCAGCCGGGGCCTTTGCACTTGCTAGACTCTCTCTAGAACATGCTTTCTTCAGCCCAAATTCTACTGCACGGCTTGCTCCAGCCCCCGCGACACAGGACGGAGGCAGGCGGAGCCCGCGAACTGTGGGACAGCGGAACAGAGGGATGCAGCCACACGCCCCTGGACCCTTCGCTCCGGTCCACCGCGGGCATTTTCACCTCCTCGGGCTCCGGGAGGACAAAGCACAGAAGCCGGTTGTGTTCCCCCCTGGGGACTGCCCGAGGCCAGGAAGCGGCCCCTCCTGCAAACAGAGGCTCAGTCCCAGTCCCCCCCCCCCCCGGGGGGCGACACAGTGACCTCCTCCCTGCGCCCCTCCCGGCTCCCGCCTCCTCAACCACAGCGCAGAGCGAGGCTCCAAAGTCACCGCCGACAACCCGGCCGGGCACGGCGCCCCGACCTGCGCCTCCCCAGGCCCCGAGCAAGCACAGTCCCTGGTGAGCCCCCCGCTGACTGCCCACCCACAGGCCCTGAGCCAGAAGGGGCTGGTGTCGGAGCTGGGAGCCGCGGCCCCCTTTCACGCTGCACAGAGAACCGTGCCGAGGGACAGGTTTCCACAGAGCTGTGCTCGCCTGTCACTCGAGGACTCAGTTCAATGCCACCGCGAGGGAGGAGAGGGAGAGCCAGGGGAACACAGGAGGGAAGACAGAGAGACACACGCAGAGCCGGGGGGGTGGGGTGGGGGGAGTGGAGTCCCCGGACGCCCCTCCATCACCGTCTGCCCCCTCCCTCCCGTGCCCTCTCTTGACCTTCCTTCTGGGCTCCTAACCCCAAAGAGGCGACGGTTACGGGAGCGGACACGGGCAGGCTGGGGAGCCCCGGCCCTCACCGCGGCAGTGGTTGGTTCAAGATGCCCACGCAGCTCCGTGAGGTGGCGACCTTCCCGCCATGGCACGGGGCCGAGGGCCCCCCCGCTGTGCCACGTGGACAGGCTGCCGGGCTGCACCCCCCTACCCGCTGGGCCTGGCATCCAACCGCGCCTTCCGCACGGGCTCTGAGATCTCCGGCGGGTTTTACACCAGACGCCGCTCGGGCCACACCCCGGGCTGGCGAGCCAAACGCAGGATGGGAGCCGCAGGGAGGAAAGCATTACCGACGGGATGGAGACAGAAATAACTTTTCTTTTTTAAAACCAGAGATGCGGACGGGATCCTTGCACAGGGCAGGGACACACAGCACTCGGGGAGAGGCTGGCCAGGCCGACTGGACACCGGTTTGTGCAGCTGGGTTGGCACAGCCATGGTGGGGGCAGGACCAGGACGGGGTGGGGGCAGAGTGGTGGGCGCGGCTCTTGAGTCACAGCAGAGCTTGGGCCACCGTCCTCTGCCACTGGGGGCGCTGACCCACAGCCAGGAGGTCAAGGTCAGAGATGCGCCCCCCCCCCCGCCCCCCGGAGAAAGTCACGGAGTGGCACAGAACTTATCACTGTGGCCATCACAGCCGGCTTGGGTCCCTCGTTAGTCTGCTACGAATGGGTTATCGGGCAGCGTCCGGGTGCCGGGGGTCGGTGCACGGCCGGAGGGCAGCGGAAAACCAGGATCCTGCTCTCCAGTGGCCCAGACGGGGTTCGCACGGCGCCGACCCCCCGGCAGAGGCGTCTTAGGCTCCCGTGGCAGCTGTAACGAGTTACCCTGACCCAGTGGCCTCCAACGACAGAAACACCCCGCTATTACCGCCCAGCTCTGCCGTAGAAGGCTCACCCGGGGCTCCCAGGGCCGCAGTCGTGGTGGGGTGGGCTGGGGCCCCCGGGGCTCCGGGGAGAATGGTCCCTGGCCGTCTCCGGCTTCCAGAGGGGCCCATGCTCCTCGGCTCCGGGCCCCATCGTTGGTCTGAAGATCCGGCCCCGGCAGGTCAAGCGCTCAAGCCCCGTCACCGATTCTGAACTCCGGCGCCCTTGTCCACGCGAGTGATGGTGGGATGCCACCGGACCCTCCCGGGTGACCCTGGACAAGTCCCTGTCTCAGAGCCAGCTCCTGAGTAGCTCCGGCCCCGTCCATGGCCTCACTGGCCTCTGCTGTGCATCCAACCACACTTGCAGGCCAAGGGACGGGGGGCGGGGTTCCTCCACCACACCACACCACACCCACCCCTGTGTGTGGGCTCACGCGGCGGGGCGAGACTCCCCAGGACCCGGCGTTCAGGGCGGAGACTGCCGCGTGAGAGGGAAGCGGTCTTCTAGGAAATGCACTTCCGGCTCGCAGGTGCGACTCCAACCTCAGTTCAAGTTCAGGGTCTGCCAGACTCAGCCCCTCTGACACGCCGTCTCAGTCTGAGGGGCTCGCTCTGAGCGTGGCAGCCCCGAGTGTGATGCAGCGAGCCCCCTTCCCCGAACAGCCCTGTCCCTGCACAAAGGACAGTCCTTCACCCGGACATCTGCAGGGGCTTGTGCTCTGGGGCCCCACTTTCTTCCCCCGAGGTCGCTGCAGCCGCCTCGATGGCGGCCCACGGCCCCTACAGGCGCCTGAGTCCCTGGTTTCTGTTTGGTCCCAGCGCCCTCCTCCCCAGGGCGTGTCACCTGCTCCGGTCTCCCCTCCTGCCCACTGCTGGAAAAACCAGCGCAGTGCCACACAGCTGGGTGAGGACCCAGCGGCAAGGGGCCAGTGGGCACAGGTGCGTGTTGGCCAGCCGGCGCCAGCCCCACAGCGGCCAGCCCAGCAGCGCCCAAACGCTCTGGCCCCACTCAACAGCCAAGTTCACAGACTTGGACACCACAGGCTGCTTTTCCCCAATGCTGTGGTCCCCATGCATCGGTCTCCCGTCACCAGAACCAAAGGGGACAGCTAGCTGGTCCTCAGCGCTCACCGAGTGCTACTCTAAGTGTGAAACACACGTCGTGACAGCTGTGATGCTCCCAGCAGCCTCACGTGACCAGCAGCCTCACCCTCCCCCGTGCAGGGGAGGAGCCAGAGCCGCGAGGTGGAGTAGCAGCTGGGGTTCCAGCCCACGGGGGCCGGCTCCGGCGCTGGCGGTCCTAACCACCGCCCAGCACTGCCTCTCACACCGCCGTGTGCGAGCACCCTCTTCCTGCTGATGCGCTGGGTGGTGCTGGCTCGCTCCACAGCTACCTCGGGGCATCCGCTCCTTCCTCTCCCACGAGGAGAGACACCAGGTGCCCGGCCTCCCTCCAGGGGTGGCCATGTGACTCGGTTGCAGCCACTGAGGTGGGAGCTGGTGTCTGCTGGGCGGGGCCTCCCCCTGCAAACCGGGCCCCCTGGACCATGTCCTCTTTCCCGTGTGGAATGTGGCGCTGGCCCAGCAGCCGCAAAGCCGCCTCGGGGGGCTGGGGACGTGGGGCAGGGGGAGAGGCAAGGGCCCCACCTGCAAAGCCACATCTCATCGGGTTCAGTCGCCAACGGCCCCACGAGAGAGGTGCCGTCATAGCCCCCACGTCAGAGGGGGAGACGGAGGGCGGAGGGCTCAGACGCCGCGCCCGAGTCAAGCGTGCCGAGTGCAGGAACTGGGTTCTTGGCTGTTCTCGTCACACTCTGCTGTGGCCGCCCAGCGGGCCCGTGGGGCGCGTCTGCCCCACCCGGGGGGACACGGGGCACCCGTGCGGCAGCCCAGAGCCGCCCGCTCCCGGGTGGCAGGACAGCCAAAGCACGGCTCCGTGACTCAAGGTCACCCTGGACTTGAGTGCACCCGGCACGTGGCGCTTGTGAGCGGGCACGCTGTAGAGGAGCAGTGCCCCACAAATAACGCTCTCACAGCGCCGCATGTGAGGTCCCCAGGGGACTCTGAAAAGCCTGGGGTCCCAGGCTCCCCGGTCGGAAACCTCCATCTGAGACGAGCAGGGGCTTGCCCGAGGTCACGTGGTGGGGGCCCGCTGCCCAGCACCCGGCTCCCCACTCCTAACAGCCGCCTGCCCCGTCCCTCAGTGATGCCCGGCCGCCCCGGGCACCGGAGGCGCGTGGTGGGTGGCCCACAGCCCGGGGCCCCCCTCCTCCCCGACGTGCCGCTCTCGGCTGGAGGCGGGAGGGGGGGGGGGCGAGGTGGGGAGTCTGCGGCGGCGGGGCTCATTAGCTCCGGTCCTGGCCCCGTTTCCCAGTCCCCACCCTCCCAAACTGGGCCAGGAAATAAAGCCGCTGGCTGTCAATGAGTCGGCTCCTACTCTACAGCAATTAGAATGCTTTTTCAAAAAAAAAAAAAAAAAAAAAAACAGCCCCAGCGGCTCGGTGGAGCCTTTCTGCCGATCTGCGGTGCCAGGCGGCAGCTGGAGTAAGAACCAGGGAGTGCGCAGCCGGTGCCTGCGGCGCACGTGGCGGCTGAGCTGGCAGGGGCGTCCATGCTCGGACGTCCCGGAACTGTCTCTCCTCCTGTGCCACCACCATCGAGCAGGGACACTGAGCGGCCGGGGCAGCCGGGGAAGCCGACACACAAGGATCTCGAAAAGACCTCCCTGACCCCGACCCACGCCTCTGCCTCCCCAGCACGCTGCTTCCAGCCCCTTCCTGCCCCGCCCACACCCACGGCCCAACCCCGCGGGTCGCCCGGTCTCGGCCCATGTCCCCTCCGGCCGGGTTCCCCGGCCAGAGCGCCTCACACGGAGCCAACGGCAATCAGAGCCCGGGTGGCGGTACAGCGGCCCCCAGCACCTCTCCTCTGTCTTTAGGGAGCCCCCGCCCGACAGGCAGGCATCCCCCCTCCCGCAGACGGCCCCCCAAGGTGAAGAGCGACGCCCAAGGGCACGCCACCCCGAGCGGCGGAGCTGGATCTCCGCCCGGGAATGAACCGAGGGCGGGAGCACTCTTTTTAGTGTTCGAGGATCTTTTTCGGGACGCTGGCAGCTGCGGCTTGGGAAATAGGACACACGGGGAGAGAGGGGGACTTGTTGAGCTCAAGGACGCCGCCCCGACCGCGTGGGGGGGGGGGGTGAGGCAGCGAGCCTCTCGGGAGTCCAGCCTCCCTCTCGTCTGGGGCTGACACCGCGGCGCGGGATCGGGGGTGCCTCCTCGAGGACCAGGGTGGGCTGGGGCGGGGGGGCTCAGGCAGATCCCGGGGGCACTAACAGATCCCGTAAGAACCCACACGGCGATGACCTTGCTTACAATGGCGGCCGACCGCCCAGGACACCCACTCCCTGTCACCCAGCCCTGGTGTGCACCTGCAGGGGGGCAGGCTCCGGCCCCCCAGAAGGGTGCCACACGTCACTGACAGGCATGAGGGGTGGCAGGTGGGCGAGGACCAGTGGGGGGAAACTGGGTCACCGGAGTCTCAATTCACAGCCCAGTTTCTCACGGCGCACGGCCCAGCGACACCTGGGAGGGCTCTCCTCTACCCGGGTCACCGGCCCCGGGCCCCCAGCCCCAGCCACCCCGGCGTCTCCTGCTCTGTCTGAGCCCTGGGGAGAGGCCGGCCACGTCCCACCACAGACGGTGGATAAAGCACCTGAAAACACACGTGGTGCTTCCCCGGCTCCATCACTGTGATGCCCAGGGGTGCACGGCCCCTTGGATTTAAAAGAGCTCCGAGCCGAAGACCAGACCGGCCATGCTTCCTTTGCAGGAGGGTGGTGGGCCGGACCCGGTAGGGAGCAGCCGGCCCTGCTCCAGTTTGGGAGACTTTCCGGTTTGCCAGGCAGGACAGCCCGGAGAAGGCACATCCTCAAGTCACAGCAACTCAGAAAGCGCTGGCCCCCACCCCAGCCCACCCCACGCCCCCGTCGGCCCCTTCCAGTGCAACAGCAGTGCTTACTAGGAACAGATGCTCGAGGTGGTCTTAGAAACCCACCGGCCGCTCAAAGGGACTCTCCACGCCACAGAGAGGCCCCTGGGGCCCCAGGGGAACCGAGACGCCGGGTCCGGCAGGCTCAGGCGCCGCCTCGGCCGCAGGGAGCCCGGCAGGCAGACGACAGCCTTCCACGCTGGGGCACACAGCCAGCGCTGCAGCGGCTCCCGAGCGCACCGGGGGGCACCGGGCGATCGCCTGCACGGCCAGCCGCCGTCTCGCCCCGCGCTGCCGCCAGTCCCCGCGCGCTCCTACGAACAAAGGCTCCGCACGCCCGCCCGCCCGCCCGCCCGCCGCAGGTGCAGGCTCGCCAGGGGGCCGCGTACCTCCGAAATGAACTTTCTTCTTGAACCGCGACTGCTCGGCCATCGTCTGCAGCCTGGGCGTGACCATCTCAGTCGGGCTGAGCCTGCCGCGCGTCCAGGTCCACGCGGAGGCCGTGGCCGGGCGAACGCCTCATCTAGTGTTGTCCGCCTGCCGGTGCCGGCGCAACAAAGTTGCAGCCCTGCGGGCCGGGGTCGCAGAGCCAGAGGGGGGGCGGGGAGGAGCAGACGAGGAAGGCGAGGTGCTTCCGCAGGGCCGTCCACCGGCAGCTCCCAGAGGCGACTTTTGGAGACCGCACGCCGGGATCGGCGGAAAATTCGGGGCTTCGACTCAAGTTGTAAGCTCCAGATTGGAGCCCGTATCCTTCCCACTGTACCAGGGACCGTTTTTTTTTTTTTTTTCTTTCCTAGCGCCGTTTCCATGGCGATGCATCAGTCACTAGTCTAAATAAGTACGGGTGAAGGACGCCTGAGAAACCAGCGCAATTATGCACTCGCGGGGAGTGGAGAATGATTCAACCCGGCTGCGAGCATGGGCCCGAGGCGGCGCCGGGGGGGCTGCGGGCACCCTCGTCCCGGGAGGGGCTTTCTCATTGGGGGACCCTCGGTGTTTCTCGATCAAGGCCATTTCTGAGCCCCGCGCCGTGGACCGGACAGCCAAGTCCATTCCGGCCGCCCCTCCCCCCCGGCCGCCCCCCCCCCCCCCCCCCCCAGCCAGCACCACAGGAAGGGGCTGTGCCTCAAGCCCACCAGTCCCGGCCGCAGGTGCCTTCTGCCGGACCGCGTGTCCCCCTGGCAGAGGGCCAGGAGGCTTGGGACTTCAGGGGGCATGGGGAATGTGGGGGAAAACCCAGGGCCCCTCCGTTGGCTCCATGGACCACCAGCAATGGGTGTCTGCAGCTGGAGTGGGGCTAGGGCTCGGTCTGGGGTGGAGGGCCGAGCCGGCCTCCTTCCAAACGGGGTCATCGCTCCTCTGCTTTCGAAGCCCCCCACCCCCACACTCAGTCCCCAGCGCAGAAGGGACCTACTGGCAGGGCAGGGGCTCTCCCCCCTTTTTGTCCTTCTCCATCACTTTCCTAAGTGGCTGCCGGGAGCTCGGCGTGTGCCCTCAGACCAGACCCCTCGCCCTTCGGGGCTTGCGGCTGGAACCGGGGCAGGAAGGTAGAGGTGCTCCGTGAGTGCTGCCTGCGCCCCGGGTCCCTTCCGTCAAACGGGGCGACAGTGAATCACCGGACAAGTGGGGTGGGAGGGGGGTGCCCGGCATGCGGTGCCCTCAGAAGGAGGAGGAAGCCCCGTTGTCCCCACGGTTGCTGCTGATGTCCTGGCTGCCTGTCCGCTCGTGCTCTAGGGCTCCAGCAATGTCGCAGGTGAGGGAGGGGTACGGGCGTGGCTCGGTCCGCAACTCAGCCTTCCGTCCCTGCTGACCTGCCCACCTCAGCATAAACACCCCGTGAAGGTCTGAAGATGAGAAAACTGGGCCCAGAGACGTTCAACGACTCACCCAGGGCCACACAGCCAAGTAAACGTGGACCCAGGCCTGTCTGCCGGCCGCCTCGAACCCTGGGGCCACAGGCACGGCACTCAGCGGGCGCGAGCAGGGGTCTCTGGTGGGAGTCCTGGCAGATCCCGGACCGTCCCCAATCCTGCCCGTGAGCACAGTAGTGGTGGGGACAGGCCCTCGGGCCTCGGTGAGCCCCTTCCTCCCACCTGCGGCCTGGCTGACCCCTGAGCAAGTCAGGGGTCACCAAAACAGCCCGGGGCCGGGCACACCGGAGCCCCGGGGGCCGCTGCCACGGCTCTGGGGAGAGGTTTCCGTGGGAGGCACAGCAGAGAGACAGGAGGCAAAAATAGTGCGCACGGCACAGCGCCCCAGCTGCGCCCAGCCCCCAGCCCCACGCTGCCCGGGGCGCTGCGGAGCCGGGTGTCCCCGGAGCACCCGCATCTCCCGGAGGGCGCGGGGCTCCAGGCTGCACACGAGGGCGGCATTTCCACTGTCCTCCACGTCGCCGCACCCACGTGGCAGGCTAGGGAAGCCGGCCGCAGGTGAATGCCAAGGTGAGAGCTGGCCCTCCTGACCTGTGACCTCGGCGGGTTTCTCGCCATTCCTGGGGTTCAGCTTCGCCGTCAAGGAAACGGGCACTCGAGAACACACCCTCTCAGTGGGGTGGGGGGGGGAGCTGGCTGCCCGAGACCACGAGAAGGTGGAAGGCAGCTCCCCGCAGGCGGGGGACCAGGGGGACCCCGGACCTGCCCCTGGCAGGCACCCCACACCTGCCGAACGCACAGACACTCACTGCATCACCCAGAAACCACCGTGCAAGCACCACGCGCAGAGCTCGGGGCCATGGACGGGTCTGTCTGAAAGTGGGTGTGTCCCCCGGTGTCACACACAGGGACACTCGTCTCTCTGTCTCTCTGTCCTCACTCCGGAGACAGCAAAGAACTGGTGCCCTGTCCCAGGGTCAGGTGTGCACCCTCCCCCATGGCCACGGGTGGCGGGACAGGGGAACGTCGCCGAAACTCCTCGGTGCCACGCTGCGGATCCATCTGTGGATCTCGCCCCTCTCCGACCCCGTTAGGGCCTTTGCTGGCCTGTCTTCTTCTCCGATCTCTCACCCCCCCCCCACCCCCAGATTCTTCTGTGGAAGCGTTTGGAGGCGGGGCCTCTGGGAGGAGGGGTCAGATGAGGTCGAGGGGCGGGGTCCCGGGGGGGTGTGGATCAGGGCCCTGGCAGAGGAGGAGGGAGCGGAGCGTGGCAGATCCCCCCCCACCCCCTGCCCACGCGGGACCCACGGAAACTGCGGTCAGAGTGCACACGCCGGAGCCACCAAGTCCGCGGTAAGACTGTCCCTGGTTCTCTTTAGACTCCTGAGATGGGGCCCTCCTGCGCCGTGACGGTGGGCCCTGAGCACCCCGGGGACGGACACAGGACGCGGGGCCGCCTCATGGCTCAGGCCTCGGCCCCGTCACTGCCCAAATGGGGGAAAAACCCAGATTCACGTCAAACCCTGGACGGCGCGTCAAGGGGCGTGTCCTGAGCCCCCTCAACGCACCTGCCCGGTGAGGGAAGAGCCACGTCCGTCGGAGAGGTTTTGGGGGGCGGGGGGTACACACTGTGTTCATGACAGTATGAATTTCCCAAGAACTGCCTCTGGCTGCCGGAGAACCCCAAGATAGGGTCTTCGCTGGGCTGTCCCCCTCTCCCACCTCTCACCTGTCATCTTTTTGGGACTGTCAGGGCACCCCCAACTGGGGACCTGGCCCGCAACCCAGGGGTGTGCCCTGACTGGGAATCGAACCGGCGACCCTTGGGTTCGCAGGCCAGCGCTCACTCCACTGAGTCTACTGAGCCACACCAGCCAGGGCAGCATCTGGAGGGCTTTTAAACCTCTTTCTCCACCCCACCCCTGTACGCAGAGGAGGCGAGAGGCCCGGGCTTCCTCCGAGAGGTCGGGGGCCGCCCTGCCCAGAGTGACCCGGGGACACACGCCTCTCTCCAGGGGACACACGGGCTGAGGCAGCAGCAAACGCCTGTCGGGGGAGGCGGCCTGTGCGTCTGTGCCCATGGACCCCGCAGGGCACGTGGGAGGAAAAGCCTTGACGACATTGCAACCCCAAACCCCGGTCCGGCGGGAGAGGGGAACCGCAGGGAGCTGAACGCACCCGCGTGCCACGGGCCGTCTCAGATGAGACAAACGCAAAAACGTTCACGTCTTCGGAAAACGGCATGCCCAAGCCCGACGCTTTGGGGGAAGAGTCCCTTCGCGCCGACACCGCCGTGAGCCTGCCGTCAGCCCGAATCCCACGGGCAGAGACGAGTGCCCGGGCGCGTACGGGAGGGAGCGGCTCTTTTCCCCGCGTGGAGTTTCAGGGAGTAAATGTTTCCCTACAAGATCCGTAAATGCCACTGACACCCCGAGCCCGCCACATTTAACTTATTTGCAGCTGGTTCTGTGTCATATTCAAAGTGAATCACTTTGCAGCATTTGGGGGACTATTAAAAGCTGCGTGCGGCAGGAGGAATCTCACGGGTAGCGGGGCGGGGAGGCAGAGGGCGGGGGCTTGTCGGCGCGCGGGGGCCCGGACCCAGGGCCTGATGCCCGCAGGGGCTCCTCTGACTGGGGGCAGCGTGCACACAACCTGGCCGGCCGAGGGCCACCGTCCAGGGGGGCGTGTGGGGAGGACAGGTGTGACTACGGTGGCAGAGACGCATCACATCACGGTGACCTGAGCACGGTCACTGGGTCCAGGCCTGCTTTCCGCCAGCGCGCAGGGCGGGCGCTCTGTGTGTTTATTTCCTGTCGCCGAGGTCACCAGTGCCTCCTGCAGGCAGCCGGGAGGAGACGCACCGTGAAGGGAATGACCCCTGTGACTCGAGGGGAAGAACGGGGCGCCCCTGTCCCCCCGCTGCTGCGTCTGCCCCCATCCGCACAGGCTCCCAGGTGGGCCCCTCAGACGGTCCGAGCGGCGTCCCTGGGGCCGTGTGCCCTCGTGGGCGTGGGAGGTCCCATGGCCGTGGCCTGGCGGGGCATTGCTCAGCCCGGTCAGTCCTGCCCCCAGGGCTGTGCTGTATGTCATTCAGGCACATGGAGGGCTTCCCTTTTTATTTGCTAAAAGATTTTACGTATTTATCTTTAGAGAGGGGGGAAGAGAGGGAGAAAGAGAGGGAGAGAAACATCAGCGTGTGGCTGCCTTTCGTGCACCCCCAACTGGGGACCTGGCCTGCAACCCAGGGGTGTGCCCTGACTGGGAATCGAACTGGCGACCCTTTGGTTTGCAGGCTGGTGCACTGAGTCCACTGAGCCACACCAGCCAGGGCAGCATCTGGAGGGCTTTTAAACCTCTTTCTCCACCCCACCCCTGTACGCAGGGTGCCCAGACCCTAACTCAGAAAGCAGCCTGCAGCAGGCGCTCACCACTCACCTCCTGTCAGCACCCCAAGGGGCCTGGACACCCTGGGGTGGGGGTGGGGGACCCGCGATGTCTCAGAGGCAGTGCCAGCAGAGGCCTGGCCGCTGGACGGCCCAGACACCTGCGGTCAAACGGTGCTGCGGCCGTCCACCAGGGAGTCCCGCGTGCCCAGCTCCGGGCGTGGGCCCGACATGCAGACTCACCGTCCCAGGGCAGCTCCCAACTGGCTGAGGAGGTAGAAGAAGTGAGGTGCCCCTGGGACGAGGACTTAAGGGGGAATAAGCCGGCGAGCACCAGCAGGCCGGGGCAGGTGCCTGGCCCTGGGGTGCTGACCGGTGAAACGTCGGGTCAGTGACACCGTGCCCGGCCTGAGTCCCGGCCTGAAGAGGGCTGCATGCTCCTCCTCGCCGATCACGGCCCAGCTGCCCTGTCAGCCCGCAGGGGCCAGCCTGCCGGACGCCGTGATGGGCGAGCCCAGACGCCCCACCCACCTTGCTGGCTGAGAAGGGAACCGGCGACCCTCTGGTTCGCAGGCTGGCGCTCAGTCCACTGAGTCCACCAGCCGGGGTGGTGTGGAGTCCACTGAGGACCCATAACTCAGCTGCCACTAGAGACGCCAGGCGGACCCCAGCCAAGGACGGCAGAACCTCCCAGCAGAGCCCAGCCCCGGCTGCGGGCTTCCGCAACCCTGAAATAAACGGCTACTGTTTCAAGTTGCCACATTTCCTGGCGGTTCTGCTGCAACTGTTAGCGTGACTCGGGGCAACTGTTTCACCACCTGTAAAATATCCATACAATGGAGAGGGCAAGTGTCAGCCCGTCATGGAGCACTTGGGAGAGCCACAGTGGGTAGCCCTGTAAAAATGTATCGAGAATGCAAAGTGCGAGCGCGAGAAGTGTGGCAACGGGGGCGGGGGCGGGAGGCTGGCCGAGGCTTCACGGATGAGCTGCTCCGTTCAGCATCTTTTCCCAGAGTGGCAGAGCCCCTGCTGGGCCTGCTGCAGGGAGGCTGAGGGCCCGCTGACTTCTGCGTCGTCTCCAAGGCGTTCTCGTTGCCAAGGCACCGGGTCGCCTGCTTGAGGACACAGGAAGCAGCCGGGAAGGGCAGCAAGCCTCCTGAGGGCTGGAGGCGGAGACGAGGGGTGGGCTGCTGCCTCTTGGGGCAGGTTCACGGTCACCTCCTGGTTGCGCCCTGGGGCCAGGCCCACCCTCTTGACGACCTGCTTCCTCCCCTGTACGCTACACGCCGCCCTGCCGGCTCAGCAGCCCAAAGGGGCAGGCGGGCGGTGGCAGTGAGACGGCCCGGGCCAGGGACCGCCCTGAGTCACGGGTCCAGACAACCGAGCGCCGAGGGCCCGGGAAGGTCAGCTGTGCCTGGCCCCCCCACTGCGCCCCCCCTCCCCGGGCCTGCCAGGGGGGGCCGTGGGCAGTTCTGCGTTTCTGGGCATGTGCGCTCTTGTTCCCTCGCATGAACAAAGGACGCCTACAGAGGACCGGGGTGCCCGTGGAGGGGAGGCAGAGAGGCCTTCTGACAGTGTCACCGGTTGCCATGCTCCCGAAGTCACTGAAGGGCCGGACAAAGGCAGGGGCGGGCGGGCTGGCTGTTCGCGCCGGAGGCCGCTGCGTCGGGAGAACAAACGAGACACGGGCACTCGGCACCGAGGCAGGCACCGGCAGGTGTGTGTGGAGTGGCACTTCCGGCCTGCTCCCTGTTGACCATCACCATGGAGACCGGGCGTCCCCAGACCGACTGGTGACGGACACGGGAAGATGCTCTTGGTCTGGCACCCAGCGGATGCCTGGGGTGCTCCGCCCGCTCGCCGGGGAGCCGGGAAGCGGGGCACAGCCGCAGGGGCGCAGAGGGGGCCTGGCCGCACCCACAGACGCCTCGCACAGCCTGGCCTGGCCTGGCACTGGGGGGAGGGGGACGCCCCTCCTTCTCCACAGGCGAGCAACCAACCATGGCGAGTCCCTCGGGTGCAAGGCGTCCCTCCCTGCTGGCTCTTTCACTCCAGACAGCGTGGCAGCCAACCCCTTGCCCTTCCTCTGCTCAGACCTGGGACACGTGGTCGGTGAAAGGAGGGTGGATTCTAGGGCTCCAAGGAACCCGAGACAAGAACCGAGGCTTCGGCCGTCTGGGGGCGAGGGGGCGGGGTCTCCACCCTGAAGGGCTGAGAGAGTAGACGCTACTCAGCCCGCACGTCTGCCCGGAAACACGCAGGGCGGGCGCCGGGGGCGCCCACACGCTGCTCAGGCTCCCTCTGAACAAGAGTGGCCGACACCGTTAAGTACCCGCTCGAGAGGCCCCACACCACCGCTGGTCATGTGAGGGTCCACCGGGGCCTTGGGAAGCTGACCCCGGGGGTGGGAGAGGGTCAGCGTGCTGGACCGTAAAGAGGGGTCAAGGGCTGCTACCCGGGGCCATGAGGATGAGCCCCACCGGGACACCGCGGGAGAGGTGACCTCACCGATGACCTCCCGGCAGCGAGTGGGCCCAAGTGCACGAGAAGCCCAGAGACGCAGGGGCAGGGAGCAGGTGGGCGGTTCCAGGGACGGAGGGCGGGGCACAGGGAGTGCCTGTTGGTGGGGGCGGGGCTTCCTTTGGGGACAGCGAGAAGACTGGGAACGAGAGAGGGGTGGCAGCCGGCCCGGGAACGCCCTAGATGCCCTGGCTGTGCGCTTTCGGGTTCCACCCAATAGGGAGTGTGAAACAAGGCATGTGGTGCGTGGGCCAGGGGACCCGGTGCCGGCCCCGCCCGCCGTGCCCAGGCCTGCCACTCGGAGCCCGCCGCCCCGTGGCGTGACTTCTGGTCTGTCATGGCACCACCCCGTGCAGACGTGGGGGCCGCACTGACAAGCGGGTGTGACTGCACGTGGCGCCACCACGACGTGGAGTGGTCCTGTGAACACTCCGTGTGGCACAAGGCCCCGGACCTGGGCCACCGGCAGGGAGGCTGCTCCAAGGACGTGGACGCTGAGGGCACAGTGCACACCTGTCGTCGACAGACCCTCCGTCGCACGGTGGTCCCTTCCTCACACACTGCCCCCACCGCCCAGCCCTGGGCCTCACGGTGAGGACAGCCCGCCACGCCCCCCATCCCTGCAGACGGCTTCCTTCCCGCTCACCTCCGGGCCACGGCTGCAGCGGCGGGGCCACCCGCTCCCCTGGCTCAAGACACACGTCCTCGTCCCCACGTCCAGGCTCACACGCCCCATTTCAGCAGCGCCCCCACCCCCACCCCCCCGCCTTCAGAGGACGGCCCCTGCTCCCCGCCCCACCTCTGCCCTGGACCCTCGCTCCTCTGGGCGCTCACTGGGGTGAAGCTCACGTGCAGACTCGACGTTTCAAAGAGCGCCGCTTAGGACTGTTTGGTGCCTTAGCAGCAGCCGTGCACAACCACCGCCTGTCGCGTTCCAGAACGTTTCCATCTCTCCCGAAGGAGACCCCGGACCCCTGTTCACGTGTGGAAGCCCCGCCCCCCAAGTGACCATAACGGGAAGTGGACACCAGAGCTGGCAGAGGTGGCCTTGGCCGGACAGGGAGGAGGTGGCGGCTGACCGGTCCCCAGGAGGCCGGGCCCCACCAGGGAGTGAATTTGCCGACACCCAGACCTCGGCCTTCAGCCTCCGGCACCGTGAGAGCCAGGAGCGGCTGTCGAAGCCCCGGCGTGTGGTGGCTCCCTACGGCCGCCCCACCAGCTGGCTTTGGCCAAGGCCATCCCGGGTCGCCCTCAGCACCGGCAACGGTTCCCCTGCCTTCTGCCTCTGGACATGCCCCCCTCTGAGCGTGTCACATGAACCATCCACCAGGCTGCCGCCTCCCGGTCCCGGCTCCTGCCTCCCGGTCCCGGCTCCTGCCGCTCAGCCTGACGTTCCGAAGGCTCCTCCACGCCGGGGTGCGTGTCGGGGCTTCGTGCCTGTTCACGGCTGCGTAACAGCACCCGCTGGCCACAGAGACCGGTGGGCCCGCACCTGTCTGCACACCTGCCTGCTTCTCGTTTTTTCTGGGACCTCTTCTCTCCTGCACCTTCAACACGAGACGTCCTGCAGCTCTCCACAAGGCACCCCGGGGTGACCACGCTGCAGGGGCGATGGGTCCTTGTGCCGCCTCTGCTGACCCCGTCCCACTCCCTCCTGGACACGCCCACCGGCGCTTGTCCTGGGCGCCCCAGAGCTGCCCCTGGACGGCCTGATGTGATGCCTCACCTCGCTTCTCTGCTCAAACCCTCGGAACGAAGCCCGGAGGCCTCCCGGGGCCACCGGCCTCCCGGACCCCCGCCCCCGTGCTCCCCGCCCCACCACGCTGCAGCCACGACGTGCTCCGTGCGGGTCCTGGAACGCAAGCCCATCCCCACCACAGGGCCTTGGCACCTGCTGCTCCGGCCCGGACTGCCCTGCCCTGTGTCCGCACGCCTCCCCCTCCCCTTCCTCTGAGTGAGCTGCCCTGCTACAGAGCGCTGCCTGCTCCCGGCATCTGCAGCGCGCCCTGCCCCGCCAGCGCTCCCTCCCCGACACACTGCCCACCCGCCCGGCACGGCCGGTGTCCCGGACGCGGGCGGGGACGCCCCCTGTGCCGCCGTGACCCGGCTCCCGGGACAGCGTCCAACAGACACACAGCATGTCCGTGCCCAACGAGTGAACCCGAGCGGCTCATGCGTGTCAGACGCTGTAGACGGAGGGATGGCCGAGCCACGAGGAGGGCACAGGGCGGAGCACACTGTCGCAGAGCGGGATTGGGGCAGCAGGGGGACGTGCCAGGCACTGGGGAGCGCAGGGTGGGGGCAGGGAGCAGGGGCTCTCTTGGCCGGGCCTTGCGGGCTGAATAGGAGTTGGGCAGATGAGCAGGGGGGACGGGCGTCATGGGCCAGGGGACAGCACCAGCAGAAGCCCTGGGGTGGGGGCGGGGGCGAGAGGCCATGAGCTGAGGGCTGGTGCTGCTGATGGTTCCTGGGGACCACAAATGCTCGCCTTGGAGAAGTCACTGGGTGCTCACTCAGGTGCTGGGAGGAGGGGGCAATGGCTGTCTTCATTTTAAGGTGATTTGAGAGCATCCGACCCCTTCCAGAAGCGTCACAAACACGTGAGGCAGAGCTACGGCGGGAACCCGGGGTCTGACCTCAGCCGCCCTGGGCTCCTGGGGAGTGGCGGGTGTGTGGGGGCCTGGGCGGGTCTGCAAACTGGGGCTGCCACCGGCACTGTCAACGGAGTTCCCCGGGTGCAGCCAGCCCCACTCACCCGGACACACTCGGGGGCTGTGTGTGCCGAGTCGCAGCCCAGAGGGGCAGCGGCACGGGCAGCGTGTGGCCTGGCCCAGACCGAGTGCTTCCTCTCGGCTTCCCCGTGCATCATGCTGGGGTCCCCGGCCTGGGGGCGGAGATGAGGCTGGACGGGTGGGGGGGTGGGGGGGTCAGTGGTGCTCCCCTGGGGCTGGAGCAGGGAGGCTGACCCCCCAATGCTTGTTACCCTTTGTGAGCTCCAGCTGGCGCCCGGCCATAGCGGTGGCTGGGAAGCAGAGCAGGGCGGTGTCCGCGCTGTGGCCACGCTCACGCTCACGGGAGAAAGTGGGAGGAGTGAGGCGAGAGGCGGGAAGAGAGCCCTGGAGGGCAGCGTGGTCCCCGTCGGCCGGGAGAGGGGCGGGCGGGGTGGGCCCTGAGCAGCGGAGGAGGGCGGGGCAGCCGAGCCCTGCGGGCACAGCCCGGGCACAGGCCCGAGGCCCAACCCGCCCAGGGCACCGCCACAGCGGCACTCAAGCTGACTTCCTGGGGGCACTTGGAGGAGGCATCTAGGCAGGCCTTGTGGAATCAGCGCAACGAAAGCCCGGGAGGTATGAAAGGAATGGGTGTGAAGGTCACACGTAGATGTGCCCAGAGCCCACCTGGGGACCGGTGACAGGTGACAGGGAGCAAAAAGAGCAGCAGAATCTTGGCTGAGGATCCGGAGACCGGGGCCGAGGGGCAGGCTGGCAGGGTGCTCCTGGGTGAGGAAGGGGGGCCGACGTCCAGCCTCCCACCAGCCAGAGGCGGTGGCCCGAGTCCCAGAGGCCAAGGCGGCGGCTGCTCCCTCCCCTTCCAGTGGCCAATGCAGGTCAGACAGCCAAGGAGGGAGCCTCAGGAGGGCCCGGGAGAGGCGGGTCCTTGGGGACGGCCTTCCTCCTGCCACTCTCCCCCACCCCCGGCTCAGGAGGGAGGGAGGCCCTCGGAGAACTGCACGCACAGCCGTGGGGCTGGGAATGGCAGGATATTTTAAGCAGCACATGGGGAATTCGGCGTTGCCCTGGAGACGGGGCGGCTGCAGGCATGGGTGGCCGAGGCACATCTGTGCTCAGCAAGGGGCCTGCACGGGGGCGAAGGGGACCTCGCCGCGGCGGGGGTCGAAGTGCAAAGACGGAAGCAGCCAGGGCTGCCCCCTGGGGTGGGCGGCTTTATGAGCCCCTGCCCTGCTCCATGAGGGCACCCACAGCCCCGGGGGTCCTGGAGTCCTTGTGCCAGCCCTTGCCAGACGTGACAAGTGGCTGTGCAGAGGGCGGGGTGCGATGCCGCCTCCTCACCTCCCTTGCCCTGGACACATGCTCCTTGTGATGTGGCCTCAGGCTCTGCAGCCCTACAATTTGTCTGGCCCTGGCCATTCCCCTGCCTCAGTCACTGGGGTGGCCTTCACCTCCGTCACATGGTAGCTGCCGCCTCGGCAGGGCGCCAGAGAGATGCCGGGCCCAGGCCTGGCCCGGTCTGAGGCTTAGGGGTCAGGACCTCGCTGGCAGAGGAGCGGACGAGGCCTGTGCCCGGGACAGGGGGCCTCTGAGCCCCCCGCCGGCAGTCACGTTCAGGCCGAGTGTGCCGGGTGGTGGCCGAGGTGGGCAGGAAATCTGTTCACCCGTCCCGGGACAGTGACTGAGTGACCCCCACAGCGAGGACACCGGTAACCGGGCCGCACAGTGGCCTCACGAAGATGTCACCCCACCCCGACCCGGGAGCCCGTGAACGGGGGCGCGTCTGAAAAAGAGACTTTGTGGATGTGACTAAATTCAGGGTCCTGAGGGGAGGACGCCCAGGGTGACCCAGGTGGGCCCTGATCTGTGGCAGCCGTCCTCGTCGGAGACAGAGGACAGGACAGGGACACACACGCACAGTGAGGAGGCCGTGTGACGACAGGGCCCGTGGAGACGGGGCTCGGAGGAATGCAGCCACCAGCCCGGGGACGCCTGGAGCCCCGGGAGCTGGAGGAGGCAGGAAGGACCCTCCGCAGCTGCCGAGGCCGAGATGTTTGCCCTTCAGAGCGGGGAGGGCAAACGTGTCTGGTTTTTAAGCCGCCCCGCGGGGCATCCCCGGTCACGCAGCCCCAGCACGCCGACACCGCGGGCCGGTCCGTTCACAAGGTCCACTCGGAGCACTTCCCAGGCAGGCGGAACCCTGGATGGCCGCCATGCCCAGGGGCACGCCCGCCACGGAGCCCGCGGTGCAGACAAAGACCCGGGGCCCTGGGGGTTCCAGGGCCAAGGACACGCCCCTTGAGGAAGGACACGCAGAGTGTGACTCTGAGCCGTGCCCGTGGGCGAGGCGTGTGCTTGGCACAGGGACTCACACCGGACCCTACGCTGGAGGACTCACACCCTCACGCTGGTCGGCAGGCGTGTCGGGGACAGAGCGACCTCCGAGGGGCGGAGCCTTCCTTCCCAGACCACACCCCCGGGGCACGGCTACTCTGGGTGGGGGCACGTGCTGGGACTGGCAGGGAGAGGGGCTCCGAGTGGCCCCCACACCCCTGACAAGGGCGGGCCAGCTCGGACCGGCGCCACCAACACACAGGGCCGTGGGAATTCCCCAGAGACCCCCCTCAAACACCGCTTTGTGCCAACGGGCCCCAGGGGGGCCCATGCGGGGCGGCACCCCCCCTCCCGGCCGGCGCTGCGGTGCCCAGTCCAGGAAGGTGTGGCCGCGCCCACCCGCACCCTCTGACACTGTGAACACGTTCGGGGCACTGACGGTTCTAGAACATGGGCTCCATGGGGCCAGTTTTCCCGCACGCAGGTGCCGAGCGGGCCTCCGCAGTGACAGAGGTTGGCACGTCAATGAGAAACGAAATGCACTTGTGAGTGGGGCCCCACGGTGGGCGTGCACGGCACAGCGTGTGTGGTGGCCCCACGGCGAGCGGAGTGCCCGGCCCTCCTCCAGGGCACGGAGGCGGTGGGCTCAGGCCTGTGCCTGCCACATGCCAGGGCGAAGTCCTGGGAGGGCGGCACGGCGCCACCTGCTGGGACGGGACGCCGAGGCCCAGAGAGGGGACTGACCTGCCCAAGGTCACGCAGCCGCCCAGCGAGGAAGCCCCTGCTGGTGCTGGGCTGACACCCCACCCAGAGCCGCGGCCGGGCTCCCTTCCGCATGGAACGGCCAGTCGGGGGGCGGGGGACCCTTGGGAGCCAGCCGGCCCGGGTCCCCGGCTGGAGGAGCACCTGCATCTGAGCGGGAAGTTCTTGTTCCGGACTTCCCACGGGGGTGGGGAGGGGCGGGGGCAGGTGGGCTGGTCTCCCTCTCCACCCCCCACCCAGAAGAGCTGGATCTTCGTGCAAAATAAAACCGTGAGCTCCTACGGGAGCCTGAGATTCCCTGGAATAAGGAATAAAGGTCAAGAGCAGTGAGTGTCGGAACTCAATTCTAGGATTCTGGAAGCCACCGGGGAGACCGGGGTCCCCCGCACCCCGATTCCTGGCGCTCACGGAGAGTGGGAGCCTAGGGGAAGGGAACCCTCTGGAAGCGTCTCCCACGAGCGTCTGGAGAGAGGTAACTGCGGACTTTGGTGGAGGCTCACCCCGGGAGCCCCCGGAGTCTGAAACCCCTCCCCCTGCTCGGTGCCGGTCCGTTCAGGCCCAAACCCGCCCTCCTGTTTCAACAGACCAGGGGCCGCGGGGGGCCAGCTGCAGGGCCTCGCCCTCCCGTCTCCACAGCATGGGGCTGCTCGGGGCCCCGCCGGCCCTGGCCGCACGCACCACCTGTAGACTGTGTTGGGGACAGTGGGGACGACGGACTGGCCAGGGTCCACTCGCTCGCTGTTCTCTGGAGGGACGCGGAAGGTTACAGGGGAAGCAGCAAGGTGACCAGTGCTACCCCTGAAGCTCGCACCGCTGCAGGGGGCTCCACAATCCGTGAATGGCCCACCAGCCGGCCCATCCCCCTACCCCCTCCGAGGACTCTGCTGCCCCCTGGTGGTGATCCAGGACCCAGGCGACGTGGAAGGAGGTTACTGGGCTGCACTTTCTGAGGTGGGGAAGGGCCCTGTGGCCTGACGGGGGGCCAGGAGGACGCCCCACGGTGCCCAGACGCCCCTCGGGGTTCCTGTGAGCCAGGCTGTTGGGTTTCTCCAGCCGAGGCCTTGGCTTCTCTGCCGCCTCGGTTTTGACACCCAGGGTGGGATGCGCCGGACATTGCTTGCTGGCTAGGGACTCGGTGCGGCGGGCGTGGCCGCGTCCACTCCCGGCGGGACCTGACCGAGCCATGGCTGGGCCTCAGGACGTGTGCACTCGGGGTCAGGCAAATCCCAGACGGGCCTCTGGACACTCTCTCTCCCTTCTGCCCGCGTTCCAGAGAACGTGGGCGTCTGTCCACAACAAGGGCTTCTCTCTCCATTGGCTCGTCCCCCCGGGGAGAAACTGCTGTCACAGGGGTCCCGAAGAGGCTGGCCCGAGCTGAGCTGTCCCCAAAGTCACATGCCAAAGCCCCAATCCCAGCACCTCAGGAGGTGACAGTACCTGGAGACTGGATCTGTAAAGAGGGGACTCAGGTTCCACGAGGTCAGCAGAGGGGCCCTACTCCCCTGCGACCCGTGTCACGAGAAGGGGAAGTTCGGACACACGGAGAGACACAGCAGGGAGGAAGGTGCACTGAGGGACAACCGTGTGGGGACACGGGCAGAAGACGGCTGTCTGCACACCAGAGAGAGGGGCCCCGGGGCAGCCAGCCCTGCCCACACCTGGGTCCCGGACTCTCAGCCTCCAGGACAGGGACAGTGAGGGTCGGTGGCATTTAGCTACAGCAGCTGGGGCTGACTTGGGGCCCCACTCACCTCCAGCCGGTGATTCCGATAAAGCCACTCGTGCCAGGAGCCCATTTGTTCGGCTTTATTCTAAGCTATTAGCGTGACGGCTTATCTGCACACCCCACGGAGCAGTCACCGTGTGAGCATCCTTCACGCTTTCTGCCCGCCTTCCAAAGCAGCATGATCACCCCCGCATGTCGACAGGAACCTGGACGCAGGGGCCCCGGCTCTGCAGAGCCAGGCCTGTGACATCAGAGGCTCTGGTGTCCCCACCCCGCCGCTGGTCCCCAGCACCCACGCAGAGCCCCCGTTCCACCCCGGCCCCGCTGGTGGGGATGCCAAGCGCCGCAGACACCATGGGGACGGGCACAGAGGCTCCTGGAGAAACCGCAACGAAGACCAGCTTATGGCGCGCCACCCCACCGCGGGGGTGCACTCTGGGAACTGCGACCGGGGTCTCGAAGAGACAGCCGCAGCCCCTGTTCACCTCTGCAGACAGGTGAGCGCTGGGGACAGGTGAGCGCTGGGGACAGGTGAGGAAGGGGTGTGTGCCCGCCCGCAGGGAGGTGACTCGGCCTCAGGGAGCAGGGAGTCCCGCCACCTGCGAGAACTCGGTGTGCGTGGCCAGCAGGACTTGGGGGACACAGGGCAGAGAGAGGAGCACCGGGTGGCGTCACTCACACGCGTGGGGCCCAAGCATAAAGTCGAACCCACAGAAGCAACGTAGATGCCACGCCGTGGCCAGGTCCTGGGGCGGGGCGTGTGGGGGGGGAGTGCACGAGAGGCCGCCGACCTTCAGCGCAAGGGGAGTGAGGTGGGGGGGCCAGCACACCGCCCGGTGCCCGCAGTCACCACTGAAGGTGCCGAGAGAGAGGAGGGGGAGGGGGGCCTGGGACCCCGAGCCCAGGAATCGCCCTGCCCGGCCGGCCACCCACTGGCTTTGTCTTCCCGAGTCCCAGAGGCCCCTGCGTGACAGACGGGCGGGCCTGCACGGGAGACTCTTGGCAGCACCGACCCGCTTTGGCTCGAAAGGATGCAGACTCGGAGCGGTCCAGCCACGGCCGCCGGCGAGGAGGAGCGAAGGGGAGGAAGGACGCTGGCTCGTGGCCACTCTGCGCCGGGAGAGGGCGGACGGGGCGCGTGGAGGCCCCCGCACAGGCGCGAGCACAGGGAAAGGCCGGCACGGGCTGGGGCGGGAAGTGAGCTCATGTGGCGTGTGGCGTGTGCGTGTGCGTGTGCTGTGTGAGCCCCATGCTCCGGGTCCCGGGACGCCGGGCGCCCGAGATGCCCCAGGGGCTTCAGGTCCATTTTGCCCGGATGTGCACGCGTGGCCAAGGAGCTGGTCAGGGCGGAAAGGGAGCTGGAACCTGGGGAAGAGCTGAGGAGGCGGAGGACCGGGGTGCCCCTCAGGCAGCGTGCAGGTGGGGGCGCGTCTCGGAGTGACAGATGACAGCACCGGCCGGGGGAGCAAGCTCGGGGACCGGGCCTGCAGCATGCCGGTGGAAGGTGCTATGGGCAGCACCCACACGCTCAGGGGCACACACATGTGTACACACAGAACACGGGCACCCAGGTGGATAGCACAGGAGCCGGCAGCGCACAGGTGCACACGGTAACTGCCGGTGAAGAGGAGGGGAGGTGGAGAGCCCTAGGCAGACCCCCGGCGGTGAACGTGACCCGGAGGCCGCCTTGCCCGGACGCCCACGTTACGGTCAGGAAAACCCCAGGTTTTCCGAGGTCACGTGAGAAGGCTCTGAGCCCTGGGCTCCCAGCTCGGGGCCCAGCCCACCCCTGGCATGGCCTGGAGGCTCCGACCTCAAGCACGCCAAGCCGCTCCTGGACACCTCCCACCAGCTGACACAGCCCTGCTCAGAGAAGCAAGGGGACACCCCAGCAATGGCAGCCGTGCCCCGGAGAGACATCCCCCGAGGCCCCGCAGGTCCTCCGGCTGCTGCTGAAGCAGGTCCCCACTGATACGACCCTTGAAACACCAGGTCCTCCGGGTGAGCGGGAGCTGAGCCAGGGCAAGCACCTGTCCAGCAGAGGACGGCTGCCCCGGCCCTGCCCCCCAGCCACAGGTGGCCTGTTGCTCCCTGGGACTGCCCAGGGGAGTGTGGGGGGCAGGCGGGAGGAGACACGGCCTGGGGTCTGAGGGGCTGGTGCCCAGGGGGGGTCCGCGGGCCCCTGGCCCATCCGTCCCTCCTCGCAGACCCCACGGAGACCTGTGGGGAGAGTGCCCTGGGCTGCCAGCGCGGTTCCCGCAGAGAAACCAGCCAGCCTTCCCGGACACCCGGCCCCAGCGTGCCACCTTCCAACCGCGAGATGCCGGCAGGTCGGACGGAGGGGGCGGTTCACGGCGTCTGCGTGTCAGCGTGAAGCGCTTCTGCCCGCGTAGGCGCTGCGTTATCTCTGCGTTACACGGCAGCCTGCTTCGGCGGCACACGGGGGCACCGTGGACGTGCCGCCCGCACGCAGGGGAGGCAGGCGGCTCCCTCCCCAGCCCCCGGCGGTCGGCGTGGACGTGGGGAAAAACCGGAGACGGGTCCCAATGAAAACCCAGCCCAGGGGCGTCCCGCTCTCGGGGGACAACGTTCAGAAGACCCACGACGGCTGGAAGGAAGGGTGGTCATGCTGCACGACCGGTTCCCGGCACATGCAGACGTCATACATGCGACACGTGTGTGGGCAGGGCCTGACTGTCCGCCCGAGGCGGTAAACATTGCCGTTAGGGGCCCTGTGCCGATTCCAGCACGTCGCCAGCCCAGGGCCTCCACACAAGTCCCTTTCAACGAGAACGTAAAATATTCTAACAACGGAAACACCAGAAGACGACAGGGTGCAGCGACAACCCCCAGAAAACAAGAGACAAACGTACTAACCGTCACATTAAATCTAAGTAGTGTCCACATCACATAAAAGGGACCGTCAGAACGGATTTTCCCACAGCCGCCCAGTGACGGGCAGGTCAAAAGGAGGGCGGGAAAAGATCCGGCCACCAACGCGGACGGCCAGGAGTAAGCAGGGACATCGGTGAGTGACACAGAGGTCCATCCACGGCCTCGAGCGAGCAAGTGGCCAGCTGGCCCCAGAGGCGGTGGACAAGCCGTCGCATCTGCTCTCGGTCATTGGTGCCACTAGCCCGGAACACACTGTCGTGTCAGAGGACAGGCCCCAAACGACCCAGCACTCCCAACACCCCGGCGGACAAGGGCACGGCGCACACTGTGTGCACACAGCACACAGTCAGAAGCTCGCCATGCCACGGATGACGCGGCAGCAGTAACGCCGGTCCCCACCCGCCTGGGCCAGGCACCACTGGGCTGACCGCTTTGCGCTTTGAAAACCAGCCCATCGTAACCCCTGGCTGGGGCATGTGCTACGACCCCCCCCCCCCCCAGTTTAACGAGTGAGGAAACCGAGGCACAGAGAGGCCACGTAACGGGCCCATGTAACATCTGGTGAGGCTGGGGTTTGGGCGCAAGCCCTGGGCCTCCGCCAGCCCCTCGCCCACGCTGACCATCGGAGGTGAAAACCCAGGGTCAGTTACGCCTGCGGGGCGAGGCCCTCCGGTGCCCACTGCCCCGGAGGAAAGCCTGCCTGCAGCCTCCTGCGTGGGGTCGCCCAGCCCCCCATGGGCGCCCGTGAGGATGAGTGTGTGCGGGGGGCTGCCCTGAGCCCCCTCCTCCCTGAACTCGGTGGCTCTCCGTCCACCCGCGGGCCTCCTGGGCGCACTGGAAGGCCCCGGGCGGAGCAGCAGGTGGCTCTCCCGGTGGGTCCCAGCCCCGACCTGGCCCTGCTCGGACTGTGGACATGGCAAACTCGTCCCTGGCTCCCCCCACCCCCTCGTCAGAGGAAGTGGCCTCCCGTCTGTGGAGCAGGACTGGGTGGGCATTTGCATCCTGCCCAGGCGCCCCCTCCTAGGCTCCTGTGCCCAGCGGCTGCCACCTAGTGGCTGAGGCAGGCATCGCAGGCCGGGACCCTTCTGAAAGGACAGGGGTCCTCTGAGTTTAGGGCTTCCCGACGGGGCCCAGGCAGACGCTGGAGGGGGTTGTAATGGGACGGCTTCTGCACGGAAGTGCTGGTCTAGTCCGCTGGGGGTGGTCCTTCTGACCCCAGCTGACTTGGCTGGGGCCGCAGGCCTGTGTGACCCGGGGAAAGCGGCCCAGCCCCTCTGAGCTCAGGCCTGCCAGGCACTACCTCAGGGAGGGGGGCTGAGATCGTCGGAACCACGGCCTCCCTGGGCCTCCCTGGGCCGTCCTGGGCCCACGGGCATGCCCCTTGCATGCAGAGAAGAGAGTCAAACCTGCTCAATGTGGGGCCTCCCATCTCCCCACGCCCAGGGGTCAGCAGGACCACCGACACGCAGGTGCTCCTGGGCACCTGGGACTCTGCATTCCTAACAAGCACCAGGGGGCCACTCTGATGCAGCTGCTCTGTGGGCCACACTCCGGGTAGCATGTCCTTCCTGGGGGTCAAGGTTCTCGGGCTCCAGCTGCAGCCACATCCCACACCCCCAGATCCCCGCACCCACAGAGGGCTCCAGAGAACACGGAGCTCCTGGCTCCCGGGCGGGGCCCGAGCACCTGCATTCCTGACAAGTTCCCAGGTGACGCCGCTGCTAGCTTGGGCAACATGTCTGGGGGACCCCTGCCCCCACTCAGGCCGGCTCACTCGGAATCCAGGGCGGGTGTCGGAGAGCCCCCACCCCCGGGGGATTCTGAGACCCCCGCCTGCCCCCCCGCCTCCTCCGCCCAGTCTGCCTACCCCGGTCTCACGACGTTTCCGCTGTCTCAGCAGACGGAACAGGGCAGAACCCCAACGCAGCGGACCTACGCCGCCGGGCTGACCACACGCCCGCTGCAGCCCCGAGAACGTGGCCTGGAGTGGTGCTGCCTCGCCGGGGTGTGGTCCCCAGCGGGAGCCAGCGGTGCCGCGGGCGTCCTCGCCATCGGGGCCCCGGGCGAGCCGAGCGCCGCAGGTCCAGGCAGTCACGTCGGAGGACGGTTTGTTGTGACTGTGTGACAGAGGTCACGGCTGCTGAGCTGAGGGCCACCGAGGGGTCTGTGCTGGGCTTTGGGGGATGAGCCAGGCGTCCAGGTGGGGGGGTGCACCCCCTGGGGGACCACCCCCGAATCGCCCCACATCTGTCCAGGCGCGGTCCCTGTACCATCAGGCATGGGGGGTCCACCGTGGAGCCCCTGGCGCTGGTCCATGGGCCAAACAAGCAGTGCAGGGTAAGGCTTTTCCTGGGCGCCTCTCGTCCGGGAGGCCTGGGACCCTGTGTCCACGGAGGGCAGGTGCTCTGGGTCCTGCAGGTCGGCCACTCACGCCCCTGGCAAGGGCAGCTGAGATGACCCGGGCCCTCCGCAGCGGCTGCTGGAAACGAGAGCCCTCGTTTTGCCCAGAAGGAGGAAGAAAGGTCGGTTGGACAGACAGATGGTGGCCTTGTTTGAGGAGCGCAGAAGGAGCTGGGAGGAACGGAGCATCTTCTTGAAGTCACGGCCAGAAGGGAGGCCCCGGGACGGCCACCTGGAACCACCAGGAGGCCCAGGGAGGCTGCGTGCCCCTGGGGAACGAGAGGCCACTCCGGGGTCAGACGCCAGGCCCTGGGCACATCCCACCCCAGCCCCCTAGCCCCCCTGCACTGCTCAGCAGGGAGCCAGAGCTCTGGCCCAAGCCCCGCCCCCGCTGCTTGCTGGCTGTGTGACCTGGAGCCAGTCACTCAGCCTCTCTGAGCCACCTCTCTTCACACCAACAAGAGAGAGAACCAGAGACCTTCGAGGGCGGGTCCAAGCTACAATCAATCGTGCACCGTCTGGCCAGCACCTACTCCGCGCGGCGGCCGCAGGAGCCTTGCAATCGCCGAGTCGCCTACTCCTCCCCCAGGCAGGGTTGGGCCAGCAGACTGCAGTTGACCACACGGCACAGGAGGGGAAACCGAGGCACGGAAGGTCGGGAGAGAGTGAAAGGGCTGGTAAAGAGCCCAGTGGCTGGGTGAGGGGATGCTGGTTACGTGCCCACCCAGGTCCTGGCACAGGCGGCGGAAGTCAGGTGTTCCAGACTCCGAGCCCCTCCCAGCACCCGGGGGCCACGCAGGCCCGGCCCAGCTCACACAGTGTGAGGACGCCCGTCCCGCCCTCAGCCCTGCGCCCCAGAGGTCAGCCACAGGGGGGCGGTGGTGGTGAAGGCCTTTGGGTCAGCATGGTCCATGGGACCGGCGCCCACAGCCTGGTGCCATTCCTCAGGCCTCAGCCAAGTTGAGTTTGATCTTTATCCTTTGTAACCAAGAGGCCTCACAGGTACAAGGGGTAACACTCCTCGCTGGCTCAGCTTGGACCTGGTATGAGTTCTGGGAGCTCGGAAGGGGAACAGTGCTCCGAGGGGGTGCTGGAACCCCGGCCAGGGACCCCAGGGTGGCCGGTATATACTGCACAGTTACACCTAATTGTGTGTAGACAATCAATGTCCTTGGGCAAGTCCTGTCCACTCCAAAGTTGTCATACATTTTGGTTTCTTCCTCCAAGCATCCTAAACCTTCACTCAGATGACGTCTTACAGCTTACATGCTGAGCTGCTCTGGCTGAGCTGTGAAGGCAGGAGGAAGGTTGTTCAGATGGGTGGGCACTATGGAGACACGACGGAGGCTGTTCCTTAGGACACACTGTGATGACGTGGCCAGCTGCCTACCCCCACATCTGCTGTCAACTTTAAACAGCAGGTTTCTGGAATAAAGCCTCTCAGCCTCCCTAGAGATTCTTGTTATGGCCAATAATCCATAGTTGGAAACACCATGGACACTTTGCATGTCCTTACAATGCGTGCGGTTTGCTTTTTCCTGAACTGGAATGCAGATGTGATGGGTGGAATCAAAGCAGCCACCTCGAGTCATGAGGCAGCCTGTGAAGAATGGCGGAACAGAAAGAATGGCAATGTCTAGGTCCCCATGAGCCAGAAGCCCCTACCCCAGCTCTGGACTTCCTCCCTCTGTTTTCTTTAATATGACAGAAACAAACCTCTATCCCACGTATGCCATGGCTCTTTTGTATTTTTCCTATCACATGCTGCTGAACCGAATCTCAGCTAATGCAGGTGTTGTGGAGAAAAAAAGCAACGCATCTAGGACGCTCCGGCTGAGGGCGAGTGATGGCAAAGGGGAGGCCGGTATCGTCTTCCTTCAGGAGAGAAGCGGATATCTGCGTGTTCACACGCACTTGAAAGCAGTCTGTCTATTAGGGTTTTGCAGCAAGGCTCTGTGAAGACGCTAGCTTCCGGCCCGGAGCAGCCTCTCTCTCTCTCTGAGCTGGGTTCCCACCGATGGCTGGATGCAGTGGCGGGGCAGCCTTCTGCGCGGTGCTCGGGAGCCCCGGGCACGCCGCCCTCGCTCTCGGGGGGCCGCTCCTCCCCGGTGAAGGAGACCTGCGGTTTTCTTGTTGTTCCATAACAACTGCACTTTGTCGCTCTAATTTTAGCGGCAATGTTTTTGTTCCAATCAGCGATCATTTTGGAAAGCCAGACTGCTGAAGGAGCGCTTGGCACGCAGAGTGACAAGCAATTTTTAAACAGCAGAAGAGGGGTGATGATTTTTAACCATGCGGAATTCTAAATCTGTTTCGAGACGGTTAACGCTCATTAGGGAGTAATGAGCTGTCTTAAGTCCGACTCCATCCCACTGGCTCCAGCGAGGCAGGCCTACTGTGTGCCAGGCCTACTGCATGCTGGGCCAGGTCATGGGGAGCCCAGTCAGGGGAGGGGGACACAAGGCAGGGACGGGCCCGCTCAGCCCCGCCCCGCCCCAGCCTCCAGACCTGCCAGGGCAGTACAGGGCCAGGAGCCCAGCTGGGCCACAGACACAGGCGGGTCTCCGAGGGGCTCCCCTTCCTCCGTCAGCGTCGGACCTCAGGGCACCAGGCTGAGCACCCAGCAAATCAAGGTGCTGCCAGGGTGCCCGCAGCAGGGACAGAGCTGCCGCCTCTGACCTCCCCCACACTGCGTCACGGCAGGCGGCCGAGTGCCTCGGACACCCGGGGCTCGCCCCACGGGGCACGGGTCAGGTGGAGGGGCATCCCTTCTCCTTCCCCAGCTGTGACGCAGGGATGGCTCTGCCCCCTGCCATCCAGGGGCGGCCCCTCGGGGTTTGCCAGTCACGGGCAGGGGGAGGAGGACACGTGAGAGGCACAGCACCCCGGCCCCGAGACTGGAGAACGCATCAGCTCCAGGTGACAGAACCCCAGGCCTCTGCTCCTGGCGGGAGGAGGGTGGCCCTGATTCCCTCGCAGCCCCGCTGGTGACACCGCCGCCCGCCCGGCGCTGCTCAGACGTGTCCCCGTTTGGATGATGAACGACACTCGCGTCCCGGCAGCGAGACTCCTTCGAGGACTGTCCGAGAGCGAAGCCGGCGCTCCGGGAACAAGAACTAGGTCAGGTCGCCACCGGGAACTGTGTCTGCACCAGCTCGCGGGACAGAGCACAGCCCCGTGCCGCGTGGGGGCCGCGCACTCCCCGGGGCTGACGCTGGGCGCACGCACTGCACACGCACTGCACACGCCCCACACCCGGGCACACGCGGGGCCCCTCCAGCCCCCTCGAGAGTCCATGAAATGACACATGTGCACACGTGTGTCTGCATGCATGTGCACACACAACCACACCGGTGCGTGCAAAGCACACGTGCACGTGTGTGCGACTCCCGTGCTGCTGCGGTGCGGCTCGTGACCGCACAAGCGCTCCGAGTGCCAGGGGGAGACGCGCCAGCACCTCGGGCCCTGCAGGCGCAGCAGGCTGGGTGCCTGCAGCTGGAGTGGGCTCCTCCTCCTCCTCCCCTTCCTCCGTCTCCGTCTCCACACCGACTCGGGCTGTGGGGCGATGGCAGCTGGGCGGCACGACCCGGGCCTCCCCTGCTGGGCCGGTGCGTGGCGGGGCGTGGGGGGTGGGGGGTGGAGATGGACCCTCCTCAGCCAGGTATCGGGGTCAGACCAAGCCTCCATTGCGGGCCGAGAGCAGGTTCCAGTCTCCACTCCGGGACACCGGGTGTGCGACTCAGGGCCGGACCACCGCCCCTCCTCTCCCGGGGAGCCCTCCTGGGAAACAGAGCCAGCCCGACCCTGTCTACCCCAACAGAAAGTCGGCAGTGTGCACCCAGGCTCAGGACGGCCACCGGGCGACCCTGCTCTCCGAGGAGCCCGTTGACCTGCCCGGCAGGACCTCTCTGAGCCCATGGGTCAGGGTCGGGCGCCTGCAGGTCGGTGTCCAGCGTAAAGGTCGCTGCAGGCCCGGGTGACCGAGGAGACCCCTCTGGACTGGTTTATACTGTCCTCTTTCTACCTCCCTGCACTGGCCCATTCCCTACGGGGCCAGACTCGACGCGCACAGCCACACGGCGGTTTACAAAGCACAGGGTCAGCGCCGCTCCGAAGACGGCGCGCGAGGAGCCGGGGAGCACAGGAAAGGCTCCCAGGGAAACG
Organism: Phyllostomus discolor; assembly: GCF_004126475.2. Lineage (NCBI taxonomy): Eukaryota > Metazoa > Chordata > Mammalia > Chiroptera > Phyllostomidae > Phyllostomus > Phyllostomus discolor. The sequence goes on from NC_040908.2 coordinate 168,821,335, forward strand.
CAGACGGCACCACCCCCGCCCGCCGGGACGGGAGGAGGTGGGGAAAGCGGAACTTTCTGCACTGCCGGCGGGGCGTCCGACGGTGCAGCCGCCGCCACCGGGGGAACAGGCGGGCGGGTCCTCCACGGGCTGAACAGCGAGCGGCCACGGGACTCAGCATCTCCCCCCCACCCCCCGAGGGTATCTGTCCCCAAACTGAACACGGGCGTTCGAACAAAAGCTCGTAGGCACACAGGTGGCCCCTCAGGTGGCAAGGGCCGACAGCTAGTGTCCCTCCCGTGAGCAGGTCTGTGCCAGCCTGCTCTGTTCCAGCAGCCTTCCATGACGGATGCCCCCAGCCCCCAGCGGCCCCGATGCAGACCCCACCCCCCCGCCCCCACCACTCGGCCGGCCCCCAGGGCAGGAGCCCGAGGCTCACACTGGTGGAGCAGCGTGTCCACGGCCACAGAGCAGGGTGTCCTCCAAGCCCCACTCCAGGCCGGTGACCTCGCAAGGAGTCCAGTGTCGGCGTGTCCCTTGGCCTGGGGCTACGGGCCCGCTCTCCTGAGCAGCGGCCAGGCCCCGCGGCTGACCCAGGGGCCCCCGAATGCCGGAGGGGCAGCGTGCAGCCTGCTCGGGCTGCAGGACAGTGACTGCTCTAGACTCAGATGACAGAATGCCCCCCCGCCCCGGGAGGGGACCCCGGCAGGAAGGACAGAAGGGAAGGCGTCCGCAGGAGCATGTCAGGTTGTGGCCCCACCTCTTCACCCCAGTTACAGACTGAACCGTGTCCCCCAGATCCACAGGCTAAAGCTGCAGCCCCCAGTGTGGCTGCTTGCAGGGGGGCCTTGAGGGGGGTAATGAGGGTTCAGTGGGGTCATAGGGTGGGGCCTTTCCTGTAGGGTTGGCGTCTTTGTAAAAAGGGACAGGCCACAGGAGGACATAGGGAGAGGACAGCCGTCCACTGCCCACCCCGGACCTGGGACCCACAGCCTCCTGAACTGTTGCTTGCCCTCGGGGCTGTCACATTTGCCCTGGGGGCCCTGCCAGACCACCGTGACACTCTCTCCTGTCCACAGCCACCGCCTGGTGCAGGAGTGAGGCCTCCCCCACGCCCGAGTCTGAGCCCCGGCACCTCCATCCGCGCAGAACCCAGGGCCGGAGCGTGGGCTGCGCAGGGTGACTTCCCGACAGACAGAGCTGCACGTGCTGTAGCGGCAGGAGGGTCCGTGGGGAAGCAGGGCAGGGCCGGCCCCAGCATCCCAGGTTGCCGTGGTAACCAGGGCTGACCATCCCCCCCTCCCCCCTGGCTGGGAGGGGTGGGAGGGGAGGGCCTGGGTCCCAGAGCGTCACCACCAAGGACTGGACCCTCCTGAGGGCCCCCACGGAACTCTAGTTTGGGGGCGAGCCCGAGCGTGGACAGCAGCACCTGACACACACAGCAGCTGCTTGGAGACCAGGGCGGGCACTCAGGCGGCGAGGCTGCGAGCGCATTTTATTTTTAATAAAATGGCGTAGAAGACGGGAGGGGGGCGGGTGGGGGCTCTGCCCCGGGCGTTGGACAAAAGCGCCATCCCTCGAGGCCGGGACAAGGTGTCCTTTGTTGGGGGACAGCCAGTCACTCCTCCCGAGGCCGGCCCTTTGGCGGCCGATTAATATTTCAGATTGCAACCGTGCTCACGGCACCGCTGGCCTGTATTTTTAAATGTCCTAAAGATAACAGGAAAACAAGCTATTTCGGTCCAACCACGCCTGTGGTGACGTCTCCCAGAGGTTTGTGCCCACCGTGACTAACGGGACTTGGGTTCAGGAGCGGGACTCGGCCAGCCCCTGCCCCGAAGGCGCCGCCCAGAGCTGCCCAGGAATGGGGCTGACGGCCCTCCCCCCGCCACTTCCCTGACTCTCAAGGGAGGGCTCTGGGCTGGGCGAAAGCAGGCCTGCTCTGCTGGCCTCCCTGCTGAAGGGACACCCGCAGCCGCTGTCCCCTTTCCTCTGCTGGCCATGGCACCCCACTGTCCTAGGCAGGCCGTTCCCCCCGGCACCCGGACCCGGCCAGCCACACTTCCTAGGCACACGCATTCCTCAGCCACAGCGACTGGTTCTGGGTGGGTCTGGGCGTGACTCCAGGCAACTGGGTCGGGACCCACCCTGGGCGTTTGCTAAGCAGGCAGGAACGAGCTGCTCTCTCTCTCCTGCACTTGGACCTCGGACACTAGAAGCCCAGCTGAGGGACCACCGAGAGGGGAACTGCCCAGAGAATAAAGCTGTCACGGGGGGACCAGCGCCTGGAGATGGAGAGAAAGCGCCCTGGGGAAACGACACACCTGGATCCAGCTATACCTGAAGCCAGTATTCTGGCCTCTTTAATTACGCAAGCTGATCAATTCCCTTTTGGGGGCCAGGAGTGCTGCAGGGAGCCTGGAGGTTTTGTCACCTCCAGTGAAAAGAATGACAAAGACCAGGACAGCCCCTGAGCTGGGGGGAGCACAGAGAGGCCCTGGGCCAGGGGTGCAGAGCAGGTTTCTGTGAACTAAGGGCTAACTGTCACCCGCCCCCCCACGCCATGCTTCCCTTCTCTGGGCAGTGTCTGCGCTGGGTCCCTGCCCGAGGGCTCCAGACCCAGAGGTCCCTGGAGTTGGGTGACCCAGATTCCCACCCCGGGCCAGCACCTCCAGAAAAGCAGAGGACACTCCTGCCACGACCACAGGTCTCTCCTGGGGGCTGGGCAACAGCGGGGTGCCCACGTTCCCACTAGGAGAGGAGTGAGGACCCCGGAACCCTGCCGCGACAGCCCCAGGCCAAGAGGACCCGAGGGACAGAGGGCCCCACCCCCGAAAGGATGACCCGGAGCCCCACCCACGGCCCAGACGCACGCGTGGGTGTTGGGAGAGGCCAGGACAGAGCCCGACACACGCACGATGCCACTTACGACGGGTTCAAATGGGCAGAACCCAACCGCCCAGCCCGGGGGACACGGCAGGTTAGGGGGGGATGGCGACCGGCGATGGGAGAAGGGGCACACGGGGACTTGGGGTGCCGGTTACACGGGGCGGGGGGCTGTTTCACAACCACTCACTGAGGGACATGTGGACGGGGCGGGAATGTTTCTGTATGTTCATGGTGCTTTTCGCAAACAAACAAAAACACAGCACTCCCATGAGCACCGCACTGAACTGTCCCCTCCACGCGGCAGACGGGAAGCGGACGCAGCGAAGTCAGAGGCCGGTCACGGGTCACGGAGTGAGGAGCCTGACCACGAGAAGTCGCCCCGGACGCCCGCCTCTTGGTGCCCACCTGTGGCATCCAGGGGACGCGACTGGGCCTGGACGACGGGAACGGAGAGCCAGCGCCCTCCCAGGGAGCAGGGTCCCTGCACACACCTGCCCGGCGCCCGCACAGGGGGACGCCGCAGCGCCACCAGCCACGGCGGGCGTGGCCGCTCCCCACGCGTGGCCTGAGCTGGGGCGCCACCGAAGCCAGCGGAGGGGCACGCGGACCAGGCTCTGCCTTCTGAGACTCTCAAGAGATTTTGACTCAGTCTCTCGGCAACCAGTGTTAAAACGGTCTTCCGCAAGGCTCCGCGGCGACTCCCAGGGCCCCGGGTCGGTTTTGCCGCGTGAACAGCGACAGCCCTGAGCGGTTTTCACGGGGACACGGCAGGGCGCCGTTCCCGGGGAGGGCCTGGGCGAGCCCTGCTGTGGCTCGCAGCCTCCTGTTTATGAGACAGGTGAGGAGGCCTCGGGCACTTCGTCAGCCCAAGAGCCTTTTCTCTGACGGCTGGACCGTGCGACCCAGGTGTTCCCAGACCTGTGCCGAGCTGCCTCTTCCCCGGAAGCTTCCGTGCCGCCCTGCACTGGTTTCAGTTGCTCCGAAACCCGGCCGGATCCCGCACCGAGGCACCAGCTGATCCACCACCCCGCACGCACCCCAGACCCGCCACCGCCGCCCGGGCCTCGGTGAGGCCGCCTCACCTGCCTGGCTGTCCTTGGGCCGGCACTGCACCTCCTCCACGCACTCGGCCGGGAACCACCCGATGTGGCCGCGGGCACTGCCTTCCCAGAAGCCCCCTTCGCCGATGCTCAGAACTAGAGGCAAGGGAACAGGGCGGAGTTAGTGGGGGGGGGCGGGGCAGAAGGGCCTGGGGGTGAGCGGGAGGAGGGGCGCTGGCCACAGCAGTGAGGCCAACACATCATCGGCCAGGCTCCGGTCCCTTTGCCACCGACCACGCTTCCTTCGGCTGTGGACCAGACAGATGAGTCGGGCACAGAGAGATGAGGACAGACGTCCCCACGCCCCAGGGAAAGAGCCAGAGAGGGCCGGGAAACGCAGCCCCCGACGTCTCCCACCGACCCCAGGAAACGCGTGTGCAGGTGCGGGACGGGCACAGAGCGGCTCAAGCCCGAGACCTGAGCCTGCCTGGAGCGTCCCCCAAGCGACCAGCCGCAGCCAAATCAGGAAAACCAGCGGAAGCCGGACTCCGCACGACCGACCACGGTGCTCGGCCCCCAACGGGGATCACCGGCCTGGACCCCGAGCCCTGGGAGCAGGGAGCCCGCCCCCAGGCGCGCAGGCCCGGGGGGGACGGCCAGGGAGGCGGGATGGACGGACGGGGACCGTAAAGGGACGATCGTCCTACCCGCGCTGCTGTAAAACAGCATGCGCTGCCAGGGCGCGAAGACCCTCAACGGGGCCATGAGGAGGCTCGGGAAATAAAAAGAAATGATTAAAAACATGCGCGGAAACGCTGGGCTTGGACGTGTTGTCTCTGCAATTAAGAAATTCACGGGGGGGGGGGGGGGGGCGGGGCTTGACGGCTAAAGGGACCTTCCTGGCGGGGGGGGGGGGGGGGGGCGGGCGGGCGCATGAAGTCAGGTCGACTGAGAGGATCCAGGTGGAGAAGGAGAAGGAGACTCGTCCCCCAGGGGCGCGCTGAGGCCCCCAGAGGGCCGGGCCAGCATGCAGCCGCAGGAGCAGAAGGGGCCAGGAGAGGGTGGGGCCCCACGTGCCTCCGGACACTCGTTGGCCCACGGAGGAGGCTGGCCCAGTTAGCTCCAGGGGCCAGGAGGGGCAGGCGGGGAGAGCTGGGTTCTCGAGGGGCTCGGGCCCAGACAGACACCGAGGGGCCGGCAGGATGGGAGCCTGGCCTTCCCACCTCCAGAGGCCCGCGTCCCACCCACACCAGCCACCTCCTGACGCCGACCCTGGACGTCGGGGGCGCCGGCGTGGCTGCCCCCATGCAGCGTGCCCTTTCTTGCCCGGTGAGTTCACCGGCTCCCACGTGGCCTGCAGCCCACGCCGGCCCCACCCCCACGCCCCTCCCATGGCCTTTGGTGCCACGGGCTTTGGCCACAGCCACTGCCAGCCTCCCCCAGGCCCGCCCCTCACGAGGGCCTGAGGTTCCCGATCTTCCTGCTCGGAAACCGCCGCTGGCCCCCTGCTGCCCCTGGAACTCGGGCTCCCAACGAGACGCACCCGGACCCGAGCCTGCCAGGACCAGGGCCAGCGCCGCTTCCTCGGGAGGCCCTCGGGGTTTCCTGGTGGGAGGAGCACTGGCGATGATGCCCTGGTCGGTCCCTCCCCGCACTCTCCTCTGCAACGGGACCTCGCCCCACACCCACGCGGCCCTCCTGAGCCCTCCCAAACAGGCAGCCGGGACACTGAGGCTGCGTCCCCGGGGAAGCGTCCGGCAAGCTTCCTCTGTGCGCCACCTGCGCCCAGGGCCCCACGTTTTCCGCAGGGGCCCGGGTCTGACCTTGCCCCAGAAGCAGGGGGCAGGCCTGGAACTGACCTTTGACCCTGTCGCCCCGGTGCAGGGGGATCTCGCCGTCGACCTGGGGTTGGTATGGCTTGACGACAACGAAGAGTCTCCCAGGCACCGCGCTGTACAGCTTCCGCTTGGGCCCCGGGTACTCGACGGTGGAGAAGGCGTCCTTGTTGGCCACGGGTGGGAAGGTCGGCCTGCGGGGGCGGGGTGGGGGGAGACAGAGGGGGTCACGGCTGAGACAGAGGAGGCCCCCGGTGGACCTGCGGCCAGTCCGCTCCCGACTATGCCGAGTTGAGAGCGGTCACGTCGGAGGTCCCGAATCCGGATGGGGCCGAAGACGAGACAGGGCCCCGGCGCCAGGGGCAAGGTTAAAGGGCGCAGGCAGACCTGGCGATTTCATCCTGGGTGTGTCCCCAAAGAAGTAAGGGTAGAAGCTCTGACAAGTGTCTGCACGCACATCCACATTGGCAGTGGCGTCGGTCACAACAGCCGAGACTCGGAGACACCCGAGTGCCCGTGGGCGGACGATGGACACAGGAAACACGGCCCATCCACACAGTGGACAGCGACTTGGCCTTAAAGGGGAGGGGCGTGCTGACCCCCACTGCGGCGTGGCTGGGCCTGGAGGACACCGTGCTGAGCGGGTGAGCCAAACGCAGGACAGATGCTGCGTGACCCCACTCGCAGGGGGCCCCCAGAGGGGTCGGATTTGTAGCAGGAAGTGGGCCAGGGGCCGGGGGAGGGGCAGGAGAGTTGGTGTTTAATGGGGACAGAGCTTCGGTTTGGGAAGATGAGAAAGTTCTGGAGATGACAGCGGTGACACTGCGAGTGTACTTCATGCCGCTGAGCGGTGCACTTAGACGTGGGTGAGGTGGCCACACACAGCTGGATGGGATCCCGACCTCAGCGTTTGGGTGTGAGGGTTAGGTCACCCAATTCTCAGCAGCAGAGCCAGGGGCCACCATGGATGAGTGGACTGAGCCATTTCGCAGCCATCCGGGTGGACAGGGACCTGCCTGCACGTGGACTTCCTCCATCTTTCATTCCCGGTCACTTATACATCCACCCACCTACCCATCCACCCATCCATCCATCCATCCATTCACTGGGGTGACTTTCTCTGTTCATTCATTCTCAGTCACTTACACATCCACCCACCCACCTACCCATTCATTCATTGGGTTGACTTTCTCTGTTCATTCATTCACCAGTCACTTACACATCCATCCATCCATCCTTCCATCCATTCACTGGGCAAGTGTTTACGGGTCTGCAGACACCGGTGGACATGAGACAACCTGGACCTCACGGGCCGAAGGACGAGTTGGAAGACCCTCTCCCTGATGCCTGATGGGCCGGCACAGAGGACGGGGCGCACCGGGGAAAGGCTGTGGGCTGCAGGGATGTCTCTGCAGGGATGTTTGGGGAGGAACGGACACCCCAGAGACCAGGGGCGTGACTGGAGGGGCTCCATCTCGGTGGGACGGCTGGACTGGAGCGAGGGAGACTGGGGGCGGGGAGCCCCTGTGGGCAGGGCTGGTGTGCAGCGAGCGACGGGAGACGCTCAAGGAGCAGAATCGCCGGGACTGGGGACCTACTTGAAATCGGGTGTCTCCCAGGGGCGGAAGGGAGGCTGAGAGACGTCGGCCTGGGCTCTGGCAAAGCGTGGCACACCCGACACGAATGTCCCAAGTCCGGACCATCCGCTGACAGCCATGTCTTCAGCATTAAGAGCCCAGCCCCGGGTCACCACCGCTGTCAGCGTCACCTTCCTGTGCCCTGGGGCCGGGAGGAGCCTGAGCACCCTCTGCGGGCACACCGCCCCGGGCTCCCGGGAGTCGCTGCCCCTCTGCTGTCCCGGTGGCAGCACCCCGCACTCCCCACCCTCCCCTTTAGGTCCCGAGGAGGCACAAAGGGGACACACAGTCACCAGGATGTCCCACTCGCTGGCTGTGGGGGGCGCTGGCCAGGGCACCCAGTGTGCACGGGGGACGGGGGCTTTCACAGAGCGCAGTGAGCGTGCTGGGATCCGAGGACCGCGGTGCACACGCCGCCAAGCACCCCTTCGTCCTGCGGTCCCCACACTCTGCATGGCGACCTCGGGCCACTGGGGTTTCGCTCTGCGCACCTGCAAGCCCAAGGCCACGCTGGCTTAGAGGCAGAAATAGGGGTTCTAGAGGGTTCCGGGGTGGTGGGAATCTCCCTTGCCTTGCACACCCCCTTCTGGGGAAACGGGGAGGGTGTCACGAGCCCCTGTGATGGGGGGCAGTTCCGAGCGAGCCTCCTGCCTGGTGCCTGCCCGATGTCTGCCCCAGCCATGCAGGACCCTTGGAGCCCCCCCCAACGCCCAGCCAGCCCCTTTCTCCATCCGCCTGGGGATCACCCTCCTCCAGGGAGCCTCCTGGCCCCACAGAGGCTGGAGCCCCGACTCGTGGGCACTGAGTCCGGGGAGCTCGGCTGGGTGGGGGGGGGGGGGGCGTCTGTGGCTCTGGTCTTCAACCACAGCAGCCCCGGGGCCGACCTGTCCCCGCCCTTGGGTCCGGGATGGGGACGTGGAATTCCCCTCTGCACGGGGACGCCCCATGGAAACCAACTGGGAGAGCAAACACGGAACATCCCCAAACTCAGAAGGAAAGTGACAGGTGAGGGGCGGCCCATGGGGTGCCGGGACCCCGATTCCTCAGCAACCAAGATGCACCTGCTCCCCCGGGGCGGGTCCCCTTCACCGGGCCGCACCTCCACCCAGGTGGCCAACAGGAGCCCAGCAGCCCAGCTCCTCGTGGATCCCTAGTCCTGGCCCCGGGGGCAGGCAGGGCGGTCTAACTCCACAGCCAGCCCGGCTCCTGCCCTGTCCCTGCCCTGCCAGCAAGGCCCATACCCCCTTTCTGGGTCAGAGGGGACACAGGGGAGGGAGCAGCAGATACCACTGTCACCGAGGAAACCAGTCCCTGGTCCCTACGTCCATGAGAGGCAGGAGCGGGCTTGCAAAGTGGGGCCCCACGACCCCAGAACCTTCCAGAACTCCTGATGCCACTTGCGCAGCAAGAGGGGCAGTGATTTCTGAGGCCCCAGGCTCCACGTGGAAGGCCCTGCTCTCCGCACAGGCCCGGCCCTGAATCTGAGGCGCTGTCTCAGGCTGGCGTTCCCCACCCCCAGCGCCCCAGATACACGGCCCCTACGTGGGGGGGAGGAGGGGGGGAATACTGGCAGTGGCCACGGAACCTTCTCCCAGAGGGGCTGGGGGCACCGGCTCGAGGCTGGCCCCGTGTCCCCCCAACACCTGACCTCGACCCCCGCACGGGGCTGGCCCCTCTGCCAGCGTTCTCCATCCCACGCCCAACTGCCCGCCTGGCCTCAGCTTCCCACTGCCCCGGGTTCAAGGACTCTCAAGCAGCTTGCATAAAAGACAGACCTTCCCGAGCCTCTGCCCGGTGCCGCCCGGGACAGGAGGTTTCCAGCCCAGCCCCTGCCTGTGGGCACCCAGGACAGGCTCGCTCGATGAGAGGGGGCCAGCGGCCCCGATTTGGCAGAAGTACATCGAGAGCCGTTCTGAACCCGGGGAGAGCCAGGCATGCCCTGGGGGGCTGGGAGGGGCCTTGGGAGGACCCCACTCCTCTCCACACTCGGTGGTGGACGATGGGGCAGGTGGGTGCAGCCACACCCAGTCCCAGCCGGTTGTCAGGGACATGGGCCAGCCGTGCCAGTTGGCGCCACTAGAGGGCGTGTCCAGGTAGGTGTGTGCAGAGCCTTTGGCGAGGCGGGTGGGGGGTGGGGGGGTGGACTGGGGTGCAAAGAAGGTTCAACAGGTACCGTGGTTCCCAAAGGCTCTGGGCGGGCTTCTCTCTAGTGCCCTGCACTCGGGTCAGCTGCCCCTCTGACCCAGATCGGGCTCCGTGGCCCTGAGCACCCACAGAGCCCTGGTGGGGAGGGCAGCGGTTAGTGGGCGGGGCTTGGACAGCTTCGGCTCCTCCCCTCCAAGTCCGCCCCTGAGGGCTTGGTTCCGGCTACACTGATGCACCCTCGCATTCCTGGCCAAGGATCCGGGGGCCTCAGGTCGGCACTGGGGCAAAGGGGTCTGCCCAGGAGAGGGCGCTGGGGGGCCAGCCTTCCCCACGGGCAGCAGCGGAGAAAGGAGCAGACGAGGTGGGGGTGGGGAGCCACAGGGTGCTGCCCAAGACCCCGCGGGCCTGACTTCCTCACTCTGTCCCTGAGCCAAGCTGGGAGTCCTCGCCTGCACAGCGGCCCCTGACACCCTCTTGTGCTGGCCCCTCGGCGGCCAGAGGGCCCTCCTACAGGGTCCCTGGTGGTCACGGCCACCAAGGACACCAAACACGGCTACGGGTCTTCCTGTGAGCTGGACACGGGCTCGCTGCCCGGGACGGGCAACGAGTTAAACAGAGTCCTCACCACCAAGCCGTCAGCTCCATTTTACATATGGGGAAACTGAGGCACAGAATGGTCAAGCGGCACACACGCAATGCATGCACACGTGTGCACACAACACATGAACACGCACCCACACACAACACAAACGCACACACACACAAGTACATGCACACACGTGCACGCAGTACTCGGAAAGGTGCACACAGAGTGTGCATACACACACACACAGAGAAATGCACTCACAGACACAAATACGCACACACTCGACTGCACACACACACACACACACACACACACGCACTGGGAACCGGGGACCATCGGACCGGCCCCGGCAGGTGCCCGGGAGTCATTCTCTCGTCCCAGTATCGCCCCGCAGCCTTTGCGAGTCCCCGGCCACCCCGCCATCCGCATCTTATTAGACTTCACGCTGGAGGGAGGGGACACGCTCTTCTTAAAATTACAGCCGTAATAACTCTGGCGAACGGCGGGAAGTGGAGTTTTCTGCCCTGGGGGACTCCTGCGATTTCGCTTTAAACTGCTCTCAGCACCTGGGACTTCTCCCTCGGGGCGGCTCCGAGTGAGAATCTAGACCAGAGCCCGGAACTAACTGGGTCTCTCCGGTCAGAGAGTGGGCCCCAGGCAGGAGGGGTCGCTCCAGCCCTGAGGGGTGGGCTGGGGGGGCGCGTGGCCCGAGGAGAGGCAAGAGACGGCTTCCACGCACATTCAGGGTCACGGTGGTCAGCCCCGCCCCCCAATGTGGGAAGCACGGAGCCCTCTCCCCTCCCCCCGCCCCCGGTCTCCCCGCCGGCCCACAGCCCTCCCCACATCCCCCTCCTCAGCTGCAGGGGTTGCCACCGGCAGGGCTGGAGAGCCCGGTGCCTTGCAGAGACCAGGGAGAGGACGTGAAAGGCGGGTGGGGAACCGGGGGCAGGCGCCGAGTGCCAGGCCAGAGTGGGCATCGCCAGAAACGCCGTGCCAGCTGGGAACACCCAGGCCTGAGGCCCCCCTACCGGGCACCGAGGGGGAGGACAGCGTTCCGGGGGGAGAAACCCTTCAGAGCCGCCGACGCCCACTCAAGGACCCGGTCACAGTCCGGCCCTGGCTCCGCACCGGCCTCGCCTACAAAAGGGATAACGCTGGGCCCAGGCCGCCGAGGGCCGCTCCGGAGACGGGCGCAGCGGGGCCAGCAAGCACGGCTGTCACTACAGCCGCTGGGGTGTCCCGGGCCTGCCTGGGCCCCACCGAGCCCGAGATTGCTCACCTGTGTGCACCAGGTGAGGCGCACCTGCAATGCGAACGTGTGCAGGTGCGTGAGCAGGGCACCTGCAGAACTCTCAGCTGTCTCTAGGCTCACAAGTCACCTTGAGGACTCAGCAGCCCGATGTCAAAGGACAGGAAACGTGGCCTGGAGCCCCCCTCCCCGCCCCACCAGGCCCACACCTGCCCCCAGCGGCCATGGCGGGCTCAGGTGCTCCTGGGCCCTCTCTGGTCTCCGGAGACAGCCTGAGCCAGGCAGTTGGCAGGACTCTGGGTTTAAAGGGCTCTCCCACGCGGGACGGAGCGAAGCAGGCCCTGCGCTCAGCCCCCGGGCAAACCCCGAGTTCCAGAACCAGCAGCGCGGTGCACGAGGGTCTTCCCCTTGCTGGTCCCCGTGGGAGCCGCCCCGGCTCCACGCCAGTCCCCCCCTGCCCAGCTGCTCCTTACCCCACATGCCAGGCCTGCTGGGGCCTCTTGCCATCCTCGCCGGCGCCGCCGAGCCTGTTGAGCGACGGGGACCGGCTGCGGGGCCCGGGGATGTAGCTGCCGATGGTCCGCAGGGCCCCGTCGGCGGGGCCGGTCGTCTGCTGCGGCAGCTGGGGCGAGAGGCTGCGGTGGGCGGCGGCGGCGGTGGCGGCGTTGCAGACGGCCCAGCTGGGCGCGCCGGAGTTGAGGTTGTTGTCGCTGTTGGAACGCAGCAGGACCCGGGGGGCGGCCAGCGTGTTGGGGGCCCGCCGCCTGCGGTTGGAGTACGCCGGGGCCTCGCGGAAGGGCACTGCGGCGGAGAGAACGGGAGAGGCGGTGAGCGTGTGCATGGGGCGATGCCGATGTCGGCGGGGCACAGGCCAGCGGAGCCGAGCAGAGCCGAGGGCAGCCGAGGGCGAGGGCGCTGTGGGTCCTGTGCCGAGGCCCCCAAAGGCCCCTGCTGGGCACAGCACCCAACCCCGCACAGCAGCGCAGGCGGGCGGAGACCAAGGCTCAAGCGAACGCTGGAGATGGATGGGATTCGGGGGGTCCGACTTCCATCCGGGCCGGCGCCCCTCTCACAGCGCGGTGCACACACCCAGGCAGCCACTGCCCCCCTCGCCAAGCGTGGCCCGGGCACCCGCCCCCGTCGTCCCTTGTGGGAGCCCCAACTGCGGGGACCTCAGGGTGTGACCGTGTGCGGAGACGGGGTCTTCAGACAGGGCACTGACATCAGAGGTCACCAGGGCGAGCCTGTGACCACCGAGAGAGGAAATTCAGACGCAGACACGTACAGAGGGACCGCCGTGGGGGGACACGGGGAGGGGACGGCCATCCGCACGCCCAGGAGAGAGGCCTCGGGGGACCCAGCCCTGGGAGAGACACCTGGTCTGGGACTCCAGCCCCCAGGACGGCGAGAAGTGAGTGCCTGTGGTTTAAGCTGCCGTCGGTGGCCCCAGGTCCCTGACACGGCCCTCAGAGCTGTTGGGTGGGATCGGCTGGCTTCCCCCCCGAGCTCACTCCTTCCCCCACCATCAGCCTGAGGCTCAGCAGGGGAGACGGGCAGGGGCACGCCTCGCCTGGCTTCTCACCAAGTTCCAGACCAGAGGCCAGGCCTGAGCCCTCTGGGGCTGCCCCCAGGGCAGGAGCGGAAACGGAAAGGGTCCCTCCCGTCTAAAGGAAAGCAGCTGTCCAGGCTGAGGGGTGTGTGAGACGCCCGTGACCCGGGCTGCTGAGGGCACAGCTTCCCGAGCGCTCCGTGCCCCGGGCAGCGTTCCCACCTGCGCCACGCCACCTGCACTCCGAGGCCTGGGCTGCCCTCCCCGGGGCTGGACGCGGGAACCTCAGCCTCTCCCAGGAGGACCGCACGGAGTCCCGGGCCACCACTGCCTGGCCGCCCAGGTCCTAGGATGCTAAGGACACTCCACGGGCACAAAGGACAGTGGCACCCTTCCCGGAGCCCACGGGTGGCCTCAGCCCTGCCCCCAGCCCACACCAGTGCTGAATGCCAGAGCTCTCGGGAGACAGAGCAGCGCTGGCAGCTGTCACAGGGGACGGGGTGGCCTGGCAGAGCGGCAGGGAGACAGCTGTGACCCAGAGCAGCCCCGGCCACCTGCCTGGGACACGGGGCGGCGGTCCTGGGGACGCAGAGAAGGGGCCGCCCGGGGGAGCCACACAGGGTCGGCACGGGCTCCCTGGGGACGCACTCTCGGAACCCACATTCTGGGTTGGCGCGGCCGCCGAGGCTTGGGCAGTGACGCGTGGGTGGGGGGGGGTCACACCCTTCCCATCAGGCAGCAGTGCTTTCTCCCTCCCGCCGCCTCCTCCGAGAAGCCCTCCTGCCGGGGGGCTCCCCACCAGGGCCTGCGCCCACTCCTGACTCCCCAGAGCAGGAGGACGCAGACACCAGCCGGGCCGAGAAGGGCAGGGACGAGGGACAGGCTGGTGGTTCCCCCAGAGAGGGCAGTCGGCCAGGGCCTGGCCCACCTACGAGGACATCTCATGTTGGGGAAAAGTTTGTTTCGCTCGTCACGCAGCAGGACCAGGGGGGTGTCCCTCTCTCAGGGCAGACGGAGGCCAGGAGAGCTTGAGACGACCCAGCGTTCACCCTCTGGGTTGCGGAGTGCACGGGGCGGGTGATTTCTGCGGGCCTGAGACCCGCCTGACACAGGGCTGGGGGCTGATGACGGCGCCACCTCAGCGAGCGTACGCACAAGCGAGCGAGCGAGCGTCTGTCACTCAGAGATCGCTGGCTGCAAACGAGGTCACGGCGGGCACTGATGACTCCAGCAGACACATCGGGCAGAACGCGGCCCCAGAGCCCCCGGCTTCCAGAATCATCTTCACCGTCCCCGGCCCGGGAGAGGCCAGGGCTCACGCTCACCGTGGGGAGGGGACCCCCAGCTCCAGGGGACCCTCCCAGATGGAGAGACGCCTGTACTCCACAGCACCACGCCGCCCAGCTTCCCGGGCAACGCGGGTGTCCTATCTGACCGGCTCAGCGGGGAAGGGTTTTAATGCCCTGGGCAGGAAGGGCTGGGCTGGGGGCAGGGGGGCGTCCTGCCCACGGCTAAGACAGACCCGGAAGGGCAGACACGTCCACGGGAGAGCAGGACAGACACAGAGAGAGAGCCCAACACTGCACGCCCCAGCCAACATCCCTGCCACCCGTGGGTGCCGGAGCCTGGAGCCCCAGAGTGGGAACCTGCACTGACAGTGCGGGGAGCCAGCACAGACGGAGGCTGTCCGTGTGCAGATCCCCGGGAAGCAGCCCGGCGGGGCCTTCCCCGTGGGGCCCACGGAGCGGCGGGTGCACGTGCGTGCGGGGCAGCCGCTGGAGGTGGGGGACGAAGCTGTGGAGACACCCCTCCCCCTGCCCCTGTGCCCTGGGCACCGGGCGGGTCCCTCGGGTGGAATCCCACAGGTGACGTTCATTTGGTGAGTGTCCTAATCAAAGCCGCCCCACGCAACCACCAACATTCGCCTCGAACGGGGTTCCCTGTGCCATTGAACAGGGACTTTTTTCCTCACTTTATTTTGTGACTTGCGCCGGGAGGCACCCACCCCGTCCCCCTGAAGTTAAACATCTCCTGGACCCTCCGCGACACAGAGCGCTCTCTCCGTCCGCCAGGCCGCCGGGGGCCTCCCCGAGGATTTGTATGTGTCTGTGTGAAAAGGGTTAAAAATAACTCTTTTTCCTGCCTGGGAGTGATTAATATTCCACCCAACTGCTTCCTTCTTTCAGGCAATCTGCAAACTAACTCGAAGTGGGCGGGTGTTTCCTTCCCCGCGCTACAGGCGCTCGCGTGTGCATTCTGTCCGCGGGGACGGCGACACGGGGTCTGGCACAAGGCGTGTGCGCGCCGTGAAAGTCCGCCACGAGGCCTTTCCCACCTGCCCCGTGCCACCGGGACCCAGGACAGCCCGGGGCGGCGTCCGGAGGACACTGCCTGCCCGGCCACCACAGCCGGCGACCCTCCCTGACCTCCCTTAGCCTGAGCCCGCCACCTGCAGCTGCTGGACAGACGGAGCCAAAACTTCCTCTGCTGCCCCCCCAACCCCCCCACTTAGTTCCGAACGTGCCCTCGGGCGAGCAGGGTCTCCACGGAGGCACGTCCTGGAATGCAGCTCCGCGAGGGACTGGAAACTCGGGGACAAAAATAAAACCCAGCGGCACCTTCAAGTGGTTACAATGCCTGGCAACTCCGACAAAGCCCGGGTGTTGCCGGGGCGATCATCCCCTTGCCCGCACGCTGAGACCAGCGAACCGCCAGCAATTTTCGGAGGAACCGGCCCCCCTCCCTGCTCCTGCCCCGGAGAGCCCGAGGTCCCCATGCACCGCGCGCCCCACGGCTCTGCCTTACCTTCCTTCTTGGTGAAGGCGTTCAGCAAAGACTTCATTTTCCCCCCCGACTCCGGCAGCCGTCCGCCGCTCGTTATATAACCTTCTCCGATGGGGGAAGCGAGCGCCGGGCTGCCCAGCCCCTCGGCGCGGGCGCGGGAGCGGCGTGGACCCGGGGCGCGGTGGCGGCGGCGGCGGGCCTCTGGGCACGGCGTGCCTCCGAGCACCGCCGGGCATGCCAGACCCGGCGTGCCGGCGACGGAGCCCACCCCATAGTCCGCCTGTCAGCTGGGAGCCGACCGCGCGCAGACTGGGGCCGCGCTCAAGCCCCGCGGCCTCTCCCCGCGCCCGTCATGTGAGCAGCAGCGGCAGCGAGCGCTCCTCTGCTTTTGTGAGCGGAGCGGCAGGCACGGGGAGGGGCGGGCGGGCGGGCGCCCAGCGTCCTCCGGCCGGGCTGGGCTCCGGGAGCCCCGGAGGCATCCGCCCGCCGGGGCGGGAGCTCCCCGGAAACCCGGGAGCTCAGGCTGCTTCTGCCGCGCGAGGCGCCCGGGGCTCAATCGGGCGCCCGGTGCTTCCCTAGTGTTCTTGGGGAAGAAACGCCAAGTTTCCTTTAATGCTGCCGGGCTCCGCGGCGGCTCGCAGACGCGCGGGCAGGTCGGGAGGCTAGCGCGTCCCCCCCACCCCCCTCACTCCAGAAGCCTCAGCCCGGACCCGCGCTCCCCGGGCAGCCCTCGCCAGCGTTCCGGAATCTCTGCCCGTGACCCAGATTTCCGTGGAAAGGCATCAGGCAGCGGCACCCATGCCTCCGCCGCCCCACCCGCCGCCGTGGCGGTTACCCCGGAGGAATCAGACCCCCCCCGCCCCTCCCCCTCACTGCGCGAAGGGCGGTGAAACAATTAGCAGCGAGGCTGGCCCTGATTCCGGGCGGCCGACACAAAGGGCGGCTTTGAGCCACGGAGCTCCTCAGCCAGCGTGTCCGCCCAACAGACCGCAGGAGCGGCAAGGAGAGGGGACGGTGGAAAAAAGTTCTTTGTGCAGGACACACACGGGAGGGCTGGACACCGGCGCGCTGCTGCCAGGTGGAAGGGTCACCTCCCCAACAGGAAACGGGGGCGCCGGGGCCCCGGCTCTGCCGCCACCTGCCGCGTCTGCCGCTGGGCTGTAATTAAGTGTGCAGTTTTCCCGTTGCTAAGAGAGCTGCTTCCCAAATTAAAGAGAGAGAGAGAGACAGAGAGAGGAGGCAAGATGAGGGGGGGGAAGCAATGGGAACATGTGAGCCTAGGTCCGTATGGGTGACACACTTGTGGTGACAAGAATGGCGGCTTGAGGCGGGACCGGAGGCCTGGGCTGGCGCGCCACCTCCAGGAGCAGCCCCGGTCGGGGAGGAGGTGGGAGCCCACCAGGGGTGCATCCAGCAGGCACCCAGCAGGCGCCCCGCAGGAGCTGCACGTTTAAATGCCAGCCCTTTCGCTCCCACCCTCCCCGAATGACAGGGCCGTTCCCGGCGGGCCCGGGGCCCCGGTGACTCCCTCACCCACCAGCCACACCCCAGACCAGAGCCCCGGGCAGCTCTAAGATGTGCCCTGGACACTGATGCCGCCACTGGTGTGTTTGTGACCCCGGGCCCCACGACCTGTCCCACACGCACTGCCTTCTCAGGGACAGGGGTGACGCTGGCAGAGGCCGGCATCCCTGCGTGCTTGGGACCCGGCCGAGTAGCTTCCAGAAGCATCTCCCTCACAGGCAGGGAGTGTCACCCTCAAGGACAGAGCTGCTGTACTGGGGGGACCGTGGCTGCTTTCCTTCCCTGGGGGGACCCGGAGGGGTCCACGTGACGGCGCCCTGGCTGTGTCTGGCTCATCGGCGCCGTGCCGGTCCCGGGCCCGGCGCCCACCTGGCTGGGACCCGGTGCCACGGAGCGGGCAGGCCCAGGGAGCACCTCCAGAGGCGGGGGCTCAGCCACGTGAGCCCCAAGAACACGCCAAAGCTCAGGGAACCCTCTGGGGGCGTGGGAGGCTCGCGATGCTCAACCCTGCCTCCATCTGTCTGCGATGGACGCGCTCCCAAACCACGGCGCCTCCCGCCTGGCCGAGCTCCCTGGCTGGGCTCCGCTCTGCCACCACGGCCTTGGCCGTGGGGGGCAGAGGGTGAGTGTGGTGCAGGGTAGACTGGGGCGGGGACCTCGCCAAAGGCCACCGGACACCCCCCACCCCCTATCACAGGCAGCCCTGCTGCTGCCGGTGGGTGGGAGGTGGGGGGGGGGGGGGCAGCGTCGCCGACGTCACTGAGAATCCCCGGGGAATAGGACCAGGTCCCCAAACGGCACCCAGGCCGGAGCAGAGTCGGAAACACGGGGCCGTTCTGAGAGGAGGCCCAGCAGCCAGGAACCGGGCGGGGCACAGGGGAAAGCTTGGCCCCCCCACTCCCACCCTACCCGCCCACTGCGTTTGTGGACAGCGGGTGCTGTGTGGGCCCTGGGGACCCAGCAACAAGCAGGACAGAAGGGGCCCCTGGTTCCCCACTGGATGGCGCCAGGCGGGGAGTGAGGCCCAGCTGCGGGCACAGTGGGATTGGAGGGACCCGGGAAACACCCAGCCTCCTCTTCCAGACCCCTTCACCCCTTTCCGTAAGTGACAGCTTTCCCAGTCCACGCCTCCAGGAGTCTGAGTGAAAACTTCAGCAATTAGGAGTGGTAGCCCTGGCGGACTCACGCGCGGGCCTACTGTGTGCCCGCAGAAGCCCAGTCATGGGAGGCGGGCCACTCCCGGCCCCGCCCGCCGTGCCCACCGAAGGCTTCCTCACCCCACGCAGGCACGCTCTCCTCCAACACGTCCAGCGACGGGGAGCTCACCCCCTGCGTGCGGCAGTCCTCCCTGCCAGACAGAGGCCGAGAAGGCGCTCTGGGCCCTGCGCACAGACGGACACGGTGCCGGCACCTGCCCCAGGCCCCTCGGAAGGCAAAGCGCGGCGTCCAAGGCCCAGACGGACTCCGAGCCCTCCAACTATCAAGCCACGGACGCCCAGGAACGCCGGCGGCGCTGAGTGACCTGGGAGAGTCGGCAGCAGAGGCGGACGGACGCGGGCCGGCCTTGGTCTCTCCCCTCCCCCGCCGTCCAGCAGCAGCAGCGCCCCAGGAAGCAGCTAACACCCGCTCCACCCCCAAGACGAGGAGATCAGCACGACACAGGTGAGGCCCCACAGTGAGAACTGAGACAGGGAAGACGACACTGAAGACCCTAGTCCCCCCCGGCTCCCAGACACCCCTTCCCTGCGTCCTGTGAGCTCCCAGGACCTTCCGTCCGCAAGGCGGTGGGGGTGTGCCGGGCCCCTGGCCACAGGTTTGCAGCTGCCCGAGGCCCAGGTGCCAGGAACAGCTGGGCCTCCCAGGGGCTCGCAGACACGCCCTGGTCGTCCACAGGGCCCTTCACGGAGGGTGGACGAGGCCGCCAGGTTCGGTGCCGGCCACACTCCCGCAGACCGAATGTGGATGAGCTTGGATTTCCTTCCGGACGAGGCGGGTGGCGGGACTCCTGGGTCTGGGCGGGGCGGGGGTGCGGTGGGGGCCCGGCGGGGGCGGGGGGCAGGGAGAGGGAACCGGTCGCCAAGCGGGACACCCACCCGCCCGCTCGCTCACCTACATCCCCCGCCCCCACCCAAAGGACACGCCAGCACCTGCTGCGCTGGGGGCTGGGCGGAAGGGCGAGAAGCAAGAGGAGAGATTTGGTGGAGGCCCCCACATCAGACGCCTGCCGGGGGGGAGGAGGGGCAGCCCCAGACCGAAGCCCCACTTCTCAGCCCCCGGGGCCGGCGCCCAGCCCCAGTGCCAGCCCCTGGGGAACAAATACCGGAGAGCAAACACGTGAATAAATGACAAGAACAAAACACGTCTGCAGCACCCTGCCTCCCCGGCCCCCGGCCCCGGCCCCGCCCGGGGTCCCCTCTGCGGCCCGCAGAACCTCTGGCGCCCGGCTCCGCCCTCCCACGCACCCCGACTCTCCCCGCCCCTTATTTGCTACATCTTTTGACAACTGCCTGACAACAGGCTGAAAATAATTTCATCTCTCGTACAAAAAAAGGTTCTTCGCACATTGCAATAATTTCAAGACTCTCCGAGTCCTGGCAGGGGGGAAGCGCCAGGTGTCAGAAACAGGCCTCAGGAGGGTCCAGGTGCCGCCGCGCATGGGGTCTCGGGACGTCGCCGGGCACGTGGCCGCCGCACGCCCAGCTGCCCTGGCCGTGGCCCCCAGCGGCAGTCAGGCGCCCCAGCCCTCGGTCCCCCCGTCCGGGAGGTGGGGGCACCTGAGCCCGTGTTCGAGGCACACGGGGGTGGCGCGCTGACCTTCCAGGACCGGGACTGGCCCTGGCCATGCCAGCCCTGTGGCCCCGGGGAAGTCCTGCCATCTCTCCAGCCTCAGATTCCTCGTCGGTCTGGGGGTGGGGGGGCGGACTGAAGGGTGCTGCCTGCTGGGAGGGTCTCGGGCACGAAGTCCTTTGGTCTGGAAAGATCCCTGGCCTTCGGAGCTGTTAGCAACCACTGAACGTACACACACGTAACTCAAAAAAACCTGTGAGTGGTGACAAGGCCATCTCCCCGTCCTGCCCTGACCCCACGCCTACAATAAGCCCTCCCGGTCCCACAGAGGCATTTACATTGTGTTTTCCAGGGCCGCCTCCTCCAGGAAGTCCCCCTGGCTGACCCAGTCATTGGAGAGGCCTCTTCCCAGAGCCCTCGTGGCCTTGCCTTGTTCCAGGAGCCTTCCAGCTCCTCAAAGGCGGGTTCAATCCCCCCTCCATCACCCTGTAAACTTGAGGCGCTCCCTGAGGCTCTGGTGCATGTGCCTGGGCCCTCCCAGAGGCCCAGGGCAGGCGGCCCTGACTCAGTCCTGAGACGGTGGCCTGGAGAACCCCCATTCATATGGGACATGCCACTGAGCCAGGGGAGGGGGGGTCCCATAGCTGGCCCTGTGGGCTGAGAGGGAGTCTGTGGGGCAGTCAGGGTGACCACACTGAGCCTCAGTTTCCCCTGTGGGAGGTCCAGGGTCCCCAGCATTCTGGCTCTCAGATGGGCGGGCCACCCCAGGGGTGGCTCGTGCCATCCTTAAGCCACAGCACTGCCGCCTGGGGCCTGAAGCCACCTCACTTCCCTGCCCCATTACTGCCACCTCCCTCTCTTCCACCCAGGGACCCGCCTGCCCCGCAGAGCCCCAGCGGCCCGGCGGGTCCTCCTGGCAGCGTGGTGCCAGCTGCACGGAGCAGCCGCAGGTGGCGGGGCACCAGGCTGGCCTGGGCCCTTGTGTGCTGTGAACCACCCCAATCCTTCAGGCCCTTCCCTCCTGCGTCAGCGAGACAGCAGGCCCTTGCTGCCGCTGAGACCCCGGCCAAAGGCTCGACGGGGCTGGGGGTCGGGCAGGAGTGTCTCGGGGACCCTGGAGTCCCTGATGGGCAGCGTTTTCCTTCCCTTTCCCCGAGTCCTGGGGATGGACTCGGGTCCTGGGGATGGACTCGGGCCCTGGCTCCCGGCGTGGGTGGAGAAGGGGCCCGCAGGCCAGGGTGAGGGGCTGCGCCAGCCGGAGGGTGAGCCGGGGCGGGGGGGGGGCTGAGCACAGACTCCCGGGGAGGCTCTAGCTTCTGCCAGACAGGGGTCCGTGGGGGCCTGACCGGCAGCAGCAGCAAAGCTCCTGTGGGTCTCTGTGGCCCGCCAGCCACACCCGGCCCTTCCTCTCACGGAGCTGAAAGCCAGACACCCAGGAAGAAAGAGAGAGGGCCGGAGCCCGGCCCAGCCGACCCCATGGGGAGCAGGGAGGCGGCAGCCTGGGGTAGGGGTACGCGGGCCCGGGCCCCGCCTGCGCACAGCCCACCTGCCCATAGCCCACCCGCCGCCCTCCCGCGTGGCTTCGGGCTGCAGCCATTTCGATATTAGCAGGCGCTGCCCCTCCATCTCCCGGTAACTGCTCAATGAATCACGCTTTATAAATAACACGGGATATAAAAAGGCGTCGCGGCAACAATGCGGGGTTATCCGTGAGCAGAGCCGTGGGCGTCTGCCGCATGTGGAGTGTTCCGTCGCCGGGGCCCCGCCGGGGAGCGTGGCTCCTGGGGCACCCGGGCAGCCCCGGGGAGGATCAGGGCCGGGGCCCCGAGGCGGGAGCTTCGGAACACGCCGGCGTTTGTCACCGGGGTCCTGACTCAGTCACTGGACTCCAGCTCCGAGGCCAAGGTCAGAGCGGGGGTGGGGGGGGGGAGGGGCTTTGGGGGGTGGACCTGGGGCTGACCAAGGTAGGGTGGGGGCCCCCGGGCACACTCTAGAAGGATCACAGACCCCGAGCACTGCCCTTCTCGCCGCCCCCTCCGAGCAGCCTCAGCCTCTGCCAGACGCTCCCCCCTCCGGAGTCGCTGGGGGTCCGGCACGCTGTCCCAGTCAGGAGGTGTGGCTTAAGGATGGCACGAGCCACCCGCGGCCCATCTGAGAGCCAGGACGCTGGGGACCCTGGACCTCCCACAGGGGAAACTGAGGCTCGGCGTGCCCACCCCAACTACTCCACGGACTCCCTCTCAGCCCACAGGGCCGGCCATGGGACACCCCTCCCCTGTCTCTCTGGGGGCACATCCCCTGAACTGGGGTTCCCCAGGCCACCATCTCAGGACTGAGTCGGGGCCCTGGCCCCGGGGCTCAGCAGGCTGGGCAGCTGCTGGACGACCCGAACGGGGCACCCGGCCCTGTGTCTCTGACGAGCGGTCCCCCGGTGCATTTGCTGCTGCATCCCCCAGATCCAGCCCGACCCCCGAGGCGAACTGCCAGGACCCCCAAGGAGTGGTGGGCCACCCAGAGGCTCCACACAGACTCTCGAGTTGCTGATGACCCCGATGAGAACCCAAGGTCCCTCCAGCCTCAGGGGCTGGACGGGGGCTGCCCGTCCCTTCTGCCGAACCCGCCCCGACGGGGCCTTTTCCAGCGTGTTCCGAACGGGTGGCACCGGAGACAGGGGCCAGGCAAGCCTCCCACTCAGGATGGGACCCAGAGTCCTCACCCACCCATCAGCAGGCCAGCCCCCGCCCCCTGGACTGTGAGACCCTGTCAGGGAGGGTCCCGAGGGCAGGGACGCCTGGGGTCGGCTCTATGACCCAGAGGTGCACTGAGTGACCTTACCAGAATCTAGGGAGGGGGACCCCACACCCCCCCCACCTGCACAGTCCAGCACCTCTTCCTGACCCACGGGGCTCCCGGGTGGCCTTGAGCCCGCAGCTACAGGCTGCCCGTCACATTCCTTCCTACACAGGGGGGCCCAGCAAGGTGGAGGAGGCGCCCCCCAGAGTTAGGCAGCGGCTCTGCTTGGGCTCCCACCACAGAGAGGGTACCTGTGCACCCACCGCCATGGGTGAGCCCTGGACGGCACGAGCCTGCCTGATGACTCAGTCTGCACCCCCACGGAACACTCAGGTCTCAGAGGGGCTCACACACCTTTCTGTCTGTTGTGCAACACAAGACCCAGCACACGCCGGCTGCTTATCAACGTGAGTCCTAGTTACCGCATGTCCCTGTCTGCCCGAGGCCACCTCGGGGTGTTCCGCAGGCCTGCTCCTGGATCCAGTGTCCTGGGATTAGACGCCACCTTTTCTTGCTGCTTCTGTGCATGTCTAGTAATTTCTGATTCTGTGTCAGCCACTGTCTTTGATACATTGTAGCAACCCTGGATTCTGTTGTCCTCCTCTGAAGAGTGCTGAGCTTTTCTAGCAGGGAAGGAAACAGCAATAAAACACCCTCTCCTGGGGAGGTGAGGTTTCAGGGTTTTAGGGTCAGGGGTGGGGATCGCTATTGGTTTGGTCCTGGGGCGGGGCCCTGCCTTCTCCGGCCCCCCTGGGTCCCAGGCAAAAAAAAACGAACGTTTGCCAAGCTCCTCAAATATCTCAGGACTTGATAGACTGTCTCACCCATGAGGGCGCTTCGGACCTCTCCCCTCGGCTCTCTGAGCTGCTGCGTTCCACCAGGAGCCCCGGACTCTCCCCCTGCCCACACCGGCTCAGGAGTCCGTCGAGGACCTGGAAGGGGTTTATGCACAGATCTGGGGGTCCCGCCTCTGCAGGATTTCCCGCATCTATTCCCAAGCCCTCAGGCTTCCCTGCCCCCCAGTCACTGAACCTGCAGACCCATAAACCTTGCTTCCGGCCAGGGGACCCCCTCAGGAACAAGGGTTGCGCCTGGCGGGCTCCCCTCCTGTCGGGGCCCCCGCTGGCCGGTTCGGTCCGCCTTCGGCTGCCTGCCAGTGCCTCCCGGCAATTACTGCTGCTCTTTCTGTGTATTTTGTGCAGAGCCCGTCACCAGCAGGAGGAAGGCTGGGTCCACCCGATGTGGGCTAGGCAGCCGTCACCCACAGGCACAAGTCACGGGCGCACACACACACAGGGAGCAAAAAGCGCCCCACCCCCGGTCGCACACCTGCACACACAGCAGCTAGCAGCGAGCCCCCTCCCGGTCACCACGCCCAGAGGCAGCAGTGTGCCTGGCGTGGAGACCACAGGTCTGTCAGAGCAGAGCGTGGCAGGGCGAGGCGGCCTGGGGGCGCCCGAGGTGAGCCCAGGGCAGACGACCACTCCGAGCCCCGAGGGCCTCTCTGCAGCCGGGCTGGGAAGGATCACAGACATGGAGGGGGTTTATTTCCACACAAGAATCCCACCCTCACACATGTCCAGCACGCCAAGGAGGCTGAGAGCCAGGGTGGGTACCAGGGAGGCCCCCACCGCTCAGGGCAAGGTGCCAGCCCACGAACCCTGTGCAGGTGCCCCAGGACACCGGGACAGCCAGCCCAGGACACTGCACGGGCACCACGCCTCGTTAGCAGGCCCTCGTGCAGACTCGCATTTGGGAGCTAATTAAGCCTTGGTGACCGATGTAACCTTCACACGGATTCCTCCCAGGGAGGGCCCGGCTGCCCGGGGCGTTTTTATTAGCCGGCCCCCTCAGGAAAACCCCTGACCCAGGAAAGAACCCAGCCCCCCAGGCGAGGGCAGCAGGGCGGGGGGGGGGGGCACGGCACACCAGGACACCGTTTCTCCCCCCCGTGGGACCTGCTCAGAGGCCCCCAGGCCCGGCCGTGCTGTCACGTGTCTCCTGTGGCATGACGGGTCTTGCAGAGGAGGACCAGAGGATGACTCCGAGGTCCGGGACGCCAACCTGCCCCCAAGCAGCAGGACCGGAGTGAATGGCGGCACCGCTGCCCTCTCCCTCCTCGGCTCGGACAAGCCCCCAGCAGAGGGGCCTCATGCCCTGGCCACCCCATCGGCACTGTGAGGAAAGGCCTGAGCTGCTCAGCACCCGCCGCACGCCCTGCATGCCCCGCACGCGGCCGGCCCGTGCCCCTGGCTCTGGACGGAAAGCATCTCCCAGCACCCTCGTCCCGGCCGCAGATGCCCCCACAGCACTGCTCCAGCTCATTAATATTCTGCCTAAAAAAGTCCCAGCGATGCCCCACTTTCCTAATGGGGTCAGCGGGGCACCCCCTTGAGTGAGACGCAAGCCGTTCAGGCTGCTGAGTTTCTGCACCTGAAACATCGGTGCGTTTTCCGTGTCAGGGGCACGAGGACTCCTCCCCTGACCTCCTAGCCTGACCCCTCAGGCCACGGCTGTCCACCAGGGGCTGGGCAAAACACCGGGGGACAGGGAGGTGACGCTCGTTTGACTGTCGCTCAGACAGCAGCACCTGGAGGCAGCGCGGCTCTGGGTCCGCATGCTGCCCTTCCAAAGGGTCTGTCCCCAAGGCCACCGTGTTCTTGGCATCTCTGTTCCTCGTCCCAGAACACTTAGTGTCCACGTGCCACGATTTCACGGGACGACCCCCTCGGGCTGGGCTGAGGTGGTTCGAGGCTTTTCACATCTAATGAAGACCACCGCCAACAGTGCCTGCCCGCACGGGGCACCTGCCTTCTTTGACTCCACTCCCCGGACCACGTGCCGGGGTGGGACGGCCGGTCCAGCCCTCGGGCCGTGTCTGTGGCTCCGGAGACACTCTGGCCCCTTGCTCCCCCCACCCCAGAGAGTGAGTCCACTTTCCGTGACCAGGCGATCGCCACAGCACTTTGTCTGAAATGGAAATGGCTCTCCTCTGGAGAAATAAAGGGAGTGCGTTTCGGCCAGGGAGCCCTGGTGTTCTGAGTGCACACGGGAGGTCGGGGGGCTGCCGGAGCCATAGGCTGCCCCCCCACCCCGGGGACGGACAGGGATACATTGGCTCCTTCCAGGTCTCCGAGGTGGCCGAGGCACTGCACCCACGCGGCTGCGTGTGCTCCAGGAGAGGTGCCGGTCAGCCACCAGGCCAGCGCCGCGGGAGGGAGAGTCCTCGGAAGCCCACAGCACCAGCCGTGAGCCGGATGTGCGCTCAGACACCAAGGACACGGGGGTGCCTCCGCATCACCCACCAAGAAGGCTCCCAGAGATCTGAGGCTCACTGTGGGGGATGCAGCGCCCCAGAGGGACAGGGTCTCGGCAAGGAAGAGAGAGGAGGGGCCCAGAGCGACGCGGAAGCCGACGGAGGGCCCCGTGAATGAGCCGACACTCCCTGTAATTACAGAGAGACGGGGGAGGGAGCAAACCAAGGGGAGAGGCAGCACAGGCCGAAAATAGACCCCGCGGGTGGGGCTGGGTGCCACTCACGGCGCAGGCTCCAGCGCCCTGCGGTGGGCCGGCAGGGCAGCGCAGTGGGGCGGAAAGGGGGCCCACACAGGGGAAGCGCCCGAGGTCCCGGCACCCCTGGGAGGCTCGGGGCCGAGCAGGGGCTCCAGGGCATGGAGGCCCCCCTCAGGCCAGGCCTAGGTGTGTCGTCTTTTGTGAGAGAGGCCGGGGAGCAGCGGAGGGTTGGGAAGACAACAGCGGCCCACCGCCGGGAAGTCTGGGAAGGGAGCAGGGGCATGCCTGGCCGCGGGGCAGCAGACTGAACCCCGCCCTCTGCGGGCTCCCTGGGGCACAGCTGAGTTGTCGCTGCCTCGGGCTGTGCGTCTTCCAAGGGAGGAAGTGGGGGATACAGCTGGTGGCGGCGACCACGCCAGCTGACGGGAGCGGCGTTCACGAGGTGCCCGCGTGTCTCGGCGCTACAAGGAGCGGCGCTATCGTCCAGTGACGCGAAGGAACGGCTTTGGCACAGAGAGGAGCAGCGACCCGCCCCAGGCCACACAGCAGGGCGCAGGCCCAGGCCCGGGAGCCTGTGCTCTTCTTTGAACCAGCGCAGCGCCCCCTGCTGGGGGGCCCGCCCCAGGGGCCACAGCGAGCCCACACGTGGAGCCTTGGGGGTGGCCCATGCATGTGTTATCTAGGAATCTGTGTTCCCAAATGACCACCCGCCAAGGAGCCAGCTCCCCATCCCCCGCTCTGAGGAGGGGGTGTGACCTCGGCGAGGTCTGTGGGACCCACAAACAAGACGGCTGAGCCCTTATTTTATGAATGTGGGAGGCAGGCCCACCCAGGAAAAGGGCTCAGGCCCTGGTGCAGGGCGCTGTGGGAACCCTGGGGAGACCGAGGCCGCCCAGGCCTCTGCGTCAGGCCCCAGCTGCGCGGTGCTGCCCAGAAGGACGGCCAGCGTGGCGTGGCCCGGTCCACGCCTCCGCCAGCCAGAAGCGCAGCTGGGCAGCCCAGAAGCTGGTGTCCGTGTCAAACCCAGGGGGACGCGCCTGGCTTCCAGATTGCCCACCCCACCCTGGCTGAGGCACTTGAACTCACTTTTAAGTCGTTCTGGGAAGGGGACTGGACCCGGGAGCCTGCCTGGGCTTTCTCTGCACTTAGCAACAGCGCCCCCAGGCGCCTGGTCTCGCCCCCCAAGGTCCCGGCTCCCACCCGGGGTTCCCAGTTAATTCAGCTCTGGGCTCCAGGTCCCTGTGCCGGACGAACTGGCTACACAAATGCATCCACAGTCTGCAGATGCTTGAACCTACTCGGCTTAGCCTGGGGGCACCCCTACCCACTGAAACCCCCGAACCCTCATCATGGGCTCAGGGGTCAGCCGGCCCAGGACAGTGTGGACAGGACCCGGCGATGGGCCCCATGGACGCCTCAAGGGCCTCGGGACGGGGTGATGGGCTCAGGGAACCGGCCAGTGGGAGGTACAGCTTCCTTATAGCGCGGGGAGGCCCGGCACGGCCCGGGGTATGGGCGGCTACTTATCGCCTGCAGCAGCTGGAGGGCCTGGGGTCCCCGCTCCTCACCTCCCGGCCCACGAAACAGGAGGAGGGGGCGTCCCGGACACCTTTTCCCCCCAGCCTCTTAGCTACGGCAGTATTACCGCTCCTTCCTGCAAAAGCAACTAGAGCCCCAGGCATTGACACGGAATCTGACTTTAAATGCCGGTGTCTAGTTACTATTTTATGAAAATGTGTCTTACATTTTGGCTTGACGAACCTGCCTGTGAGCTGCCAGGGACTTGGGGGCTGCAGGTTTGAATGACAGCCGGCACCCTCTCTGAGCGCGCCTACAGGGGTGTGCAACGCCCCCAGCTGGCCCCGGGCCCCCCGACAGGCCTCGGGGTCCTACGGTGGCGGCATTGATGCGGCCTTTCTCCCAGAGCGAGTGCCACAGCACGCTGGGGACCCTGGAGAAAACTGTGCAAAACAGGTGCCTCGGTCTAGGCCAAAGGGAGTGGGGGGCTTCCCCGGCGCAGGCCTCACCGGGCCGGAAGTCCAGAGCACCCGGACGGCGGGAGAAGGGAACAGAGCGGGCGGGTGTCCAGCCGAGATGGCCACGGGGCCCGTGAGAGGCACGTGCAGCCCCGGACACAGCACCGGGGGGCTGAGGGAGGTGCCATACACCGGGACGCGGTTACACCCCGGGGCACAACCTGTTCAGGATCAGGGCCCCGGGGAGCCTGACCGCGGACACCGCCAGGGTCGCAAAGTGGGACGTGACTCTGAGTGGGCAGTCCGGCGCCGGGGGGGCGGGGGGGGGCTGGTGCCACCAGGCTGCTCGGGCCTCTGACCCAGTGTCCCACGTGGAGGGTTCAGGTTCGCCTAAACCCTTCTCCCTAAAGCAGCCCAAGCTGTGGGGGGCCCAAGCTGCGGCCTGAACTGTGTGCTCGGGGTCCCTGCCAGCGCCTGGGACAACCGTCTGCAGCTCCGTCCATTTCCAGGGACAGGAACACAGGGCTCCAGGCCGCCCAGAGGGACCTGAGGGGGCCACCCCTAGTGGGGAGAGAGGGAGAAAAAGGACTGCGAGGCCAGCTCCCCAACCGGGCATTCTCCGTCTGTAAAACGGCACACGGCCGCTGGCCCCGCTTGCAGCAGGGACCGAGAGAGGTGCGGTGCGGCTGAGGTTCTCCGGGGGCTCTGGGAGGAAGGCGGGGCCGCGCCACCCAGGGACTGTTGGCTGCGGCGGAGAAACGCCGGACTCTCTCTGGATCGCTTAGCTCCAACCGGCAGACCCAAGCCCAGAGCCACAGGGTTTGAAAAGGAGAGATTTTCCCCTGGAAAAGGCCTCCCCCTGTCAAAGGCAAAAGGATGGGCCGGTGTGGCCCTGGCTCCTGTCTGTCCCCCACTTTCTGTGCTCGTGTCCTTCTCTGCAACAGAACCTGGCCCCCTAGCAGGGCCCCTGGCTGCCTGGGAAGAAGGTGGCATCTCCCTTCTAGAAGGGAGCCATGTGATAAGGTCTTAGCCAATGAGATGCAAATAAAAGCAATGTTTCCCCTTAAGAAAAGTGTCTCCACAAGGTGGGGGGTCTGCCTGTCTCCCGTTCCTTTTTCCTTCCTGCTGATGAGGATGGCGATGTGATGGGTGGAGCTGAAGCAGCCACCTTGGACTATGAGGGGAATTGGGAATGAAGTCACACCTGGTGGGGCCATGAGAGAGAAGGACCTGGAGCTCGGACACCACGGGATACTGCCTCAGTGCGGGGACACCACGGCAGACTGCTTTGGAAAGACAAACCTTTTTAAGATTCGGAATGACCTCACCGTGACCACTGAGTTTGGTGGCACCAGTTCTCCAGGACCCAGGAGAGGGGCAGCAGAGCTCTGGGGTCAGCCAGACAGAGGGCAAGGTCCAGCCCTCCCACACCGTACTGAGTGGGCGCGAGGGTCAGAGCCCCCGGCCCCCAGTCTGGTGGAGGGACAGACACAAGCACAGACAATTGACAATGAAATGGGGGAGACTGATAGGAACCACCAACCCACAGGCACCTGCCAGCAGCCAGTCCCAGTTCCTACCCATCCCTTGCTTTTCAAAGCAAGACCCCACAGGCCTCCTGAAATGGAGGAGTGGACTTTCTGGGGAGGGGGCTGCTGGGGCGCCAGCGCCTCCCACTGGCCTGGTGTTGGGAGCGTCACTTCCCAGGGGGAGACAGAGTATGGCGGGGCGGGGGGGCGGTCACAGCCCAGCGCAGGGCCTTCCGTCACCTCCGGATGG
Source organism: Phyllostomus discolor (assembly GCF_004126475.2). Lineage (NCBI taxonomy): Eukaryota > Metazoa > Chordata > Mammalia > Chiroptera > Phyllostomidae > Phyllostomus > Phyllostomus discolor. The sequence goes on from NC_040908.2 coordinate 168,851,400, forward strand.
GACCCTCAGGTGGCGCCCTCTGGCAGGGGTGCGTCACGGCCAACGTCACCCGGGCTGTGAGAGGGTGAGGGGCAGGCGTGCAAGCAAAGCCAGTGCCCTGGGCCTGGACAGCAGCCGCCGGCAGTGGCGTCTCCCGGGTCTCCCCATGGGCCACAGGGCTCCCCGCGGCTGCCTCTCAGCAGCCGGGCAAAGGCAGACGCCTCCTCCGGAGGGCCCGTCGCCCCGCAGCGTGCCTCGCGGGCGTGACTCCCAGGCAGCAGCGCCCTCTCCAGTCACCAGAGGGGGGTCACCTTAAATATGGGCGTGACCTCCGAACGGACGTCCTGGGGCTGCCGGACAAGGGTCCACGCCCTGGTGGCCTCGAGCAGCAGGAATGACCTGCTCACGGTGCGGGGCCAGAGGAGCAAAGTCAAGGCCACGCTCGCCCTGGGGGCCCCGGGGCAGGACCCGTCCGGCCTCCTCCAGCGTCAGGGGCGCTCTGCTGTCCCCACCGCCGCCTTGGTCCCGCTCGGTCTCCCTCCCTGTGCGGACCTGGGGGTCTCGGTGTGGGAGGCTCGCTCCCCTCTCCCCGGGTTCGGGGCCGTCCTCACCCGGGACGGCCTAGTTTCCACCTGAGCTAATTAGATCTGCCACCAGCTCCATCCCAAATAAGGCCACACTCGGGCCTGGGTGCATATGACTCTGGTGGGGGATGGGGACACTGCTCAGCCCAGTGGGGTCCCCCGGGAAGGAGACGTCGCGTGAACAGTGAGCACCCATGGGCGGCGGGAGGGGTGGGGGCGAGGCTCCTGCATCTGCCCAACCGCCTGGTGTGGTTTCTAGCAAGAGCCCTTATCACCTCTCCGTTACGGGAAGCCGAATGAATATTTTCAAGGAAGAGCAAAGCGATTCAAAGTCCCAGAGGTCCTCCTCACTGGCTCTTGAGGGCAGGGAAGTCACCACCCCCAAGAACCCTGATGAAAATCCCGGGGGGGGGCCCCACCCCTACCCAGAAGGAGGTGCCTGCTTCCAGTTCAGGGAAGCTCGGCGCCTCGTCATGGGGTCGCCAGCGCCACCCAGAGGAGACCCTGGCACACACAGAGCCTGCGGACGGCCCGAGGGAGTCGGCTGGACTGGCCGGCAGCCAGGGGTCAGCTCCCAGGGGCCCAGACCCTGCCTCGAGCTGGAACCCGGAGGCAAGGACTCACCCGCCGGCAGGTCCGCCGCCTGCGGTCACCTGGGAAGGGTGAGGGTCAGGCTGGAAAGCCCCGTCCTCCACGCGTGGACAGGCGAGAGAAACTTGCCCCCGGCCGGGGGAGGAGTCAGGGGCAGCAGAGCCTCGGGGGCAGCGGCAGCGTCCCCCTCCCACCCTGTGTGGTCGCCACGCGGAGGGACCAGACTCTTCTCTTCCTGCACGTGGCCGCCTCCCCGCCCTGGTGGCCCGGGGACCGCAGAGGCCTCGCCGGGTTCCATTCTCACAAAGGCATAGACACACATTTCACCCTGGGCTCTCAGACACCCCAGCCGGGACGTTCCCACCCAGCGCACCCGGCCAGGCGGTCTGGGGCTGGCCCCGCCGGCCCAGGGACCCGCCCACCTTGGCTGACCCGCTACAGAGAAAGGACGGCCGCTTGGCCAGATGCCGACGGTGCCCCTGCGGCCCTGGCTGTTGGCACAGAAGGTTCCGAGGCTTGTCACCCACTGCATTACGAGGTCCCCTCCTCCCTAACCCAGTCTGGTGGCAGGAAGCGAGAGATGGGACTTGGGGCCCCTGGATCTGGAGGCTGCCGGTGCCGGTGCCGGGGTGGGACAACACCTCACGGCTCCGGCCTCGTCGGTGACAGAGGGCTGTGGGACCCTCCGCTCTGTGCCCCCGAGACGCCTCACGCAAGTCCTGCCCCGGACAAACCCCCAGCGTCCGGACGGCTCTCCCTCCCGCCAGCCTCTCCTTGCCTGGCCCAACGGCCAGGGCACTGCTGGCTGGGGGGACTCGGGGCCCCACCGAGCCTGGCCCCGGTGCCGTCCCTCCTACACCAACCCCCACACCGAGATCGCCACCTGCTGCCACCAGTGCCCCTGTGTGCCCTCCCCGTCTCCAGCTCCAGACCCGCACGCCCGGTGACAGCAACGACACCAGCGCCTCCCACGGAGCATCGCGGTGCACCGGGAGCGTGCTGACAACTGGGCGTACGAGGCCCCTGGGCACCTGGGAGGCAGGGACTCCTGCCCTGCACTGCACCCTGCCGGGCGACAGGGTCAGGCCAGCCCCCAGCCCGCTGGACTGCCCGTGACTCAGTCGTCCCGAGGCCCCTGACGGCCCATGGCTTCCTGGAAACTCTCCCATGGTGCACAGTAGACGCCGGGCGGCAGCCATAGCGCCGGTGGTCAGCGGGACCCTCCTGTCCCCGGGAACAGCCCGGCCCTTCCCCTGACCCACGGTCCCTGCCAGCGTCCCGGAACCCTGTGGCTCCGGCCCAGGCGAGCAAGAGCCTGACCCCTCCCCCCCCCGCCGCCACACCCGGTGCTGTTTCTTTCAGAAACCCCACGCCTGCCTCCCTGGTGTTGCGGTCACCCCAACTCAGCCCACCACCAGGAGGCGCAGCGTCACGTAAAGGCGCCCGGGTCGGATCACAGGCTCCGCCCGCCTCTGTCTCTCCTTTTTCTGATGCCCGGTGCGCAGCGCCTGTCAGAGCCCCAAGTCCCCCGGGCACCTCCGCCTGGCTGGACGGGGCCCCCCCGGAGGGACGCCTGCCTTCCGGACCCAGGTTCTTCACAGGACAAACGCCCCTGCTTCCCCCACACAAAGAGAACCAGTGCCGTGTTGCCGTGACAACCACGGGACTCAGGGACCGGTCTGACCTTCACTTTTCAATGAATCCGAGGCGACTGGCTTTGGAGACATGAACGTTCTCTGAGGAAACCGGTGCGCCCCGGAGGAGGGGCGTGCCCCCATGGCTGACCCAGGGCTCCCAGGGCCACCTGCTCCTGGGACCGCGGACGCCACGGCCCGGACGCCTCTCGTGGGTACCATCAGGAGACGGAAGTGGCCAGGGTCGGACGGGATCTGTGACCCTTCTGCCACCGGCATGGGGGGCCGGAGACACAGCCACCACCCTCCCGGTCTGTTTCACGAGAGCGACCCTGGGCAGAGCCGCCCGGGACGTTTCTCTCCCTCAGAGTCGCTGCAGAGGTCCCACTGGAGGGCCGCGCCCACGGCGCCACCCACGGCCACCCCTTCGCTCCCCGTGAAGGAGGAGACCGGATGCACGGCGTGCACGGCGTGCCGGCCGCCACCGCCGCTCTCGTGGTTCCCCAGCTGCGTCCCGGCTCACGGGAGCCTTGCTGTGGTCTGCGGCTGTCGCACAGGCGGCGGCGGCTGAACGCCCACGAGGAGACCGAATCGGGTTGGCCCCCCGCCCCTGTCACCAGCACGTGGGTAAATGACCTTCCGTGACACCGGGCAGGAGCATGACGATGGTGCATGGTGACCGCAGATGACAGGGTCCCACACAGGCACACTCTCCACGGAGTGAAGAGCAGGCCCACCCCAACTGGACACCCGCCCGCCCCGACTGGACGCCCGCCCACTCTACACCAAGGACGGCTGGACACTCCCCAGCCGTGACCTTGTCCCCAGCCCCAGCATCTCCAGCTCGGGGGCAGCACGGACTTGGGGCTGAGACCAGCCAGCTGAGCAGGCCCCTTGAGGCAGGGTGCGCCATGGGCATGGCCGCCCCCGTGCCCTGACGGCCACTCCGCTGGGTCCATCCGGACACTGGCAAAGGGCTGCCCCCGGGCCTCGGAGAGTTCCGGAGGGGCCACAGCAGCTGCGGGGCCGGCCGGGGGGCCATGTCTATGGGCCACCCCGGGGCAGAGGCTCGGTGAGACTCTCACAGGTGGGACGCCGTGTGGCCCAGGGAAGAGGGGACCAATTCCACAGCCTGCCACCGGCCACAGCAGTCTCGTCTCTGCCTCATGGATACTGTATTTCTGTTCTGGGCGCCAAAGCAGGATATCGGCGCTTTGTAACAGAGGGAGCAGAAATGGAGTCCTCTCTTCCCCTCTGGGAGCCCACCCCCATGGACGGACTTCACCTTCCACGGGCTGGACAGCTCCCCAAGGACTCGGGGGACCAGGGGACAAGAGGCAGAGCTCAGAGGCCCTGGGGGCGACCCCTGACGTCTCACCAATGACCCGTGTGAGATCCTGGATGTCACCAAGCTTCCCGAGCTGAGGCCCTACAGCAACTGTCCACTGTGTCCCCTGCATCCGTCCCTCCTGGGGCAGCACCCTGCCCCCGTCCTGCTGGGAGACCACGTGGCCTGGAACCTGCCCCGGCAGACCGCTGGCTGCAGCCTGATTTTAGGTGGGGGAGGGGAAGGCCCACACACCAACCGGACGCACCTGTGGGGAGGCCTGTGGGGCAGCCTGGCACACTCAGAGACCCGGGGACAGCCCCGGGTGGCCTCAACCGACACCTTGTTGCCTAAAAGCCGGTCCCGGCGGGCGGCCCTGTCCCCGGCCAGCGCTCCCCCCCGACAAAGGCCAGTCCTAACGGAGCCCGTCTGCGGTCTCCTTGCGGCTCGGGTAACAGCCCTCGGGAAGGTCTGGGCAACCTCCCTTCTTTCCCAGACCCCTCGGGCACACGCTGAGACCACAAACCCCCGTGCCGTTACTTTTATGTTAACTGCTGGCTGTTAACGAACCCTCGCCCGCCTGTGGAAGAAGCACGTGTCTGTCATCGTACCTTTCACCCGATTCCAGAGGCTCCCCCCATCCCACTTTGCTTCCCCCCACCTGGACCCACCACCCGTGGACTCCACGGAACCCCCGACAGCTCCTCCTCGGATTCAGATGTGTAAGACCAGGCGCCAAACGGCCCGTCTCCGGAGCCTTTCCCAGTCCGGTGAGATGCTGCTTCCGGCAACTGTCGTCATTTTGGCCCAAATAAACCCGCCAACAATTCTCTGCAGGCCTGAAGGCTTCTTAGGCGGACAAGGGGGAGGGTCCTGGTTCCCGCCCTCAGCCCCGGCCCCCTGCCCAGACGGCCCTCAGGAGATGCGGACAGACCTTCCAGGGTCGGACCAGGGAAAGGAGAGCCTTTTCTGGGGGCTACGCCCCCCCCCGAGTGGCCAGGGGTCCCAGGAGGCCGGTGGCCTGGGGGGCACGGGTGCCGTTGACACAAGTGTTTTGTGCCTGGGCCCAGCTGATCACAACCCCAAGACACGTGCACCCCGCAGCCAGCTCGGTGGAGGAGGGGGTTCCTCCTCGCAGCCTCGTTGCTGACCGCCGCTCAGGTGCTTCTCGGCGTGTCCCTCCCGCGTCCGCCCAAACCGGTCGGCGCCGCGCACGTGCACGGGAGGACGGGGCCTCTGTCTCTGCAACCGTCCGGGACTCCTCGCGTCCTGCTCCTCTGACCGCCCGGGCCACCGCCCTGCCCTGGGCGGCCTTCTGCACCACCCTCTTCCCGCCCAGACCGGCCCCAGCCCGACTGGTGGGGCCTGCCGCCCCCCCCCCCCCAAAGACTCATGGGGAGCCACCAGGGAGGATGCCTGGGTCTCTGCTGGAGTTGGGCTCAGCCCTGACCAGCACGGGCCTGAGTGCCGCCGCAGCGGGTGAGCGGAGCCCGTGCTCACGTGCAGTGGCTGAGATGTCCTGAGACGCCGGGCCGCCCAGAGCCCGCGGAAGATTCCAGAGAGAACCCACCTCCTTCCTGCACTCGGCCTGTGCTTTCATCCAGCTCCCTGCCCCAGCCACCTTCACCTGTCCACGGAAATGGAGGTTTCTGCAGCCCACCCCCCGATCACGCACGCGGCTCGGGCCAGCGCACAGCAAAGCCCAGACACCCTGGGGTGCGCACTTCCTGAGGGCCACACAGGGCTCCACTGGGCTCGCTGAGGGACGACGGTCCTCCCAGGACACCAGGGTGGGACCCCCTGCCGGCGCTAGGGCACTGGCTGACTCAGGCCCAACCGGGGGCTTGCAGTGGCTCCCAAGCCTGACAAGTCAGGGACACACACAGTCGGGATGTTCTCGGGTCCCAGCACCTCCCTGGGACCCTGAGGAACCCCTGGCCTCCACGGGCAGCCGGGTGACGACAAAGCGACTCCTCCAGCCCCTCCAAGTCTCACGGCCCACCTCCCGTCTGCTCCGTTGCTCCTTCAGCACGTGACTGCTGGGCGGCGTTCCCGCACAGAGGGGGTCCCGGGCACTGGGGGTCCCGGGGTCTGGAAGCGCTGGGGGCGGCAACACCCCACAGGCTGGTGTTGGGGGCTCCCCATCCAGACCAGCGTATGAGACAGGCACCCCCATGTCTAGGAAACGAGCCACTACTCCAGAGGGTGGGGTGGGCCTGGCCATGGGGGGCAGCCTGAGCCCAGGAGCAGCGTCCGGCCTGCCTCCCGCCTTGGGGCACGGACCCCAATTCCTACGGGAAGCAGCGCACTCACCTGGGCGGGTGTGCACCTGCCCGAGGGGGCTTCGGGGGTCACGTGGATGTGGTGGGTGGGGGCGTACTTCTCCCACGGGGCGGGCAGGGCCCAGACACACTGAATGTCCCGCAGTGCGGGGGCAGTCCCAGGAAGCTGGGATGGCCCACAGACACTGCCGGGGAGGCAGAGCCGGCTCATCTGAGTGCGCAACCTGCCCCACCCGCCTCCCAGACACGCGCACCTGGCACGGCCGGGCACTCGCGGAAGCTCCCGGGCGAGTGATGCCACGTAACGACCGAATGCGTGAGTTGCATGGGGTCAGAGTCTGACCGAGAGGCGCTCCCCACGGCGGGCGGAGGACCTCGGCGCCAACCACCGAGCCCCGGAGCCCAGCGGCCGAGGTGCCCAGGACACCGGTGGTCCGCATGCAGGTGGGCAGCAGGCCCCTGCTCTCAGCTGGCCTCACGGAGGCCGCCCTCGCACACGGTCCCCACCTCTCTGTGCCCCGTTCCCCTGTGGGTCGGCTCGGACGTGATGTCGGCCTAACAAACGACGTGCCTTTGTGGTGTTATCCGTGGATGTCACTCGAGGATGATGAAGGGGACACGGAGCCAGTGGACAAGGGCAGCCTGCGGAGGACTCGCGGCGGGGGGGGTCTGGGGTGACGGCCGGTCCCAGGGCCGGGGTGGGGTTCTCCCCGAAGGGCAGCCCTGCCCGGGACCAGGAATCCAGCCGCCAGCAAGGCTCGGGCTCAGGGACTGGCTCCACCCGGAGGGCGGAAGGCGTGGGTGTGTGTGGGGAGGTGGGCGGGCTCCCGAGGGTCTCCCGTGGGGTGTGCGCAGCAGCAGCGGCAGCAGCCACCTAGGTCTGCCGCACGCAGTCAGGCGGCCGGGGCTCCATGAGAAGCAGGCACAGCCGGGCCTGTCCCCTCCCTGGGCCTCCTCCCCCAGGCAGGGTGCTGAGGCCATGGGTGAGCCACGAGGGGGCTACATGGGGTGCGGGCACAGACGGGTGGGGGCCCCAGAGACGGAAGGCAGGTGATGAGGACCAGGCATGTGCAAACGTACTTGACAGCAGGCCGCGGCCTCGTGGTTGCCGCCGAGGCCCGGACGATAGGCCGGCACCTGGGACAGACGGAGGACCACGGCGGACATGCACGTCAGCAGTCCCCGGCCCCGATGCAGAAAGTCGGCCCCGTGGGAAAACACCCCCCGACAGAACAGGCGTGCACCTCGTGGCCGTCGCAAATGGCACCACCTTAGCTTAAGACACAGCAACTTGGCTACAGTCTGGCAGTCTGGGCCTCGGGGCAGAGAACCTCTGGACAGATGCGGAGCTGACGGGGCGGCAGCAGCCGGCATGTGGCCAGCCCCTCAGCAGACACGCAACGGAGGACCATCGAGACGCTGGAGCAAGGCTGGCAGCGCCCGGGTGGCAAGTGGCCCCGTGGACGGAGGGTCAGTGCTGGCAGGACGGGCCCCGGCAGGAAGGGCCATGCATCGCCCACCATCTCCGCCCGAGGTGTGAGGTGGGAGGTGAGACCCAGCAGCATCGGCTGTCGCACAGGCTGCCACGCCTCCCGGGCGTGACGGCGTCTCCCTCCCCTGCCACGCACTTCGACAATCATCTCTGGGAAGGCGAATGACAGCTGCCTGCCTTCCCCTCACACACCAGCCCTCCGTCCCTGGGCAGGCGCACTCCCGACGCCCGTGGCGGGGGGCTGGGCACGGCTGACCCGGGTCGGCCGGAGCTGACCAGAGGAAAGAGCTCAGGGCTCGGGGCTTCCCCGGGACCGGCCACGGGCTGCGCGTGCAAACTCGGAGGGTGCCGTGTTGGCCAAACACCCTCGCCCAGGTCCTGCGGCGAGGAGTGCGCGGCAGGGGAGTGCCAGGGGCACCGAGCGGGCTGTCCAGTCGGATCCATTTCGTTTCACAGAGGCGGCGGAGGGGGGGGGGGGGGGCGGGGCTGCCCGCCAAACAGGTGTTTAGAAGGAAAAGTCCTCCCACGGTGCGGCGTGCATTTCACACCCTCACACGCAAACACACCCCCTGCACCTGTCCACACCCCCTCCCCGAACGCCGAGTGCAGGAGAAATCCGTGTGCACCACCACCCTCCCCGCATCCACCACCTCTGCATCTCCCGAGCGTCGTTATCCCGGCTCCCGGTCCTGCAACCTAGCAACAGTAACCAAGTACCCTCAGTCGGCGTGGCAGCTGGCCCGGCTCGCGCACACAGCAGCCCAGCGTGCTTCCTTCCCAGAAACCCGACCGCCCGCGCCCTCGCCGCCGTGGCGGCGGGAGGACCAGACGCGGGAGGACGCACCTTGTTCGGCGGAAGACGAACAACCCATGTCATCTACGCCGTCTGCCCGCGCGCCTCCCCGGGAAGCCGGGCAGAACCAGAAACGACGGAGACCGCCAGGAATAGGTGGTCCCGGCGCAACGCTCCTCAGCGGGCCGCATGCTCGGCGTTCGCACGGCTCCCGCGGCCGCACGCTCCCTGGGCCCCCGACAGCCTGGCTCCGGGGGACCCCCGTCCTCTGGGGGCCGTGGCGAAGCCCCCGCGGCAGAGCTCTCACCCCCCGCCGGGCTCATGGCCTCCGCCGCCGCCGGGCGCTGGAGGACGACACGCAAGGATTAACTTGGGTTTCACGGTGGCTTTTAAGCCGCCACTTTCTCCCAGCTGGCGAATAAATAACCGAGTGCAGGTCGCGTCCGGCTTTTTTTTTTTTTTTAAAGAGGTAGAGAGTGGAAAACGTGCGGCGGACCCACGGCATGGGGGGCAGCCCCCCCCCCACACACACACACACGCATGCCGGCCGAACCGTGAGCCGCCCGGGGCGTGCCAGGACGTGCTCTCCCTTTAAAGGGACAGAGGCGCGTCCACGGGGCGCTCCAGACGCACTCCCGGATTCTGCGGTCCTGGGGGTGCCTGCTAGTCCCCTTGCCCGGCGCCGGTGGGTTCACTGTCCCCCCTGAGGCCCCATCACAGGCCCCAAAGTGCCCCGATGTCCGGCTGAGCACTGCAGAGCAAGGGGCCCGTCCCGCCGGGCAGAGGCTGCCGGGGCTCTGAAAGGGACTCCTGCAGACGGGCACCTGGGGGGCGGGCGGCACGTGGGGACCCGCCACACGCCGGGCGTTTAATTCACTCATCGGGAAGCATCAGAGCGGCCCCCGCGCCCCCGCCTGGGGAGCCCAGCACCGTGGCTGTGCTCAGAAACCCGACCCCACACGACGTAGGCAGAGGAGGCCCTGACCTCCACCCCCTCCGAGCTCAGAACCCGGGCCCGGGAGGCCGGCTGCCCCGTGGGTGCTCCGGCCTCGCTGCGTGTCCGACACGTGGAACTGGTCACGGGTTCGTCCAGACACGGGCAAGGCCCAGGGCCTCCGGCTGAGGATACGAGGCCCGGTGCTCCGAGGTCCCTCCCTGCCGGGGTGCAGCTCACGGGTCAAGGTCTGCAGACGACCGTGACCTAGAAACACAGCCTGCAGCCCTTCCCACCGTGACAGGCAAACAGCCGGGGAGGGCACGTCCAAGTTCTCCAGCGATCGTGCCCGACCCCCTCCTGCCGCCCAGGAGGCCGGGAGCAGACAGAGGACGAACCAGCCTTGGCCAGCACAGGTGGGGGCAGCCCCCTCACCGGCCCCGGAAGGTGCAGGGTCGGCGGAGCCAAGCCACCGAGGCTGGAAGGCCAGGGAGCCACGGGGCCTCACGCTCTGCCGCCTGGGGCCCCCCATCCAACACGGCCCTGGGACCACCTGGTGCGAAGACGGAGAACCCAGCCCCCCCAACCCCGACCCCCCCCAACCCCGCCCCCTGCCTCCACACTCCAGAGCCCCCCGTGAGCTTTGTCCCCGGACCCCGCTGGGCAGAGAGATGATATCACACCCTGGCCAGCGCACCGGGCTGCACCCCTGACAGCCTCGACTGGGTGGGGGGGTAGCTGGGTGTTCATGTCAAGAAGGGCGGGAAGAGGGGGAACCGACCTTGGAAGGGAAACACTGGCAGGGGGAGGAGCCACTCATTCAGCGGACTATTGCACTGAGGCCCTACTACGCTCCAGGCCCTATGGGGAAGGCAGACACCGCCCTGTTACGGGGGTACCAGCACAGAGACACAGCCCCCCAGCAATGGGTGCCCTCCGGCGTGTGGGCTGACGGGCCCCAAAGCCACGCCCACGTCCCAATCCCTGGGTCCCAGCATCGTGATGTCGTTTGGAGACCTCTCTCACTGACACAATTCATGGAAGGGTCTCAAGACGAGGGTGTCCTGGGTTTAGGGTAGCCCCAAGCACATGGCGGGCTGGTGTCCTTGTCACAGAAGGGAGAGGGGCTGGAGACGAGGACACGGGGGGGCCACGTGGAGACGGGGCCGAGAGGGGGGGACGCCCAGCATGGCGGCCACCGTGGGAGCGGGGAGGGTCCTGCTGCCCAGGCCCCCTGCAGGCCCCCGCCCTCTGCAGACCCCAGCCCAGTGGGCTCCAGCCCCCTCAGGTGGGATGGCGCACAAACGGCGCCACCCCTGGGCAGGGGGCTCCCAGGCTCGCTCTCATAGCCCCCTGGGTCCCCCATGGGACTGAGCCTTGGGCACCTGCCCTGACCCCACCCGTCAGCACACCTGAGAGGTGGTCCTTTCCCAACTCACTCCCCCGAGCTCCTGCTGAGCCTCCAGGTGTCACCCCACACCCCCACTAAATCACCTGTAGTCCAGTCCTTGCCCCACGGGGGACTCAACCCCCAGGCCGTGTCCTACGCCAGTTCCTGCCTCGGGCCCCCGAACACTGCTGCGTCGCAACGTGGGGGCGGAAAAGGAGTGTGAGCTGCCGTGGAACGCTGGGCACGCAGCCGCCAGGAGCCGGTCTCGGTCTCGCTGTGGTGACTCCGTCACCCGCAGGCAGGGCAGCTCCCTTAGACCCGCACGCAGGAGTGACAAGACCCACGCGGGCCAAGGGCAGGGCCAGCAGTGGGCTCACCCACCACACACACATCCCACCAATGACGGGGGGGACACAGAGCTGGGGGTGCTGGGGCACACGCCTGGGCTCAAGCCTGGGGGTTCGGCCAGCACGGCCTTGAGTCGGGACTTTACAACAGGTTCGGGGTGCGTGGATGGGTCAGCCCACTGAGTGACGTCCGAAACACGAGGAGCCCACGGCCTCGTGTCCCTCGGCCCCTGTGGGGCGTGGTCCGCAGAGTGGACTGAGATGGAGCCGTCTGCACGGTGCCAGCCTCCTGGGTCGCCATCGCAGACCCTCACCTGTTGGGAACCCCCCTGCCTGGTATCAGAAGCTGTGACCCCCGCCTAGGCTAAGGCTGAGGGAACGCCCTTGGAACCGTAAGCCAGCAAGGAGACAAAAGCTTATCTCCCTGACAGGAGTGTTGCTTCCGCTGCTTTATTCATAACTGAACCCCAAAAAGCTTGGTCGGTTAGCCAAAGACGGGTAAGATTCCCCAGGGGGGGAACGACCTAAGGCAGGCACGATCACGTGGGAGGCCCCCAAAAGAAGGACTTTGGGGGCTGCAGCAAAAGGGGGTGATGGACCCTCGCCCCTCGGCTTTGACAGAGCCTGAGTCCTCATCGTCTGGGAGAAAATCTCCTTATCTCTTGGTGGCCTTACTTCCCTTGCTCCGCCTAAGCCTGAAACAATGACAGGGTGGTGCAGCTCTGTGCTGGAAAGGGCGGGTTCCCCGGGTGATCAGGCCTAAGAAAGAACATGTAAAATCCTGTGAAACCTGCTTTGTTTAGAATGCTCTCAGTGGAATGAGAAGGGTCCAAGGAGGAAGTCTTACAGCTCTTTGACCCTGACTCAAAATGGACCGGCAGAGTTCCTTGTTATCTATGGTTCCTTACTTCCCCCTGATAAGTACTGTACTTTACCTGGATTATTATGCAAAACGAGCCCAATAAAAGCAGGAATGGACGGTAAATCGGCGCGCTCCCCACTAGAGGGGGTGGCCATTTCGTCCCTACTTCTCCACAGAAACTAGTTGTCTCTGTGCATGTTTTTTCTCGCATGTTTTCGTCGAGCCATCCGCAGCGTCCCGTGGTCACTGCTGGCCGGGGACCCACGCATCACTCACCAGATGACTGGGGGGACGGAGGCGGCCTCTCTCCTCCTCCTCCGAGACTGAGGGGCCGGCAGACAGCGCGGCACGTCTGTGCTGTCCTTCCCTTTGGGGTACCCTCTGGGCGAGCCCACGCCACAGGGCACCGGGCGCTCGGACTCCGTGCCTCGGGTCCTTGGAAAAGCCGGCCCCGCATCTTCACCGAGCCCAGGCGGTTTATGGAGGTGCCTCCCACCTCAGGTCCAGGACCGGGACACACAGAAGTCACAGGAGCCGGTGGGGGAGCCCCCAAACCTCCAGAGGGCATGCCCTTTGCCCTCTCACTAAGTCATTGGTCCGAACGGGTGAGCAGTAACTAAAATGTATTCACCCACCATCATAAATGTGCTATTAAGTAACTAAAATGTATTCATCCAACATCGTAAATGTATTACCAGTAACTAAAATATATTCACCCACCATCGTAAAATGTATTCACCCACGTTGTAAACATATTACTAAGTAACTAAAATGTATTCACCCAACACTACAAGTGCATTACTAGTAACTAAAATGTATTCGCCCCACATTGTACGTGTATTACCAGTAACTAAAATGTATTCACCCAACAAACAGCATCACTTCTACAATAAAAAGGATCCCTGCTGTTTCTAAAGAGGCATTTGCCTCCCAGACAAGGAAGCTAATTATATCGCAGGATGGAGGGGAGGAGCCAGGAACCTCCCCAACCCGGGTTTCAAAATCAGCCCTGTGCGTCCAGGGCTTGGCGGGTCTTGAGGCAGTTTTTGAGCAGGGCAGGTCGGCAGATTCGCGGTGGGCCGTGTGTGGTGGGCCGGCAGGGTGGCAGGGCTGGAAGCGGGGGGGGGGGGGGTCACAGTCCCCAGTGTTTGCCCCTTCCTGCCTCCCTCTGCCACAGGCGCCCCATCAAGGTGAATGCCTAACGAGGGCAATGAGGGGAGCCCCAAGCTTGTCAGCATCGCAGACAACTGAGATCCACGGAGCTCATGGGGCCCGTGAACAGTCTCCCCCGTCATACGCGGCGGGGGGGCCTTCCTCCCCCTCCCTCCCCTCGCCTCTCTCCGGTGTGCTGCCCGCCTGCTTAATAGGACCCCAGTTCCCTTCCCAGCAGCAGCGTGTTCCGCCTCCAGGCGGCCGTATCTGATCGCACTGCCCTTGGATTAGGGGGGCGGGGGGGACCCCGAGAGCACACTTCATTTTCTAAATCGCTGTGCAGACACTCGCCCATCCATCTCTATAACGCACTCGAGGGGGTGCGGATGCGGCCCAGGCCGCATCCCGGAGCAATTAAGCGATTTGCCCCGGCTCTCGGGAGGGGGGTCGGGGGTGGGGTCCCCATCAGCATCGCGCAGCCTGGGGCAGGCCCGGTGCTCAGCACGGGGCGCCCCGCGATGCAAGCGCAGCCTCTGGCTCTGCAGCCTGGCGGGTTCCTAGGGGCAGGACAGGTGCCAGCCACACACACGCGCCACAAGGCGGGGACTCGACAGCCAGACTGGCGGGGTCCGGCTCACCCCCAACACCAGACACGGGGCGAGGGGGCGCAGGCAGGGAGACACGGGCGCCATCGGCTACCTCTCGGGCGCCGTGGAGCCGCTCGACGGGATGGCACCGTCGGCGCAAGCTCACCGCTGCCGGTCCAGTGGGGCTGCTCCCCGCTGCAGCTCCGGTGCCAGCCCGGGGCCGGGGGACACAGGCCGGCCGGCTCTTCCAAGATGCAAGACTGGGCCCAGCCGCCGGCGGGGCGGTGGGAGAGAGGAGGAGCCCCGGGGACCGCCCTCCTGGCTGGCGCGAGGGGCACTGGAAAGGGGAATGGTGGTCAGCACCGCCATGGGGCGCGGTGGGGCGGGGGCCGGGAGGAGGGCGGAGAGGGTGGTGCCCCCCCCCCCCCGCACCTCATTTAGTCTCCGTGTTTTAGGGGAGGGGGGTGTGACGGAATCTCCCGGAAAACCCGCTCAGGTTGGTCTCAGGGAAACGGGCTCACCAGTGGCACAGCCACGCCCCACACCCACGCGGCTGCTTCTCGCCCGTCTCCCGCCCTACCTCCTAAGGGTTTCCTGAGCCCCGGCCCCGCCACGAGTGTAAAAAACCCAGGAACAGGGACAGAGAAGACATTACTCCCCTGCTTCCTGCCCAGTCTCACTCAACGCAGACCGTGAACCGATCTGACGAGGGTGACAGAGCGCGGGGAGCGTCTGCCGCCGAGCCCGCCAGGCCCGCCGGGGTCCCCGCACACGGGCCTACGTACCGATGTCCGTTTCCTTGTGGTTCTTGATGTACTCCGCCAGCTCGAAGTTGCCCGCTATGATGGCCACCTGCAAGACAGGACACGGGTTACAGACGCACGGCCCACGGCTCTGCGCGCCGCCGCAGCCCCCCGAGCCCCGCCGCGGCTCCTGTTGGCGAGAACGACGGATGTTTCGGATGGCGGGGAGCCACCGCGCCGCTCACGGTGTGGGGGTGCGTGGGGGCCTGACTCACGGGCACTGCGCATGGGTTGCCCCGAGTTCGGTTAACATCCACCACCCCAGACAGGTGGGGGGTCCACGTTCCCTCGTGACGAGACTCTTGGCACCTGCCCTCTCAGCCCCTTTCAGGTGCGCCAGCCGCAGCGCCGGCCCCGGCACGCCGCACCCCGGGACCCACCCCCCACTTGATAACTGGAGGCTTGGGCCTCTGAGCCCTCCCCCTTGCCCACCCGCCGACGACCACAAACCCGGTTTCTTTTTCTGTGAGTCTGTGTTTTTAGATTCCACGCGCAACTGAGCTCACAGAGGGTCTGTCTTTGTCAGCACGTCGTCCCCCAGGCCCCTCCACGTTGTCGCCGGCGGCAGGGCCACTCAGAGCCCTTCAAACGGCCGCCACGACACCCTTTGCCCTCAGACCCACTTCGACAAATGCCATGCGCGCCCCCTCAGGGCCCCCGGCCGTCTGATGGTGGCCATTCCACCAGGATCGGTGCGAGTGGCGCCGGCACCCAGCGGACCTCAGCGGGAGCCCCTTGACACCGGAGCTCGGGGTCCCGTGGACCGTCCCGCGGTCCCACCAGGCCTGCTGGTCCCGACACTGATGCCCCAGAGTCCGAATTTCCATTCCACGGGAGCCAGCCCCCGGAACTACAGATGGGGAGACCTAAAGTGTGGGTTCGAAGCCTGTCGTCAGAATTTCGGTCGGGGGACGATGGCACCCCCACATGTGTGCACGGCCCGGGGCTGGGAGGGGCGGTGCAGCCTCAGGCTCCAGCTCCGGCCCCGCAGACCCGCTGACGCCAGCGGACACGCCGTGTGACTGTGGACACCCGGGGCAGCCAGGCGGTGAAGCCGGTGCCCCGCCCCCGCCAGAGGCCTGAGCCTCATCCACGTGGGCAGGGGTTGGAGGGCTTGAGGAGCCCCGGACGGGGAGACAGGGGCTTGGGGGCAGCGGCTGCCCCTCCCTCGGACCAGCCAGGCGGTCGGGAGCCGGGCCACCGACACGCACACCCACAGGCCCCTGGAACACGAGACGCACGCCTTGTGTTCTCGGCTGAACCTCGGAGGCACGGCTCCCTCCCGCTCAGCAGGGTGAGGACGACGGAACAGAAACCCAGGGGACCCCCGGCGCCGGCGAGGCCGTGGGGAGGCGGGTGGGCGTGCGTGGGCGCCGCAGCCGCTGGGGAAAACCGGGCGGAGCCTCCCCCACAAGCTGAACGCGGAGTGGCCATTTCACCCGACGAGCCCAACCCTGGACAGAGCCCCAGCGGGGCAGAGGACACACAGGACGGCTGGCCCGGCGTGTCTCCTGGACGGGGCCTTGGGGCGCCCGGATGTCTGGCCCAGCGGCACTCCAGCGAGTCTGCACGTGTGTTTCCCGATGCCACTGACATTGGACTCTAGACCCCGGGCGAAGCAGGCCGCCTCTCATGCAGGGGCTTGCTCAATCCAGTCGGAGACCTGAATAGAATGGCCGAGGCGGAGTCTCAACAGAGCAAACGGGGTGGGGGGGCCCTCCTGCCCGACACACGAGGGGAGGAAGGGCAGACTCCAGTCCTCCCGCCCGGCGCCCCCTGAGGGTGTGTGAGCCCACACAGGCCGGGCCGCGTCCTCCAGGAGACAGAGGCGTCCACCGTACGCTGCTCCGCGCCCCACAGAAGGGACTCGTTGTACAAAGGAGGTCAGCACACTGCAGGAACCCCTCGGTGCCCGCCGCCCCGGCCACTCCGGGAGCGCCAGCGCCTGGCGGGCCCGACCCCTCGAGCGAGTGAGATGGACGTGAATCACATCCGACACGATTCAACAACATGAAATTGCATTTTAATGCCTTTGGGGGTTTTTAAAAACAGACCAGGAGGCGCTTCCTTTGTGAGGAAAAACCTGGGAACGAATTCAATCCCTCAGGCCCAGCGGGTAAAGCTGGGGAGAAAGAAGAAAACGGGGGTGGAGGGGAAGGGGGGTGGGGAAGACAGCAAAGAACAAGGGGCAGTTTCCCACCCTGTTTTGTTGGACCATCGTCCTGTGCACCAAAAAGGTTGCTGGTTCAATTCCCAGTCAGGGCATGTGCCTAGGTTGTAGGTTCGATTCCCGGTTGGGGCGCGTATGGGAGGCAACCGACTGACGTTTCTCGAGCTAACAGTTCTCTCCCTCTCCCCTCCTCTCACTCTAAAGTTAATAAGAATATCCTTGGGTTAGAATTTTTAGAAACAATTATTAAGTAGGATTAAAAATGTTTTTTTTTAGAGGCCGAGGCAAGTTTTCCTAAATGAGTTTGTAACACCATCGTAAGAGGTTGAAATCCACTCAAAACGGAAGCCGAGGACCCCCAGCTCCCACGTTGGGATCCTCGGGCCCAAAGACAGGTCTCTGTGCTCAGATGTCTGCTCATTTTGAGCCCCCCCCCCCCGCCCAGCACGCCTGAGACGCGCCGCCCGCCCTCTGGGCAGAGGTGCGGTTCCGGGAAAGGGTTTCCGCACCCCGGGCCCAGTTGGACTCGCCGGCCGGCCCGGCTCTGCTGCATGTGCGGCTCCGTGGGGGCACTGCTGGTCTCTTCCACTCAGAAAACGCTGCTTCTTGAATGACACGGTCGTCCAATCGTTCGGGTAGGGCCCCACACGCTGCGTTAGGGGCGCAGCTGGCACGGGGACCTGGTCACGAGAGCAGCCACGCGAGCGCTCGCTGCCTTTACGTGCACGCACGTGGGGAACCCGGGATCACGCTGGAGCAGCCGGCCGAGGAACCGCAGGCTGCCCAGGACTCACCTGGGGGCTGCGAGGGCCTCCGAGCAGTGACAGAGCCCCCCGGGCCACGCCGACTGCCCAGGACCCCGAGAAGGCACTCAACAGCCATGTCTGACCTCAGACGTGGGGCCCGGCACGTGGCCACGTGGACTCAGCTCTGATGCCTTCTGTCCGCCGTGACGCCCATTCTGTCTGCCTCTGCGTCCCTTCTGACACCACCCGCCTGTCACCAGGACAACGAGCGACTCCAGGCTTCTGACGGCCTGGCGGCCCCCAGACCACTGGGAGAGGGAAGCCACCCACCCCGGGCCCAGGAGAGAACCCAGGGAAGACGGGAAACTCGGGCCAGCACAGAAAAGCCCCACAAAAACCCCCAAGGATCCCGCAGGCAGATCGGAGAGGCTGAGTGTGAAGAGGCGGAAACCCACTTGTTAGGAGCGTTCAACTTCGCCAGTTGGAAGGTTCCAGGCACCAGCACGGTGCACGTTGAGAAGCCCCCTGTCGCCGCAGGCCACACCTCGGTCTCCCACCGTGTGGGGTGGCTGACCGATCCACGGCCGACTTCGGCGGAGTCTGAGGTTTCCTGCTGGCGTGACAAGCCCGTTCCTGGTCTTGAGGTTGCACATCGATAGGCTGATGTCCTTCCTCCACTGAACGCAGACCTCGGTCCCTTCGAGACCCGCCTAGCTCTGTGCCGGCTGTCACAGCCGCCACAGTCCCCTAGCCACGGCACCGCAGCGCCCAGCATTGTTGCTCCTCCAGCTGCGATGCATGGTGCCATCTGCAGACACATACTGAGACAATGACCCACAAACCCAGCCGTCGGGCACCAGAGGGCAGAGTCCCCGCCGGGAAGGACCGGGTGCCACGCCAGGGTGCCCTGACTGCAGGAGCAGCTCAGGCTGGTGCCAGCCGGCTTCTCACAAGACCCAGGACCGACACCCCCCAGCGACCCTGTGACCCCTTCACTGCCCCCCCCCAGGGAACCAGAGGAAGAGACGGCCCAGGAAGAGCTGGTGCAGAACCCCATAAATCCTGCCCCCAACCCTGGACCGGGGGACGGAGTCCAGACCCCGGGCCCCCCACCTCCTTGCTAGCCGACCTGCACGTGGACGCTTCTGTCATTTCTCAGAGCCGAGGCCGCACTTTTGCCTCCTACGGGCGTCGGGCAGCGGGCCCTGGCCCGGTAACAGCCCTGGGAGCCCCCGCCTGTGACACCGGCGCCCTCAGCCATCGCCAGCCCCCGGAGCACACCCGGAGCGGGGCCACGGGTCTCGGGAAGAAGTGAGGACACACAGGAGGTGCTCGCCCCACACAGGGCTGCCACGTGGGCCCGCGGGGTGTGTGTGTGTGGAGGAGCCACGAGAAGGGCGCCACCTAGGGGCAGCCAGAGAGATGCCACATCCCGGTCACACCAGAGACTTCTGGACTATTGACCTAATTACACTGAAGCAAATCACCACCTTTTAAAAGGAAGTCCAGTGTGTTTTCTTGTACCGCCTTTCTTTCTGAACCACCCCCGAACCTGCCGACACCTCTGCGTGTTTCTGTGTGTTCACCAGGTCCTTCCTCACAGCCGAGCTCACTGCCACGCTCACTGCCACGCTCGCCGCCACACCCACCACCACACTATCCGCCACGCTGTCTGCCACGCTCACCACCAGGCGGAAGCGTCCCTCCTTCCTGGAGCCAGGCGCACCCAGGGAGGCCCCCCCGTTCTCTGCAGGAAGGGTTAAAGAAGAAAGGACAGTAATCCCCTCTGCCCATGGCTGGCCCAAAGCCACTGTAAGCTGGATCAGGAGCCTTAATCCTGCGGGACAGATGACCCCCTTGGCCACCCAGCACTCCCCGGGCGGGGGGGAGGGGGGGCAGGCCCGAACTGGGCCCCCGCTGGGTGTGGCACGCACAGGAGCTCGTGGGGAAGGTCAGAGGGCATGGGAACAACCTGGAAAGGGCAGGGTGGGCGCCGGAACAGGGGACACCCTCCATGTCTGCCTCGCCGCACTGTCACGTGGCTGCAGGGCGGACGGGGGCATGGAAATCCCTCGGCGATTATGAGAGAGCAGAAGGGCTAAATCCCGCACACACGTGTGCGCACACACCGCAACACGCCGCCCCACCCGCCAGCGTTCACGAGGCCGCACAGAACTCCTCTCCGGAGCTCTGGCGGAGCACGATTCATGGGAAGGGGACGGTGACGGAGTCCTCCGCCTGCGTCCCTCAAACGGCGGAAGTGCCCCTGCCCTCCACGCGGCTGGCACACCGCCCGCATCTCCCCGCCGCCTGCACGGCAGAGCGTGGGTCTCGGCGAGGCGTCTGTGCAAACAGCGAGAGGCTGCGGAGCTGCCACGTGAGGGGAGGAAGCAGACGAGACTCGGAGGGAGAGGGAGGAGCCCTGGGTTTCCCAGTATCCACCTCGCTTGACAGGTCTGATTTTGAGAAGGAGGCAGATGTTCTAAATCTTTATAAATAAAATCAGAAATGTAAAAATAAGCATTACAAATCAGAAATAAGATTAAGCCAGTGGACCTCCATGCACACGTGGCTGGGGGTGGAGACACATAAGAAAGTCCCTTGAAGTGGCCCTCGGACGCAGTGCCCACACGCCCCCGAGGGGACCTGCTCACTGGCAGAGCACACCTGCAGGCGGAACCTGTCAGCCCGCGGAGCCTTGAGCTTCTGGTGGCGGCACTGGCACCTGCACCTGCACCGGCACCAGTGGGGGTTTCGGGTGTGTGTGGTGGGACCAGCCGGGGAGTGACGTGGCCGGCTGAGCGCTGAGGCTCCCGGCCCGGAGCGCAGCAGGCACAGACTCGGGGTCGGGGAGGTTCGGAAGAACCATGCACACCCCCTGGAGTGCGGTGCCTCACGTCAGGAGGACTCGGGCTGTGTGTGTGACCTTTCAGCACAGCCCCCAAGCGCCTGGACGGCGACCCCTCCATGCCGATCTGCACTAGGGGGAGTGGGGTCTCCCTGGGGACAGTGGCGGGTTCTGGGTCTGAGACAGGACATGAACTACAGGGCTGTGAAACAACGGGCCACCCCGGAAAATAAGGACGCTGCCTGGGATGGCAAGGTCGCCTGCATGAGCCTCCCCGGGTGCAGTCAGGGGTGAGGAGGCAGCCGGAGGCAGGCAGGTGCTCCCACCAAGCAGACGGACAGACACCTCTTTAAAGCGTTGAGAGCTCCCAGAGCCACAAAGCCCGGCGGAGCCACGGCTCCTGGAGGAGCGGCAGAGCAGCGGCGAGCCGGCCCCCAGAGCCGCTTCCCCGCTCATTCCCACAGTCCGGATTCGGGGAAGGGGCGGAGGATCCCGCGCCAGTCCACACCGGGGGCAGAGGTCGGTGGGGCTCACCGCAGTCAGGCAGGGCCAGGGAGCGGTCAGGACAGCCGATGGGAAGGGCCGGAGTCGGGGCGATGAGGAGGGGCGGGCAGTGGAATGACACGTTCCACTGCTTTGTCCTTCAGGACGCTTGGTGACATCCGCTCTGCTCGCAGCAGAAAGCTCCCCAGTCAGGTGCGGGGGATCGGCGGCGTGCAGCACCCCCAGGGCGGGGCACCCGGGAAGGACAGCAAGCGCCCAGCTGGGGCGACCTGGGGCCCCCCGGGGGAGAAAGGGAGAGCCAGGGGAGAACCAGCGCCCACAAAACAGGCACCCAGCCCCGACTCAGGCCTGTGTCCTGGGAGACGGGGGTGAAAAGGCCCCGTTCCACCAACCTGGCCCCCCAGAGAGCAATCCTCTCTGAAAGAAGAAAATGCCATCTGAAACCCCTAAAATCTGTAACGTACGCCAGGCCCGGCACACTCAGCCGCCACAGCTTGATCCCGGAGACTGTCCCGGGGGCTGGAAAACAGCAAAAAACCGTCCACAGAAACAAACCCGTGGACGCTCGTCGCCCGGGCGTCCGCGTGGACGGCTGGGAACTTCCACGTAATCACTCTCTCTCACAAAGGAAGCACTAGAGAAGGGCGGCAGGTGGAACCAGAGAGCAGGGAGGCAGGAAAGAGGGTCGGCTGTCAACCTCGGCCCGGACAGAGAGCACGTACACTCAGGGGCCCACGCGGCGGTCTCGGGGTCGGAGCGCGCGCAGGAGACGGGGAAGGGTGGCGGCCAGCAGGCCCACGGGACATGCACGAACCGGAGCGCAGAGAACAGAGCGGGGGAGGGGAGGAAGGGGACACGCCACGCACGGCAGGCACGGCACGCCTGACGCGGGCGTGGCCGGACGCCCCGGAGGGAAGACGGGGATGGGACGGGACGGCGCCCTCCCGGAAGCCCGCCTGCACCGACGGCACCGGCGAGCCCAACCACGCAAAAAGCCGTGCGGGCCTCCGGCGAGACGAACAAAAACAGGGAGACACGGGGCAGAGAGACGCTGGCCACGCAGGGCGACGAGCTTGGGAAGCAGCCGGAGCACCTGGGCAAACCGCCACCATCCGCCCCTGTAAACGCGCAATCCCCTCGTCCTTTCCCGGGGAGGCCAGAGGGGCCCGCGGACGCGGAGGTGCTGGAGGAAGGGAACGGCCGGCCGCGCGCCGACGCGTCCCAAGCTCGGCCGACCTCCAAACACGAAGGCTGACTCTGCCTGTTCTCAGAAAAGTCGGACTAGCTGGAAATCGAGAAGGGCCCTCTTCGAGCAAGAGAAAAATGGTCCCGCACGAAACCGCGCCATTCGGGAAGGAAGGAAACTCGAATGAAGACAAGTGAGCAAACGGTGACGAGAAGGAAACGGAGAGGTGGCGAATCTCTGGGCGTGCCACCACAGCTGCGGACCAAGGGGAGAGAGCGGGGTGGGGACCTGAAAGTGACACAGCGCAATACCATCTTCTAGGCTTTAGAAAATCACGGGCACTGCTAAAAGAAAAGACAAATTTGAAAAAATAATCTGTAACCAAGTGATGGTGGGTAAGAATGGCAACACCTACTATGTTACAGTGGGTAAAAATGGCAATACCTACTATGTTACAGCGAGTAAAAATGGTAACACCTACTATGTTACAGTGGGTAAGAAAGGCAACACCTACTATGTTACAGCGAGTAAAAATGGTAACACCTACTATGTTCGGGTGGGTAAGACTGGCAACACCTACTATGTTATGGTGGCTAAGATTGGCAACACCCACTACGTTATTACAAACCTACAACAGAGAAGCCCAAAACCCAAGGAGGTAAAAGCAATGGGCAAAAACATTGGCAAAACCACCAACTGTCAGGAGGCAGGACAAGGCCTACAGTGTGTGGTAGGAGGGGCTGGTCAGAGACGCGGTCCCGGTGTTCCGGGTCAGGGGTATCAGGTGTCATAGTGGAGGACATAACAGGTGGGGGTGGGGTCTCACTGCGCGGCCACTACCGTGTCCTCGGGGATCACCTGCATCCCGGGCACCAGCGTTGCTCTGTGTGAACCTGGACCAGCTTAACGGGGGGGCTCCCTTCCCTGCCAGCCCTTGGCATCCAGCCCAGGAGAAGGCAGATGCTCAGAGACCGTCCACCACGTGCCCCCAGACCCAGCGGTGAGCCCGGCGTCGGGAGTAGGAGACCTGGGCTGGCCAGTCCCCCGAGTCAATATCACAATAGGCAACAAGCACCAGGCATTGGGGTCCGCTGTGACGTGACTTCCAATGGGCTGGGGTCAGCGCCGTCCCCTCCCCACCCCAGGGACAGCGCAGGGCCAGACCCCGACTCCGGGCCTGAAGCATTTCCGTCACCAAGCAGCTTCCGTGGGCAGCAAAGCCGGACACTCGCATCCCGGCCGATGTCCATGCAGCCAGCCGGTGGTGCCAGGAGGCCACCTCTTCCCCCCTGGGGCCCTGGCCTGGGCACCTGCCTGTCACCCTCTGTTTCCGGCCATTTCCTTCCGAGTCTAAGACTCTATGCACGACCACCACATGTGAAACTGCCGTCCCCTTTGCGAAAGGGCTCCCGTAACGAGCGACTCTGGGGTCCACTCATGTCTCCCAAAAAAGCCGACACTCTGAGGACACAGGCAGCATCTTCCAGGGTCTGTGTTCTTGGGCCACGGCCCACCCCGGGCCCACGGGTTGGGTCTCACCCCCTGGCATTCCCCTGCCGTCCCCCTGGCGTCCTGGCCCGCAGGAAGACAGCACGCGGCAGATGGACAGACAGCCTGCCCCCTGCCCACCCAGACCGTCACTCTCAGCCTCCTTCTGCTGTGGGTGAGGAAGTGCAGAGCCACATGCAACACGGTGGGGGTGGGGGCAGGTGCCTGGGGGCTCACACGGGCCACTAGTCCCCTCTGCACAGGTCACCAGCCTCCCGCTGTCCCTGTGCCTTCACGGACGTGGTCCTCAGAGGCACACCCCCTCCACTCAGGGACCAGGGAATGAACATTTCAACGGCGCCCTGCCCCAGGGACTCCGGCTCAGAAACACGCACACCGTGGGAAGGACCACCCACCAGCGGGAAGCAGACCCCTGGCGTGCTGGTGGGTAATGAGGGGCCTGAGGGCAGCAGGCGCCACCCGGAACCTTCTCCAGGCCGCGTGGTAAGCAAACAGCAGGACCCGGAAGGCAGCCCGAGCCCCTTCCATTTGCCTGTGCCTACCTCGTACACCAGCAACCAACACAGCGGGAAAAATCTAGAAAATGGTCAGACACGTAAGGCCTGGCCGAAGAACTCCTGGGGGCACAGGTCCCCCCGACAGCCTCGAGCCTGCGTCCGGGTTTAAGTGCCAAAGCAATCTTGCCCTGTAAACGCATGACCTTGGTGTCCCTCCCCGGGCTTGCCCGGTGACGCACACACAGCGCTGGCTCCCCACCATCCCGGCACGCACGTGGCCCATTCTCACTCTTCGAAGAAGTCCTGTCCTCTCGGGTCCCTGCGAACAGCCACCCAGCCCGCCGTGGGCCAGCGCCCCTAGGGAGACACGGGTTGGCTCCCGCTGTGATCACGGGCTGTGATCATGGGCTGTGATCACGGGCTGTGATCACGGGCTGATGGTCCCACGGCCTGCCTCGTCTGTGATTCTGGGGAAAGACATCGTGTTCAGTGCTTACTGTCGTCTCGCTGATGTCGAACCACGGCAACCAAGGGGGCTGCCGTTGGGCCTGGCACACCGAGCCCATCCGGCACACGCGCCTCCTCCACAAATCCCGTGCAGCCTCCCCGAGCTCAGGGGCCACAGCCTCACGACCCCACACTGGGGGCCCCTCCCAGCAGCACAGTCTCCGGGAAAAAGCACACGGAGGTGGGAAACGCTACACGTTTTTATTTGGGTTGCATGTAAATTCTGGGGAGCAGGCGAATTTGCAAAGACGGACTCCGAGAATCAGGGGGCGGACAGCACAGAGGGGCCTGCCGTCCTGTCTGACGTCAGCCCCCTCGCTTCCTGCTGTGGCACACCAGTCCCTCTTCCTCTGGTTCCGGCCTCGTGACCTCAGCGGCTGCTCCTCTCCGTGCAGACGATGTGTAAACACACAGGGGCCACTGTGTTCCCATAAAACTTTATTTACAAACACAAGGCAACAGCCGGTGGGGCCGGGTTGGTTGGGATAGAGAGGAAACGGGGTCCCTCAGTCTGCCTCCGCGGCCACGGCCTGTCGAGAGGGCCACTCTCTCCACTACCCTGATCGTTTTGCCGAGGTGACCGCCCTCCTCCTCCCGGCATTTCAGAGAAAGAACGAGAACACCACCCCTTGTCAAGCCCACGGACACGCTGGCTGCAGAGTCACAATTAGCATCACAAATACTGTCTCTTTAGAGAGCTCTGGAAGAGTCTCCGTATGCAATATTTACGACCTACTTCCATAAACCCCCTTGAGACTTCCTACGCCGGCCTGGGTCTCTGTGACACCGTGCCTCCCATGGAAACGTCTTTCTCAAGCCGAAATGCCGATGTTCTTGGAAAACCAGGGGACGTTTGGCTGCAGAAACGCTCCCAGCGGACACAAGGCCGTGGTCTCCAACAGGGGCCCCAGGAGACCCTGAAGGCCAGATGCACCAGCTTTGTGTTTTTTTTTTTTTTTAATCCTCACCCAAGGACATGTTTTTACCGATTTTGAGAGAAAGAGAGCAAGCGAGAGAGAGACGCACAATGCTGGGAGAGAGAGAGACCAATCGGTGGCCTCCTGTGCGCACCTGACCAGGGACTGAGCCCGTACCCTCCTGTGCAGAACAGGATGGCGCTCCAGCCCAGGAGCGACCCCCCCCAAGGCCCCGCGGGCACGCCCATCTGGGTCTCCACCCCCAGCCTGTACCAGTGTGGCTCTTCCGTAGCCCCTCCGGGCATGGGCTGGGTAGGGGTCTTCAAACCCCACTGGCAGCAGAAGCAACAACCCGCTGGGTCCCCTGTCTGCTGTCCCAGCCTCAGAGGCGGTGGGGACAGAGGACTGGGCCACGTCACAGGCAGGACCCATGTCTCTGGCTCCGGGCAGACTCCCAGGAAACCAGCTGTGGGTCCCATGGATTTCGGCCGCTTTTCAAAGTCAGGCTGGCGGCCACGCCTGCCCGTGGCCTCCAGGGTGGGAGCCGCATCCTCTCTGAAAGGTCAGTCTCCTGGTGGTTCACTGCCGCCAAGGTCCGCGGCAGCGGGATGTGTGAGCCCGCCCCCTGAGGGGCGTGGCGTCTCCCGACCACGCCCCTGCCCAGGCTCCAGCCCGCCTCACAGCGCCGCCCAGCGGCGGCCACAGAAACAACGCTGTGTAACAGCACCACGCACCCCTCGCACCCACGAGGACGGCTCCTGTATAACCAGAACAGAAACGGGAACGACAGCCGCTGGCGAGGACGTGGGGCCACTGGAGCCTTGGGCACTGCTGGCGGGAGTGGCGTGGAGGTTCTTCCGAAAAACAGAGCACCGCGGCCCCATCCAGCGACCCCGCCTCTGGGCGCGGACCCGAAGGAACGGACACCGAGTCCGGAAGACGTGTCTGCACCCACACGTTCATGGCCACATCGTCCTCCGGAGCCAACCAACGCTTCCAGCCCCTGACGCTCGGCCTCCCCCCCGACCCATATTGGGGGCGGTTCCTGGGTTTGGAGGGGTCCATGACAGACAGCTTGGGGGTCACTTCTGAAAGGGACCGACCGACGCCCGCACCTGAGCCGGCAGCTCCCTCCCCCCTTTGCAGAACAGATCGGTTTGGCTGAACGCACACCCCAGCTGGCTGCGAGCTCTCTGTCTTCAATAAGGATCATCCCTTAAATGCCAGCTCTCCGGAGCCGGCTCTCCACACGTTAAAAAAACAAACGAGGGAGAGTTGTGAACTGCAACCCACCTGAGAGTTTATAAATACCTGCCGACGACAGCGCCAGGAGGGCCGCCGCCTGCCTGTTGATTTACTTCCCTGTGTGTGGGCGGCGCTTCTGGTTTTTGATGACCACATCAGCACCCCAGCACCCCGAGGCCACCCAGGAGACTGCCGGCATGGGGGATGGGGAGGGGGACTAGCAGGGGGGCTGAGGGAGGCCGTGGACCCAGCGAAGGGGAGGCCGGGGCTGCGGGCCAGAGGAAACGGACCGAACACCCCGCATGGTGGGTGGGGGGCACGGTCACCCACGTCGGTCCCTGATACGATGGGGTCAGCCCTGAACCTCCTCTAGAGATATCACTCCTCACTGGCCCCGACTCCTCGCTGTCCCTCTCCTTCCCGGGGACGCTGATCGGCGTGACCGTTTTGGGAAGGTCGCGTCTGGCTACAGCTGTCCAGGGGGCAGCCTGGGGCCTGTCATACCGGCTCTCCCACCCCGCCCAGGGCCTGGGCCTCCTCACTGGACGCCTGCCCGCCCGGGACCCGCCAGGACAGCAGGTGGTAGGACCCTGGGCTCTGAGCAAAGTCCCTGGTCAGTACTACTCTGTCTGGGAGGGACATTAGAGGGTCACCAGCCAGCATGTGCCCGGAGGCTTTTGGAACCGAGAGGAGGAGGAAGAAGAAACGGTCCCTTGAACAGAACCCATGACGAAGAGCAAAAATCCCATGAAAGTCCAAAGTCGTGTGGCCACCAGGACAACGAACCCAAAGCCGCTCCCGGAGGTCTTGGCTATGCTGAAGGGCTGGTGGGCGGGCCCTGCCTGGTGCGCCGGCCCCTGAGTGAGACCCTCCCCCGAGAAGAGCTGCAGACAGGGGCCACGTCATCGTCGGTCCCTTGGTGTCCCCCAGGCTCACAACCTCCTTGGGACCCAGGAGCAGGGTCAGCTTTGTGTGTCATGGGTGACGCTGGCCCAAGGTTCTGGTGGTCCAGTCGGGCCGGTGGACACTGTTCCGCACAGTGGCAGCACAGGACACAGGAGAGGGTCAGGAGACACGGGGAAGACCTAAGGACAGCCACGGCAAGGGGCCCTGTGGACAGGCACTGGCCACAGGGCAGAGGACCAGGGCCAGGAGCAGGGACAGCTGGGGGCTGGTCCGGGAGAGACGCTCAGGGTCGGGCTGCAGGGGTGGCAGCCAGGACAGAGGGAGGCAGGGACAGGACAGGCTCTGAAGGTGAAGGACACACACCCACGGAACCCAGGGGCAATCTCCTAGATCCTAAATAAGGGAAGGGGACAGGCCAGGCCGCTCCTCTTCACTCCCCACGCCTGGCTGTGGGGTTTGCTGGAGAGTCTCAGGCCCCAGGCATGTCCAGGTCACCTGTCACTGAGGGCCACACCCTGCCCTCGGGTCTCCGTGCTCCAGGCCTTTGGGTTTTGCTGACCCGGCTGCCTGGTCCCCTGGGCCCTACACAGCACCCAGCCTTGGGGTCCTTGCCCTGCCCAGGTCTGGGAAGGCATCCGTAAAGCATGAGTCCCCAGCCCTTGTGCCCATTACTCTGACCGGTTACCATTTTCCCCTTGGGGTGGACAAAACAATGACCCCAAATGGTCTCTGACACCTATGAACACGTGAACATACACAGCACAAAAAGGGTCTCTGCAGACGAGAATTACAAAGTCTCCCTCACCCCTACTTTGGCTGGTGTAGCTCAGTGGATTGAGCATGGGCCTGCGAACCAAAGGGTCACTGGTTCGATTCCCAGTCAGGGCCCATGCCTGGGTTGCGGGCAGGGTCCCCAGTAGGGGGCGTGTGAGAGGCAACCACATATTGATGTTTCTCTCCCTCTTTCCCCTTCCCTTACCCTGCCTAAAAATAAATAAATGAATAATCTTAAAAACATAAAGCCTTCCTCACCCCCACCTCAGATCATCTGGTGGCCCGCCCGAGGGGACCCTAGTGGGCCCTCAGTAAGCGTCAGTTCTCTCCTCCATCTTTCTAGAAAGCTCTGCAGCATTTCCTGATGAACGAGATAGACATCCACCCGCACGCACGGCCCAGGCGCAGAGCCTGACACAGGTGTGCACACGCACACACCTGCTCCCGGGTCAGCCCCGTCAGTGAGACAGGGTCACAGTGACGCAGACTGTGGCCGGGAGTCCAGAGTCCGGCAGAGAAGCCCAGCCCAGCAGCGACCACAGGGCCGCACCTGCCAGGGGCAGAGCAGCCGCCGAGCCGCGGTGACTGCCGGACCTCACTCACACGTGACACCTGAAAAGGACCAACTTGCAGGAACAGGGGCGGAAGGGGGCGCCTGGGGCCGGGGGCGGGGAAGTGGGCGGGGCTGGTCCACCTCCCCGTTTCCAGGTCCCCGGTCAGTAAGTCCTAGGATCTGTGCACAAGTCGGTAGCGGCAGTGAGCAACGCTGCGCCACGCACTTGGAAGCTGCTGAGAGTGGGACTCGCAAGTTCTCCACACACACACACCGTAAGTGTGCGAGGGGTGCGGCTGGGCATCGGCGACCTCGCCGTGCAGCCAGCCGTTCTGCAACGCGCACGCACACAGATCGCCCGTCTTACCCCTTAACTCCCAATCCCGCCACGGCCGCTCCACCTCCGAGAGGCAGGAAGGAGACGCCCGCGTGGTCTCTCCAGCCCTCCCCACCCCCACCCCCTCTCTGGGCCTCCCTGCACACGCGCCGGTAAAATGCCCATGTGAGGCCCCGGGCCGCGGAGCACACGGCCCGGACCAGGCGCCTGGTGAGGTCGGTCCTCGGCAGACTCGGACCTGGCCGGCCCCTGACCTCAGGCCGCCCGCCCCAGAACCGTGGTGAGCGAAGGTCTGGGGTTTAAGCCCTGGGTCTGCAGCGCCCCGTTTGGACACCCCGTCAGTGAACGCAGGGGCCTTCCTCCTTCACCTCTGATGGACGAACCATTCAAGGACTTACGTTCAAGGGCAAGCATTTCCTGGGGACAGAAACAGCGGATCTGCAAACATCCAATGTCCAGCGACCGCACCCTGGACTCCCCGCCTTCGGTTTGCTCGCCCCCCGCTGGCCCGCGTGAACACTGCCACCTAGTGGTCGTAGTGAGGAATTACAGGTAACTTGTGGCCAAGGCCTCTGCCCGGCCCCACCTTTCCACGGGTCAGCAGTGGCCCAGGACTGGACCACAAAGACCGGTGAGACGCTGCTGCCCCTCCTCCAACAACTGTCCCGTGTATCTGGGGAAACTGAGGCAGAAACCATCCACCCTAAGGCAATATGTAAAAGGTACAGATTAAAGTACATGGGCACCACAAGGCTGCAGGCATGCCTCCTGCGGAGAAAGACCATGGGTTTTGAAGGATGCATAGGAGTTCGACGGGCAAAGGTGAGATCATGGGAAAGGGGGAGGGGTACCACTGACGGTTTTCATTAAAGGGTGAAGTCAATTCTGCTCTTCTGAACGCTGTACATCTGGATTGCAGCTGCCGCTCTGCCCAGCCCCGTCCACACCCCAACCACGGCCCACACTCAGCGGCTTCTCAGGGCTGCATCTCCTGTTTCTAAGTAGCACGATCCTGGGGCTCCGTCTTGATTTCGTTCCGTTAAGTCTTAGTTCTTGACACGCTGCCTCCGGTTCCCTGACTCTCCTTCCTTTCGCACGAAAGGCAGGTTCCCCGCGCTCCCCCCTCCCCCGCCCGCGACCTCCACACAGCCTGGCAGGGAGCGTGTGCTCGGACGGTGGCGCCTGCAGGGGGCCCCTCGGGCATCAGCCCCACATGCCTCGCCCACGTGCCCTGGTGGGAGGACAGTTTCAGGGGTGGCTGGACGCTGTTTGCTCAGGGGGACACACTGAGTAATTGAAACTCGTTGAACGGCCTCGTCACCTGAACTGCGGTGCAGGGGACGGGAGAACCCCGGGTGCTTCCAGGGCAGCGAGGTGCAACTCGGGGGGTGGGAGGGGCACCCAGCACCTGAAATACAGATCATGTGACCGAGGGACTGAACTTTAAGTTCCACTCAGTGATCATTTCACTTGGGGGCCCCGTGAGTCCTGTGGCCTCCGGACCGCAGAGCGCAGCCGCGGACACTGTGCTGGCTCCGGAAGCCCCAGTCCTGATCTCCACCAATTTCCGTCGTGTTCCTCGCCCGCCGGCAGCGCCGGCTGCTCTCATGACCGGGGATCATGACCGGGGTCGGCCGCAGGGCCGGGTTCACTTCCGTTTCAGAGTTTTCTTCTGCCCTGTGGATTCTTCCCGTCTCACACAGACTGAACTCTAAGGCCGTGCCCTGTCACACGGCCCCTGGCCGCCCCCACCCTGCTCCCCCAGCCAGCTGCCCCCCTCACCACTCCTCACACACACCAGGCGCACCCTGACCCCAGGCCCTTGGCACATGCCAGTCCCTTTCCCAGAATGCTTCCCCCAGGTACCTGCACAGCCCACTCCCCGGTCTCTGCTCACATGTCGGAAGATCCTCCTGCCACAGCACCGCCCCCCCATTCCAATCCACTCTTCTCAGCCCGCCGTATTTCCCTTCCTGTCGCCTACCAGCCCCGACGCCTCAGACGTTTGCCCGTGTCCCTGCTCGTGATCGGTCTGACTGGCGTTCAGCCCGAGAGAGCAGGGGCGCCGTGATCGCTGGCGTTTCCCCAGCACCCGGGAGACAGGGAGGCTCTGGCTGAGACTCGGTAGGTGCTGGTGGGATGACGAATTCCAGCAGCCGCTCCTGCTTCTCTCCCTCACCGCCCTCCCCTTCGCCTAGGGCTTCCACGGCTTCGGGATTCTTCCACAGGCTTCTGTGTCTCTTCATCTTCAGAATCAGGGTGTGTTTGCGCCCGTGGGCTGAGCCATTCGAGAAGCAAAGGACCCCGAGGTTCACTCCACACCAGGAAGCAAGAGAAGTTACATGCCAGATGGGACTGCCCCCCCCCCCCCGCCCCACACCCCAGGGCGCCAGACTGCAAGTGAGGGGCCCAGGCCCCAGACTCGGCCACTGACTGCTTCTGAAATCCTGGCACCCATCTCTCTAAGTCCACGCCTCCTGTCGATTGGGATAAAAACGCCAAGCTCATCGGGTTGTTATTCATTAAATAAACATATTGGAAGAGAATGTGTGAGCTTTCATCTTCCGTGCAAGTGGATTCATCATTATTTGTTCTCATCACCACCAAATCCAACATCATCACCACACCAACACCGTCACCACTGTGATGTCACCACTGTCACCACCACCACCATCACCATCACCATCACCATCATCACCACCAACATTGCCATCATCATCACCATCACCATCATCTTCATCACCATCACCACCATCACCACCATCACCATCACCATCACCATCATCACCATCGCCTCCGTTATCACCATCATCACTATCACCACTATCATCACCATCACCATCACCAGCATCATCATCACTGACACCATCACCACCATCACCACCTGCATCACTATACGGCCTGAAGAGCGTCCTCTCCAAACCCACACAGTGGAGCCCTAACTCCCGCTGTGAGTGATGCTGTCCATCTGGAGAGGGGCCTTCAGGAAGCTCATGAAGTTAAAAGCGGTCATGGGGTGGGGCCCTGAGGAGGTAAGACTGTGGCTCCTACGAGAGGAGGAGGAAGCTCTGCCCCATCTCTCCCCCCCCACCCCCCCCACGTGTGTGCAGAAGAAAGGCCGAGAGTGAGTGGCTGCCGACAAGCCGGGGAAAAGGCCCCCTGACTAGCTCTGCTGGCACCGTGACCTGACTCCCGGCCTCCAGCCAGAGCTGCGAGAAATAGATGCCTGTGGCTGAACCCACCCCGCAGGGGGCATTTGGCGAGGGCCGTCTGGGCCCACCACCCTCGTTGTGACGGTGCACCCAAGTCGTGTTGCAAGGCTCTCCTCCTTAAAAAACTCACCCCGTCTCACACCTGAGCCTGGGGGGTGGGGGGGGGCCTGAGGGCGGGCCGTCTCCCAGGCTCCTCACTCCTGCCGATGCTGCCCGCTCAGCCTCGGCCTCACATCCTCAGGCAAAAGCTCAGCCGGACAAACACCGCCGGATCCCTCAAGGTTTCTCAGAGGCCCACGCCCGCCGTGGGAGCTGAGCAGCACGGCGTCGCCGGGTTAACGCAGTCAAGGACGCGGTGAGCCGTCTTCCCCACAGACACAGCCGGGATTCCCTGGTCGCCGTCGGAGGGAGGAACCGTGAGCCAGAAACGAAAGCTGGGGCATCTGCACCCGAGACCCACAGACTGGACGAAGCCCCTTCACGTCACTCAGACCCGATGAGGCGGGAGGCCCGAGGAGGGACACCAGCCGGACACACAGCCGGAACCGTCCTTCCTGGGGCCTCCCCAGAGCCAGCGGCCTGGCCTTCGACCCCGCCAGTCTGCCACACTGTCCCTGTGGGCAGGGCGCTCGGTCTCCTTACTCAAGTGTGTTTTACTCGACTGCCTTCCAGAGCCATCGGTGGCACCTGACTGACCCTCACTAGAGAAGCGGGGACACATGGCCCTGGGTGGCGGCGGGTGTGTGAGCCTGTTGCCAGAAGGCCCATAAAGAGGGGGGTCCCGGTCCCCGTCCCCGTGGCGGGAGACAGCAGCGGGGACTGACGGGGTAGCCTCCTACGTGACCTTTCGTGCTGACCGCCACCCGCACTCACTCCCGGGGGCTCCACGTGGCGGTCACGAGCCACTGCCCAGAACACGAGACAGCGAATTGGAAACAGTGCCCTCCTGTTATAGCCCAGCGCTGCCCTCGGAGCAAAGGGCGCTGCGGCGGTCTCCAAGCAACTGCAGCAGCACCTCGACTTTCAGAAGAAGGGGCTCATCAAATACAGTTTCACGGTCTTGAAGCCGGGACCGCCACCCAGCACTCCACCCAAAGGGGCCAGCGCGGTCCCACGTGAGGTAGGCACCTGCCCGTCTTCGCCAGGATCCACACGCGTGTCTGTGACGTGGAGCCCTGAGCTAAAGCCTGCATGTTCACCTGGTCAGCTGCGTTGCCACGAGAGGGGCCCCACGCCGTTACACGGGGCAGTGCCCGCTGACACACGCTGCGACACGGATGGCCTTGAAGACATCCCGCTGCGTGACGATGGCGGCCAGAGGCAGGCGGCCATGCAGGGCGTGTTTCCGCCCAGACTGAATGTGCAGAACGGCCAGTCGGCAGAGACAAGAAGCGGGTTAGCAGCTGTCTGGGGGCGGGGCCCGGAGGGGGCGGGGCGCAGGGGGCGGGGCACAGAGGGGAGGGGCGGGGCGCGGAGGGGAGGGGCGGGGCGCGGAGGGGCGCAGCAGGACGCCAAGGGGCGCTGTGGGGTGGGGGATCTAGAGTGATGGCTTGGGGGCTTTTGGGGCTCGTGGGGGGCGATGCACGAGACGTAACCACACAGCCCTGCGGCTGCCACCACTGGGTGAATGTGCTCACGGCCGCTGAAGGGGCCGCTCCCACGCGGTTGAAACGGTTCATTTATGTCACACACATTTCACCGCAAGTAAAATCAGCCGGAACCCGGGCTGGGGCGCTCTGCTGCGGAGCGCCGGGGTTCACCCTCGGCTCTGGGCGGCAGCCCCAGCGGGGGGCCAGATGGACGACCAGCCACCTCCCACGAGACTGTCACAAATCAGTCCCCGAGGGAAGGCCGGGCGGCAACGCCAGCATGTCACAACAAGTGCACCGGGGGGGGGGGGGGGGCAGCCCATCTGTGAGGCGCCCTGGAGGCATCGAGGTGTCCCCCACACGCACCGTGGGCTCTGTACAGGAGGACGTCGGGTGACAGGACAGACACATGTCAGCTGCCCCGGCACTGGGACACAGAGGCTCAGGGGCGCGGCCCCCAAACACAGACAAGGTCCCCCGCCGCACAGGCCCACCTCGCGGCAAACACGCGGTCGGGCGCGCAGAAGCCCGCGGCCGCCCCTCCTCCACCACGCCCGGGCGGGCGGTCCGCATCTCCGAGAGCCCTCCTCACCTGAAACGGGGTCTGGCTGTTGAAGTTCTTCAGCTCCTTGTCGCCGCCCCGGAACAGCAGCACCCGCGCACAGCTGTCCTGCACGGGACACAAGAAACCACGGGTGAGAGGGCGGCAGAGCGTCGCCCGAGCCGGCGGAGGGCGGGAGGGGGACCCACGCGCATGCGGACTCCAGGACGCGAGTGCAGACTTCAGAGGGAGGGCGAGGTTCGCTCCCCACCCCCACCCCGTGGCCAGGATCCGGCGACCCCCGCCCCCACCTGGCATCAGGTGATACCGCTTAACTGCTGCAAACACTTTGGACAACGTGGCAGAGTCCACAACAACGTGAAGCGTGCTCTGCGTGCCAAACCGTGGCGCTGCTTAAGGCCGCACCCCGCAGCCCGGCACTCGTGTGTGAACGCACCGCCAGCGAAAGGCTGTGCGAGAAACCCCAAAACAAAAACAGGAACAGACAACCGGGCCTCGGCCTCCGTGTTCGAGAATCGGGGAAACTGGGAGTGCCTTCTAGAACATTCCTCCCCTAGGCAGCCGTGGGACAAAACAGGTGGGTTGCTAACGACCCACGAGAAATGTTTCCAGGCACATCTGGGCGGGAAACGCACGTCTCAGAACGGAGACGCAGCTTCTCGGCCCTGCTGTTTTCCCGCGGAGAGATACAGAGTATGCACCACGCCGGCCGTGGGCGGGGTCTCCCTCCCCGGGAAGCAGGAGGGGTCAGGGGGCGAAACGGAGCGACCTTCTCATCGGACCACGTTCTGCACTGAGAGCCTCCGTGTTCTTCAAAGGCTGATGGTACTCGTTTCGTGTGTGGTTTTACAGTGAGACGAACTCTAGTCCTGTCCCTTTAACTGAGCACCTACTCTGTGCCCAGGGCGGCCTGCACAACGGCCGCCCCCCTCCCACCCCGCTGAAACTCACCACCACGGGGAGGGCGGGGACGAGACAGTGAGGAGACAGTCCGGGGCACGTGGAGGCAGAATCAAGTGCTAGGAACACCTGGCGCGTAAACACCGCTTTTTGACGAGACTTTAAAAGACCGCATGTCTGCTGGTGTCCCCGCGTCCAGGGTAGGAAGGCAGGGCAGCGGCACAGGGGATACCCCCTCACCCCGGCCGCCTCCTGCCTGTGGGAGTCGCCGCCCCACCCCTGCACTGGGCCATCCGGGCTTTCCCGCCTGCACCCACAGGGTGCAGGGCAGGGGCAGCGGGCACGGCACCCAGCCCCGCGCCTGGGAAGGAGCTGCTGCGTGCAGGACCTACCACACCCCGGGGGGCTGCTGAGGATGGCAGGCCCATGTCCCCCCCGCAGGCCAGAGGGGACCTGCTGTCCTCAGGAAAGGCACGGGCCACAGGGCCCGGAAGAACGGCAGGGCCAGGATGAAAGCTGGACAGACAGACAGACAGTGGACGAGAGGCTGCCTAGGGCGGAGAGGGCGGGGGACATAGGGTGACCCGTGGGTTCCTGTCTTGGGGTGGTGATGAGGCAGCGAGGCCGACTACGCTGCGGGTTGAGGGGCCATGTGGACGGACCGAACTGCTTGGTGTGTGTCAGCCGGCCGCACCGCACGGCGTGCAAGGCCCCCGCTCAGGACAGTGTCCGAGACCAGAGAAGAAGGAGAGGGAGACAGCGGCGGAGGCACACCGAGGGTTCCCTTCCCTGGGACCCCAAACCAAGGGCGAGAGAGCTCGCAGCAGCCAGCAGGGGCCACCCTGTCCCCGCACCCTGGGATGGGGGTCCACTGGGGCCTGCGCCCGGCGAGGAGATGAAGGAGGGAACCCCTCATAAAGGGAGCAGGGGGACACGGAGGCCCAGGGCCCCTGTCCTCGGAGCTGCGGCTGGGGGGTGCCTGAGAGGGGTGGCTGCTTGCACACCCCGTGGCCACGGGTAGGGCACACCTGGGTTCTGCAGACCTAGGTCCACCTGCCTCTGTGTCCTTGGGCTGCCGGCCCAGGACTCAGCTGCACCGGGCGGTGGACTGAGGTTGCTGTCTATGAAAAGTCACCTGTGCACTCGGGGTGCGTGAGGCTTTAGGCAGGTCTGAGGCCGGGGTGGCTGTGGGGGAACAGGGGGTCTGGGACCACGGCGTGGGGGCCCACCCATCAGGAGGGCAGAGGAACACAGACTGTGGGGCCCCGGCAGCAAGAGGGCGTGAGGATCTCTCGGGCACCCAGGCTGAGTTTGAAAGAGCAGGCAGACGGCAGCACGGGCACCCCCACCGCCCCAGCGCCCCGAAGCCGGGACAGGACCACAGCACCTCCCGGGGCTTGCGAGCAGGGCTGCAGGAAAACCTGAGACCCCCACCTACACCGTCCAAATTGTTCCCTCAAGCTGTGTTCACGTGATGCTTTGAGGAATGAAAACATTGAAACGACAAAACTGCTGGGCAAACACAGCTTTCCTCATCCGGGGATTTGGGGGACAATGAAACCCGGGGGTTCGTGCGTTCGGTGTTTTAAGAAGAGCCCTGGCGTTAGTCCAAGCATCAGTTCAAGCGGTGACAAGCGGGAAACCCCGCCTGAGGCCACACACCTGGGACAGAGGTGGAGACTGCAGCCTGGGGCCAGACCCCGCCCCAACTGGCTTTGCAACTGGCTTTGCAAATGAAGTCTTACAACGACTCTGGCCCCGACTCTGCCCCAGCCCCCAGAGCCCGCCCCGGATCCCCCCTCTCCCCTCGGGTTACCCCTTCTTGGGACCTGTTTCTCACCACCCAACGTACATTAATCAAGCTAATTAAAAGCCCTCATCACGCTCAGTGCACAGACAGTGGCGAGAAAAGAGGGGAAGGGAGAGAAAGGGGAGAGGTGCAGGCGGGCGGGGGGCGCAGGGCTCGGGGGTGGGAGGGGTCTCGGCAGGTCACCATGTGGGGGGACAGGCAAGAGAGAAGGGAGCGCCACCCACCTGGGGAGGCAAGCAGGGGGACTCAGGGGCCGTGGAGGCTGCCCCCGGGCCTCACCTTGAACTGAGTTGGCACCGGGGAAGGGGGGGCCTCCGTGTGCCCTCCAGGCTCAAGGGGGAGCAGTGGGCAACCTGGAGAGCCAGTGGGGGGTGGCGGGTGGGGGCCACCAGCCAATCAGAACCCAGAACACAAGAGCCCTGAGGGGGAGGGGAGGTGCCTGGGACCCGGACTCTGAAGCCCTTGCAAATGCTCCCTCCTGCCCAGGAGCGCTTCACGCAGACTCCACGCACACCCCGCCCCAGAGGACGCGCACTTCCTGCGAACATGAGAATGGGTCCCCACCAGGCGCAGCCAGCCGTTAGCACCCTCCCAGGTGGGACCCAGCCAGGACCCCAGACAAACCATCACCCACCTCAAAGGCCTTACTCTGAGTCGAAAAGAAGAGACAAGTGCTTCACGCGGCTCGGTGACCATTACACCTCAGGCGCGGGTACGTGTGTTCGTGCACTGTGCATGCGTGTCCAGGTGTATGGGCACATGCATGTCCGAGTTGTGTGCACACATGTGTCTGTGTGTTTGCACATGTGTGCACTCATGCATCTGTGTGTGTGTGTAGTGGTGTGCTCCCATGTGTCTGTGTGTGTGTGCTTGCATATGTGCACACGTGTCAGTGCATGTAGGCATGTGCGTGTCTGTGCTCTCATGTGCTCGCGCCCATGTGTGCTCTGTAGCTCAGCAAACAGACCTGCCTGTCACTCCAACACAGCCTCGGGCCCCCTGCTCGGGGCCCACGGCGGCCACTTTTCAGAGCGGGAGGCTGCGCCCAGGAATGCTGAGCGATGGACCGAGGCTTCCAGAAGGCATCAGGGTGGCAGGGAGACACTGTGACCCGGGGGGTTCCCGATGGGGCTGGATGACTCTGAGGCAGCTGCCGGCTGCCGAGTCCCTGCCGCAGCCCTTGCTGAGGACACCACAGGTAACTGTGCCCTTTTACAAAGGCCAGCTGAGCAGAGACACTGAGGTGACATGCCCTGTGATTCTGTGAGGACCAAAGCCCGGGCAGGACATCAGTTCAGTGCCAGCGCCCCTCTGGGCGTGGCTTCAGAGACGCCTCCCTTAGCAAAGGCACCGTCCTCCCCGCCTCCGCGCTCCCTCCCTCCGGGCACCAGTCCTGCAGGGCCCCACCGCCGTTTCCCTCCTACACACCAACACTCGGGCCAGAAAGCCTGTTCCTTCGTGCACGCAAGGAGTCAGTCTTGGGTGCGGGCCACACCAGGCACCGTCCGAGCCCCAGGGGGCCCCCCACAGACAACAGAAGAGGGTCGGGCAATGGAGAGAGTGGGGGAGGTGGTCAGGGAAGCCCTCCCGGAGGAGGTGCCCTCAGCAGCCAGAAAAGAGCCCTGTGTCCGTCCAGGGAGGCTTCCCGGCTGAGGGGGCACATGCCAAGGCCCTGGGGCCAGGCTGCAGGAAGCTGGGGTGCAGGGCAGCAGCAGACACGCCCGCTGGCGGTCAGGAGCGCATGAAGGGCTCTCCATCGGGGGCACGGTCTGGCGTGTGCAGTGGGAAGTAGCTTGGAGGGGACACAGCGCGGAAGGAAGGGGACCGCTGGGCACTGAATACAGCTGTCCGGGGACAATGCCGGGGCTGGGCAGGGACGGGCGTGGTGTAGGGGACAGAAGGGAGGTGACAGACCTGGGGTGAGGGGGTCGTGAGGAACCGGAGGGCGGCCCAGGGTGCAGGCTGCAGCGACAGACAGCTGGTCGGTCTGCACCGTGGGGAAGGGCCAGGCTCCGCAGTCACCGGCCCAGCTCAGGGCAGGGTTCACTCCACCCACATTTTCTAGAAGGTGCCATGGGGCACAGGCCTGCCCGAGGTCACTGTCTGGACAACAGGAGTGTGGCCCAGGGACACCCAGTGACGATGCCACTGGGGAGCGGGAGGGGACAGACGCCGGCTGCTGGTGAGCCCCAAACCACCAGTGCGCGCCGCAGCCCGGGTTTAGCCATCTTGCGAGACTTTTTACCCCCACTGCACCCACGTGGTCTCTGCTTAAATGTCACCGACGAGAAGGCTCCGCCCCCCAAACTCTAAGTCAGCAATCCATTTCCAGCTGAGCCGCCCTCTCAAGCGAGCCTGTCAGGTAGACAGGAATCTAAGAAGAGCTAAGACGGATGACATTAGAAACAACAGTCACACACAGAACCACTGTCACCAGTGTGGGGCCGGCTCCCGGCCCTAGGACCGGTGATCCGTCTGAGGAGCTGCACCCACAGACCGCGGCCCACCCACGCCGGGGCCGACGGCGACTTTGCCTGACCCGTGCCCAAGGAGGCCATCCCCGCCCCGATCAAGGGCTCCGGAGTGTGACCCACAGTCTTGGGGCGAAGACACGGGGGGCGAGGCTGGAAGCCCAGCCCCCCACTCACTGGCTGAGCCCCTCTGGGACACACCTGAGCCTCAGGGCCTGTGTAAGGTGGGACCACTGACAACTGGCGCCAAGGCCCGGCGGGGGTCCCCAGAGAAAGGTGGGGGGACCCCTCCTGTCCAGTGAGACGCACACCTTCGATGCTCCAGAGACGGTCCCCAGTAGTGGCCCCGGGGAGGCAGCCGCTGAGCTGGCCGGCGCTCCGTGGGCACAGAGACGCAGACAGAACACAGCCCGTCCCTGCTCGGGGCTGCAGGAAGACAGGGCTGATTTTTCATCTTCCAGACGATCTGGCCCAGCCTGGGAACCTGTGGTGTTTAGGGCACACTCCCTGCCTTCATTATCCTGGGGGGGAAACAAACTCCAGGCCCCCTCCCGCCCCCCGAGGGCTCTGGGAAAGCCGGCCGGGGGCTGAGGCGGGCAGCAGATCAGGCACCACGTGCCACTCACACGCGGAGCCCCGATGGGAGCCCCGAATGCCCGGGAGAAGAGAAAGAAACACCCTGGTCGGGGCGCTGCACTGGACGCGCGCAGAGGAGGGCACACGCCACCCACCCGCAGACCTCGATGCTTTTCGATTTGACAAGGAGAGGCCCGATCATGCGCAGCAGCAGCAGCAGCAGCAGCACCATCGTCACTGACTTCACCACCACCATCTTCACCACCATCTTCACCACCACCACCGTTACAGCCACCGTTACAGCCACTGTTCACTGAGCGGCCGCTGCGTGCCGGGCACACCCGAGTTTGTTTTCTGTTTTCAGCTTCTGGGTGAGTTCGGTGTCATCACGCCCACATCAGAGAGGAAGGGGTTCAGAGCCCAAGAGAAGCGCCCCTGGGCCCCGCCCGGGGCCCACCTACCGCTCAGCGTCGCTCTCCTCCCCAGCGGGCTCTGGGTGGTGCCCCTTTGCACTTAAAGTCGGGTGGTCTCTCCCGCCGGCACCAGGCCTGAGGCGGCCGCACGCATCCCCCGTGCGTGGGGAAGAGGGAAGGGGGGCTCCGTGCAGTGGTGGCGCGGGTAGGACAGGGCCCGGCTTGGGCACGCGGGCAGGGCGCGCCAGGCAGAGGCTGGGGACCTCCCTCCGTCCAGGACAGCCGTCACGGGCGCCTCTCTGAGTCACACCACGATGCCCTGGGCTGCCTTCTCGCACTGCATCAGTGAGACACCCCAACGGTTGGGGTGGGGGGGGCCCCCGAGGACAGAGAATGGCAACCACACCAGCATCCCAGGGACGGCATGAGGGATCGTGAGGCTGGGTCTCAGAACACTCGCTGAGTTCCCAACTGGCCAGGGTATCCAGGGCCCACGGGGCCACCACGCCCTGAGCCTGTGACTCCCCGCGGTGGCCCCTGGGAGGCTAGGCAAGGCAGGGGCCCAAAACGGGCGAGGCCGCCCAAGGCAGCCCTGCCTGTGCTGCAGAGAAGGGTCACAAGGGCAGGCTGCCCCAGGGCCCCAGGACCCCAGAGAGGGGACAGCGGGCACCTGCAGAGAGTCCCTGGCCCATTGACAGAAAGCGGCTCAGTCCCCGGGCTGCGAGGGGGCCCACAGCTCAGCCCAGGCTGAGCGAACTGTGGCCCACAGGCTCCATTGGCCGGTGGCCCATGTGTAGACCAAGTTTTGTGGGCGCACAGCCTCACGCTCCCCCAGTGACGTCCATGGCCATGTTCACCCCAAACGGCAGAGCCAAGTGGCCCTCTCCAGCAGGAGTCTGCTGACCCCTCTTCTCACCGGGCCAAGGGTTGTCCCGAAAGCCTGGCCAGTGCAGGGTCCCTGTGGAGCCATCAGCCGAGTGACCGCGGTCCAGCCCAGCCCCATCGATAACCCAGAATACGGACCGCCACCCCGGCATCACCTGGTCCGGTGAAACCACCGCCTGCGTGTTCGAAGGCCACCTTGCCCATGTCATTTCAAGTGACAGAAAACATGTCTATTCTGGGTGCTTTTTCTTCACGACAAAGTGGGCTTGAAACCCACTGGGGAGAGGGAAGGAATGTCTCCCTTCTCCCCTTCTCCCCTTCTCCGAGGCAGCGCAGTTAAGCAGCGCACGTGGGCCGGACGTCTCGCCCGCCACAGCCCAGCTTTGTGATGTGTGTTTTACTGCAGCTGAGCACCTCCCCTGCGCCAAAGCTCTTCGGTGCACGTGCCGAGCCTGCACTAGCGACCGCCCGGCTGCCTGCCACGCCCACGGGCTCGGCTCCAGAAGCAGGAAGCCAGCAGCCGGGCAAGCGCCACCCCAGCCCCACCGGGCCGAGCCGTACTCGAGGCTGGCAGAGTGTGGGGACCACGAGCAGTGGTGGTTCATGGCCGTGAGGGGGGGTGGCCCAGGGCGGAGGGGGCGCCGGCAGGAGTTAACAGGCTGGTCATACAGCGGCCTGCTTCCGGGGGGGCCAGCCCTGGCGGTCTTGCAAAGCCCGGCTCAGCACAGTGAAGACCCCACCAACTCCAGGACGGGCTTGTCCAGGGAGGCTCAACTCAGGGCGGGCTGTCTGAGTTGGGTCTTGAAGGGTGTGTAGGAGTTTTCCGGGGTTTAATAGCTGGAAGCACAGTGGGGTTTCAGAGTGGCCGGAGGGACCCGGGCTGGGTGCGGCCGTGGAGGGGGCAGGGACAGACTTGGGTTTAGGCAAAGGCCGGGTACATCGCCCAGGAAGGTGGACTCCTTGCTTGGAACTGGGACAGCGGAGGGGATGAGCGGCGTGAGTAAACCTTGGGGGCCCCCAGCGGTCACCCTGACCAGTGATCTGCCCCTCATCCCCCTCCAGGTGGTAGAGCCCCGACCCCAGTCTGCCCAGTGCGGCATCCGCACCAACCGCTGTCTGGCCTTGAGGTCCTCGAAATCAGAGAAGGAGAATGGAAGGGCGAAGGGGCAGAGGGGACCTCCCACGGCCACGACCAGGGCTCAACCGGACCCCGAGCACGCACGAAGCCGTGCCCCGCCCCCCTCGTCCTGCGCTGTCGTGGGGCGGGGCATCTGTGCGGACGTGGGGGCGGGGCCTGACCAGCGACGCACAGCACTGACCTGGTTGTAGAGCGCGCAGATGTGCAGGGCGGTGTTCCCCGACGCGTTCTGGGCCCCCATGTCCGCGCCGTAGAAGAGCAGGTGCTCCAGGTGCTGCACGTGGCCGTACCTGCAGGCCTGCAACGACAGCGCGCGCTGTGAACCCGGAACCGCGCGGCACGCATCCGGAGTCCAGCTGGACCTGGCGATCGGCCCCTCCCTCAGGGCCCCCCAATGGGGCGGCCGACCAGCCCTCCCACCCCTCCCCCCCACCATTCTGGACCAGGGCCCCAAAAACACGCCGGCCCCCACCACACCCAGAGCCTCAGGGGGGCAGCGGGAGCCCGGGCTGTGCACTGACGAGAAGGGGCTTGTTGATGGCTCGTGCTTGGCGATTCTGCGGGGGTCTGGGAAGGGGCCCCCACGGTTCTTCCCATGGACCCAGCGCTCAGAGGTATGACCTGTCTCTCCCACAGCCTCGGCAGCCAGCCCTGGCTGGGCTTATCCAAGTTCCCCCATCCCCATCCTGGGGGCGGGGGGCAGGTATGGAGCAGTCAGGGGTGGGCACGCACGGCCACTGTGCCCAGGAAAGAGACCCCCACCTGCCCGCCTCTGGGCAAGGGGCAGCCCCCAGTGCTTTAAAATGCAACCCACCCACGGCAGGCGGGAGGGGCAGCTCCACATGCAGCCCACCCCTCCTGGAGCCCTTCCACAGGGGAGAGAGTGATCTGGACCCTTTTCCAGAACTTTCCCTCTGAGCCTGCGTCCTCACGTGTAAGTGGAGGCCCTACTCCTCATTCTCATGAGAATCACGGTGGGGGGGTGACAATGGGCCCCACAGGGCTCGAGTGAAGCTCAGCGCCAGGCTAGCACCCCCACCTGGCTCACAGGGAGCAAGGAGGGCCCAGGGGTGGGTGGCAGGGCCGCTGTCCAGCTCGGGCAGAGGGCGCAGGACAATGAGTGGCCTTGGGCAGCAAGGTGTATCCAACGGACCCCCGGCCCCATGCCCCCGCACGTCCCGGTCACCTCAGGGAAGGCCAGCCAGCGATGGGCTGCACCAAAGGCGTGACCCCCACGGTCCCACCAGCTTGTCATCAGGTGACAACCTGGATGGGGAGACAGGAAAGGCCAAGAAAGGGGGTCCTGACCCAACATTTCTCAGGTGGATGGGGCGAAGGCCCCGGTGGGAGGGAGACCGCCATGCAGGGGCAGGCGGTGGGTGGCGGGCGGCCCAGTGGCCACATGCTCCGATCGCTGAGACACAGACGGAGGGGGGTTCCCCTTTGCCTGGCCTCCGGGAAAGAGCTACATCCGGCCAATTAATAGTGAGGACAGATGACATGGGAGATATTGGAACTATTAATTGGATTACTTAAAGAAAAACAACCTGAGAAACATCCACTTATAATTATTATGTCTCCAGAAAAATGATCTCATTAATTTATGGAGCAGATGGCTGCTGTGGATAACATCATTT
Organism: Phyllostomus discolor; assembly: GCF_004126475.2. NCBI lineage: Eukaryota > Metazoa > Chordata > Mammalia > Chiroptera > Phyllostomidae > Phyllostomus > Phyllostomus discolor. Next base: position 168,896,049 of record NC_040908.2, read on the forward strand.
GTACCTGCCCAATCCCCACGGGCCCCTCCTGTGGTAGCAGTGTCTGCATTTCCCTTCGGGGCCCCCTGAGCCTCTCTCAGAAGCCGGGGGGCACCCCCCACCCCGCTGCTGCTCGGGTACCCACAGCTGGGGCAGTGAGCACGCGCCACTCCAGGGGGCCCGGGAGGGCCAGAGGCTGGAACATTTGTCAGAAGAATTAAGAAAGCAAAGTCTTCTCTTTCTTCCAGAATGGCCAGAAGGAAAATTGAGAACCCCAGAGCTGCTGGGGGATGTCACTGCAGAAGGGGGGCCACATGGGAGCAAAGGGGGGAGAGAGAGAGAGAGAGAGAGATTGAGGCAGCCAAGACGACACTGTCTGAGAGCCCCTCTCGGCTACAACAATGCTGGGACTTTTCCGGACATGGAGACTGAGCATCATTTTTATTGTCCCTTCAGCAGTTTGAACTGGGATCCTTGTTCCTTAAGTCAAGGAGCCCCGGCTCTCGCACGGTCCCAGCGGCCGCTCCGGGGCAAGCCCTGGCTACAGTGTAATCTGATTGCCCCGCCGCCAGGAGGAAGGGCACCGCGTCAGCGTAAAAACCCGGAGCGCTCGGTGCAGACTCGCTGCTCCCCGTCCCCCCCCATCCAGCTGTGTGAGGTTTCACATGGGGTGGGTGCACAGCGCCCCTCCCTCCTCACCCAGGGTCACGGTGGGACCGGTGCCCGGGGGGAAGCAGAGCTCCTCACTCCAAGCGGAGGGTCCGAGGCCCGGCGGGCTCGGGGGCTTCCTTCCCCTTCCACACTCTCTCCAGCAGGAGGGTCACACAGGCGCTGGAGCAGAACAACACTCTCCCACCATCCTCAACCTCAACCCCGCCCACTTGCTCAAAGCACATCCACCCCCACGCTGATTCTGTGCATGGCCATTGTCACCTGCTGAAGGCGGTGCTCTCAGGGGGAGCAGCCACGGCGCGAGGGGTGGGGACACCCAGGGGTGGTGGCCAGAGGGGCCAGTAGGCTGGCTGCTGCGTAAGTAAATGAAGGACCACGAAGCCAGCTTCTTGTGACCAATACGACGCAGGAGACAACCAGGACAGACACAGGGCTTTCAACACACAGAGACGTAACAATGAAAGTCTGTGGGCACACGTCCACACGCGGGCACAGGCCCGGAACTCCCCCTCCTGAGCACGCCTGGGCCCAGCAACAGCCCGGGGGCTGTGAGCACACCAGGGGCCCAGCTTTGGGCTCTAAGCACCACTCTCTGCTCGATAGAGCCAGGCTCCCTGGACAAGCGGCCGGTTTCGGGCTGGAAAAGAAGGAGAGCCACAAGAACAGTGCTCAAAACCCAGCGGGGACGTGTCCCAAGGACAAAGCAGCCATCCTGAGGGGCTCCCCTTGGCCCACGCAGACCACGGTGACAGAGCATGACCTGCTGAGTAAACAGCAGCTGGCCCTCGAGGCCACGCTGTTGCTGATAAGGGAGTGGCCAGGAAGAGAAAGCTCTTCCTGAGAACGGGAAGCCGGCTAGCCAGTGAAGAAAAAAAGGCCGCAGGCAAAATGCCCAGTGAGCAATTCATTTGTTCATTCACTCACTCACTCACCCATTCACTCACTCACTCACCCATTCACTCACTCACTCACCCATTCACTCACTCACTCACTCACCCATTCACTCACTCACCCACCCATTCACTCACTCACCCACCCATTCACTCACTCACTCACCCATTCACTCACCCACTCACCCATTCACTCACTCACTCACCCACCCATTCACTCACTCGCCCACCCATTCACTCACTCACCCATTCACTCACTCACTCACCCATTCACTCATTAATTCATCAATTCAGTCATCACTCATTCACCATTCGTTACTCATTCACCATTCGTTACTCATTCACCATTCGTTACTCATTCACCACTCGTTCACTCATTCATTCACTTGTTCATCACTCATCCATTTGTTCAGTCATCCATTCACCATTTATTCATTCAGTCATCACTCCATTCATTCAGTCATCACTCCATTCATTCAGTCATCACTCGTTCATGCATTCACTCATTCACTCATCGTTCGTTCACTCATCACTTGTTCACTCATTCATTCTCATTCATCACTCATTCACCTGTTCATCACTCATTCACCTGTTCATCACTCATTCACTCGTTCGCTCATTCATTCATCACTCGTTCACTCATTCATCGCTCGTTCACTCGTTCACTCATTCATCGCTCCTTCCTTCACTCATTCCTTCACTCACTCATCACTCATTCCTTCACTCATTCTTCGCGCACTCATTCCGGTGGGAGCTGGGGGCAGGGAAGGTGTGTCGATGAACCTGAAACTACTTAGCAAAACTACAAAGTGAATCCTCAAAGTTCTCGGGTTGTGGGGAAGCATTTGGGTATTTTCCACTCCCTTCTTTATACTCCTTTGTTGTTGAAAGGTGTCCTCGTTGAACAGGTGTTTCTCTTGTAATCAGGAAAAATACCAGGGTGATGGGAGTAACGGTGGGTAAGATCTTTTGCAGAGGTGAGCTCAAGAAAGCGCTCTTCCCAAGTCAGCCTGCAGGGGGCGCGGCACCCCAGCCGTGATGCAAGGAAACACCGGGCCTGGGCCCAACAGACAGGGAGAGTAGACCAGCGGCCTGTAACACCTGCGGGCAGGCCTGGCTGTGGGCGCCTGGGATGCCTGCACAGGAAGAGGAGCCAGACAGCTGGGGGGAGCTGTCCACACCCCAGGGTGCTGGACAGACAGAGGGACAGACTCCCCTAGTGGGGAGGTGGGAGGGTGAAAATCTAGGAGGAGCAGCACGGCCGACCGGCCTACGGTCTCTGTGGGCACCTGGCGTCCCTCACGTCACTGACAGTCACCGCCAGTGAGGACAGCCAGGCTCAGGAGGCAGCGACTTGCCTTGGATAACCGGGTGCTTCCGCAGGGCAAGGGGCTTTCCCAGACTGGCGTGAAAAACAGACCCACCACTAGAGGGCGATGGACCATATCGGCGGGGGAGGCGCCAACGGGGAGCAAAATGGGAAGTCAGGGACCCCAAATGCAGAGCTGGGGAGAAGGCGGGGAAGGGCAGCCTGGGGCCAAGAGGCTGGGCGGCTACGGTGCTGGGCGCCATGATCCATGCCGCCGGCCCAGGAGCAGAACCCCGGACATGAGCCAGCACCTCAGAGAGGGACAGCCAGCGGGTGGCCACCCCTAAAGACCAGGGAGGTGGCCACCACTGTCCCGTGCATTAGACGAGGAAAGTGAAATTTTCGAGAGCGAGGCCACCGGGCAGAGAAGAGGGGCTCAGCTGGCCGAGGCCAGGAGCTGAGGACAGAGCTCCGAGAACTCTCCAAGGTTGGGACGCAGGAGCCTGGGGGCGATGCGGCTGGGCCCGGGCTGTGTTTGTCGGCCCCCTTTCCTGTGTCCCTGGTGCTCTGATGCTGCGGGGGGGGGGGGGGGGGCGGGGAGCTCGCGCACCTGCAGGGACGACCCCTCCTGTGGTGAGTCAGTCCTGGAGATAGTGAGGACCTTGCCCCCCGGGACGCTTCCCAAGTACAAACCAAATACCTAGAGCACGAGCCACGACCACCTCACCCCATATCTAACGCTGACACTGGAGACCACCGTCCCTGCCCCAATCGCCCCAGAGCAGGAACTGGGTCCCCACCTGGGTGGCAGAAACTACGGGCTCTGCCGTTGAGCACGCAGGGGCTGAGCACTCAGGCCTGCGGCCAGAGGGTGTGGGAGGCGCTGCTGGTGCCCACTTCACAGAGGAGCACCCTGAGACCCAGGGGGCAGGCGTCACGGCCCGTGCCCCTGGGCATCCCCCCCAGCAGAGCCCCCACTCACGCCACAGGCCTTGGGGTGCTGATGAACCAGGACTGGCCAAGCACGAGAAAGGCCAGGCAGCGTGGACCTCCTGCACCCCCAGCCCACCTGCTGCACCTCGGCACCCCTCGGCCCTCTGACCACTGTGTGTGTGGGGGGGGGGTGCGTGACCCTCCCGGGGGGGGGGCAGGACCATAAGGTGACGGTGGTGGAGGGAAACGGACTAGGGATCAATGACTGTCATTGCCGACGGAGAAACAGAGAGAGTGGTCAGCCCCCTTCCTGTCCCGGCCTGTCCCATCGGCCCCCCGGTGGGTGTTTCCAGTCTGCTCCCCCAGACCCACTGTCCATCCTCCTCCACCCAGAGACCTCAACCTCGAGTCCTGCACCCCTGGGCTCCCCGGTTGGCTGGCTCTGGCAGGCCTCAGCCAACAGGAGGGCGGGAGAAGGGCGAGGCCGGGGTATTTCCCGGGGTTCTTCCAGCACACACCTCCCTCCTTTTCCACCCAGCTCCCCGGAATCTGGGGACACAATTCCCCAAAGTTGGTCCATCTGAGCCATCAGGTAGATTCCGCTTCTTGCCAGGACTGCAGCTGACACCCCCACAACCCCACTGTGGCCAGGTGGGGCCTGGGAAACACGCCTCCTGAGTGCGTGGAAGTGGGGCCTCGCCCTGGGTCGCCTGCACCCCGAACGCGCCTGGCAGCTAGCTCTCAGGGGCGCCCAGGGCGGTGGGCACCTGCAGGGCTCACGGCTCTCCTGAAGGGGGCGTTCAAGACGCCAGTCACCTTGCCGTGCGGGGACACGACAGTCCTGCCTGACCTCCCACTTCCCCCAGAGAAGTCAGAAATGTGTAACTATCCCCAGCTATGGAAACGCCGGCGACGGATCCGAGTGTCTCGGGGACCGGGCGCCGGGCACCCGGGGCGCCGGGCCGGCCGCTACCTGGTGGATCTCGTGCCAGCCGTTCTCGTCCTCGCAGCAGACGGCCGCGCGCTCGTGCAGCAGCAGCTCGCAGCAGTAGGGGTCGCCCCCAACGATGGCCGTGTGGTACAGCGGCGTGAGGCCGTAGCTGTCCTTGTAGTCCGGGGAGGCGCCCAGCTCCAAGAGGGTCTGGAGAAACACACCGGAAGTGCGGTCACGGCTCTCACAGCCCCTTGGGCAGGGAGGGAAGAGGCTCAAGAGCCACGCCCCCAGGCCACGCCCCCCAGGCCACCCAGCACCGTGGTCCCGGGGCTTTCCCTGGGCCGTCCAGCGAGAGCGATGTCCCAGCTCTAACAACAAGGTTTCCGGCCCTGCAAGCACATGGCACCAGGCACGCAGGACGAGGTTCTACATCTGGGAGATGAGGAGACCCCACTGACGTGCACCAGGGTTACTCAGACACCTGCCTGTGCCCTCTGACCCCTGTGCACCCTCGGAGAGCCGCACGACAAAGACGTCATTGGTAGGCAAAGAAGGAAAGGAGCTAGTGAACCTGCAAACACAGTGCCCTGTGTCTCCGTGTGCGTCCCGGGGGAGGGGGAGAAGCAGGGTGGTTCTGAACACACGACTTTTGAAGATGACCCTGGCAAGGCACACCTGACGGAAGCAGAGGAACCCGTGACCTTGGCGAGAAGCAGCACCTCAGGGTGGGCCTTCAGCTAGGAGGACCCCTTCCCCATCCCGGGGCTCTGATGGGGTGGGGTGGGGGCGTCACCCTTTTATCCACAGACAGGGCGCCAGGCCACGTCGAGGGCACGCAGGAGGGTGGGCAGGAAGAGGAGTGTGAAATCCACACCCCAGCCTTGGCTCCCTGAAACCCGAGGGCTGTGGGGGCAGCACGGTGGGCTCGATGCCCACGGGCTGGGCCTGCAGCCTCCCGCCAGGGAGGGGTCAGCACTGGCCTGCCTGGTTGTCGCCAGCCCGTGAATGACACAGGAAGACTCACCCCGTGACCAGCAGATGCTAAAAGCAAGAGCACCCAGCAGACACGGGAGGGGATCCAGGCCACACCCCCGAGCTCCAGGTGAAATAATCTGGGGTCGCCGGGGGTGACCGTGGTGAGGCCCGGAGGACGGGACGGAGGGGGTGTGGCCGCGCAGACGGGCTGAGACGGTACCTTCAGGGCCACCTGGTTCCTGGCTCGGGCGGCTCGGTGCAGGGCCGTCATCCCGTCTTTGGCACGGAAGTCCAGGTGCGCCCCGCCGTTCCTCAGGGCCTTGATCACCTCCGCGGGGTCGTCCAGCTGGGCCGCCAAGGTCAGGGGCGTCTCTGACGGATGCAAACACACACACCCTTGGGGACCGGCACTCGGGGGACAGCAGCCAGGTCACAGGACTCGCTCAGAAAGGGGCCCTGGAGTGCCACCACCCATGCCTGCCCGTGACCCCAACAGTCCACACAGATAGCGAGCATGACTCAGGCCCTTCCCGTGGCGCTGGCGGCCATGCCTGGGGTCACGTGCAGATGGAAATGGGGGCAGAGGCTGGGTTTCCACATTGTCACCCCATGGGCGGTCCCAGCCCCCCACCCAGCAGGAGCCAGAGGGCTGACTGCCGGATGTCCCCGGGTGTCTCAGAAGACGCAGGCCTGCGGCGGCCGGGACCCAAAGAGACACGGCGTCGTGCCACGGGATCTCTCGGGCTGGCCAGGCAGAGGCCTGAACCACCCTGGTGACAGGGTGCGATGAAGGACCCACACACCAGGTGGGACAGAAGCTGCCTTTGAGGGGAGGTGGGTAAGAAGGGCCCGCCCCCTGGGTAGATGACCTGGACCAGATGACCCCGGACCAGCATGTCACTGGCTGCCATGAAGGATGCCAGCATCCGTGACAATGTATCTTTCCTCCCGCTCAGTCTCCTTCACGGGGGCCCCCCACCATCACTGCCAAGCCAGGCGCGCTCCTGTGACGTGGTCGGCCGGAGAGGAGTGCTGTCACAGAGAGGCTCCTGGCTAACAGGACAGTGTGCGAGGCCCCGGGACCAGAAACTCGGACGGTCAGAGAGGAGTCGCTCTGTCGTTGAGCGAGTTCTCAGAGCAGGCTGGGGCCCCCGACAGCGGCTGGACCCCCCCTCCGACCACCCGCCGCGGCCCTGTCCCCAGGAGAGGCGCCCCCGCCCTGAGATTAGATGGAGACCCCCCTCTGTGCTTCGTCCCCGCACTCCCTGGTCTGCCCGCGGTGGGCTTCGTTCCCAGGGCGTTTAAATCCGCCGTGGAAGCCTCCCTGCCTCTCGGGTGTGCGTGGGGAGAAGTGGGGACTCAGCCCACTCCCTGCCGCTGGCGCGGGGTGTGGAGCCCGGCCAGGCCCACAGGTGCGACACGCAGTTCATGCCTCGTCTCTGATGGGGACCACACGCGTCCCACGGCCCCAGTGACGACGCTGCTCACCGCTGCCGCTGAGCACGGGTCTGTCGGATCCCTAGGAGAGCAGCCACCTCGGGCCGGGGGTTTTAGAGAAAAGTGGGGATCTTCTGGGACAAGAAGGGGACTGTGGGGACAGGGGTGGGGACGTTTCCTGCACAGAAAACACCCATAGGGCGACAGAGGCACGGCCCGGCGAGGGTGTCTGGGAGTTACAGCCTGCTGGGGCTCTGCACGACAGCCCCACCTCGGCCACCAACCCCAGCCTGGCCCTCCGGCACAGGGCTCTCGGGACTGTGCCTCCAGCCTCAGGGGACACTGCTGGTGATGTGACATTTGTGACTGTCACACCAGAGAGGTGGTGCTACTGGCATCTACGAGCAGGGACCGGGAATGTTCTACGGTGCAGGGGACAGCGACCACCATATAGAACGGCCCAGCCCCCCAGAGGGGTCTTAACCAGACACAGGGAAGGGAACCCTGCCGTCGGTGACAACAGGGACGGACCTCGAGGGCACGGAATCTGAACACACGGAACTCGCACACACACACACACACACACAACCGGCAGCAGGTTGCCACAGGCGGGGCGGGGGTGAGGGACAGGTGAAGGGGTCAAAAGCACAGACTTCGGCTCTAGGACGGAGGAGTCCGGGGGTGCACAGCATGGTGGCTCCCACTACCGCTGCCCTGCGCCTGTGAAAGTGGCTAGGCGAGCAGATCCCAAACAAAGGTCGCCTCCTGAGAAAGTGAACTGTGACCCTGAGAAGGGAGGGATGATATGCAGAGTCACGGGGGGTGGGCCACTCTGCAGTACACACGGATGGCGGCTCATGACGTCGTGTGCCTGACACCCACACCACGTCACCCGTCAGTCAACCCTGCCACAGTGACACCCGGGGAGAGAGAAAACACGAGATTCGAGGAAAGGTAGTGCTCACTTGGAATTGTTAGAAAGGGAGAAGGAAGAGAGGGAGGGAGGGAAAGGGGAGGAAGGGAGGGAGCAGGGAGGGAGCAGGGAGGGGGAAGGGAGGGAACAGGGAGGGAGGGAGGGAAGGAGGGAAGGAGGTCCAGTCCGGAACATCAGTAGTGGCGACTGTCTCTCGCCACTGCATCCCGCACGAACAGAGGGACTTGGTTTCCAGCAGGGGGCGCAAGACCTTTGCGTGTGGATGCCTGTCTCCCCAGGCTGGCTGGCAACAGCTCCACGCATGCTACCATTCACTCCTTAATTCATTCATCCATTCATTTATTCACTCATTCACTTAGTCCAGAGGTAAGTACAGAGCACCTGCCGGGCACGGGCAGGCAGCTGGGGACCCCGTGGGAGCAAACTCGGCCTCCTCCAGAGCTCACGGAGCAGCGAGAAGGCCCTTTAAGAACCCAGGAGCGTGGGTGCCGCGCACACACACACACACACACACACGGGTGATCGGAACACAGAACCACCCGGCCTCACCCAGCCCAGCCCAGTCCAGGGGAGGCCCCAGGTCCGCTCTCACCTCCAGTGTCCAGGTCATGGAAATTCGGGTCCAGGCCTCGGTCCAGCATCTTCACGATCTTCTCCACCGAGCGGTGCTGAATGTAGTCCATGCATTTCTTCAGGTTGGCCTGAGGAGGAAAATAAGGAACAAGGCTGTCCCTACGAGAGATGCCTTTCAAGGCCATGGGGAGGTTCCTTTCGGGGTGCCCCCGGGCCTCCTCCGTGGAGGGGCGCCGCCCCTGGCGGATGCACCGCCGACCCCGGGGCTGGCGGAGCAGCAGCGCTCTGCCCCGGGGTCCCCAAGGGGAGCACGGAGCCCGGCCCGTGGCAAGCGCGGCCGGCCTGTCCTGGGAGAAGCCTCGCCGTTCCCCGTCCCTGCCGAGAGCCCCGGCACGGTCCTCTGCTCTCTCAGGGGTGAGTCCTGTGGACACTGTGAAAGGGGACAGTGTCCAGGGGCTGCCCAGACCCTCTGACTCCGCCCCTGACGAATGAGGCACCTGGACCTGAGTCTGAGCTGCCTCGTCCCTTGCCCGGCGGTGGCCTCGATGGAGGACCCACGGGGCAGCTGCTCCCTCAGGCTGATCCACCTTCGGGTGAACCCCATGACCACGTGGCCAGGAACAGGGGGGCCTGGTCACCAAGCTATTTGGGGTGACGGGAGGCATTCCCATCTCACGGGCTCGAAATGACTGTGGGTCCCTGAGGGGCGGGGACACGTCCCCAGCTGTCCCTGTGCATGTCTTCCTTCGGCAGCTCATGCAGGTGGCGCAGTCATTGCGCAAAGGACAGCCGCTAAGACCTGCTTCGGCGCCGGTGCCTAGTTGGGCAGCGAGGGACACCCCTCCTCCCAGAAGTAGGGGGGCGTCCAGAGGGGACGAGCGTGAAGTGGGTCCCACTCTACTGAGTGACAGTATCCCACTCCCACATCGTCCTCTGACAGACCCTCGTGACAGAGGAGAGGACGGTGGTGTTTAAGGGGTGGGGGGAGGGCCTCCGGCGGACACCCCGTGGGGCCATCTGTGTGGTCACATCGGGCGGGAAGAAGAACCCTCTGCCCGGAGAGCTGCCCCGATCTCAGGGGAGGACGGACAGATGGACGGACGGACAGACAGACAGAGCGCCAGCCGTGTGGGCGATGCCCGCGTACCTTGCTGTGGAGCTTGGCCAGCTGCTTCTCGTCCAGATGGGCCTGTTTGTACACCCGCTTCTTGTATCGGAACTGGCACGGGGACAGGCAGAAAGGACACGTGAGAATCCACCCGGCCCCTCAGAGGACAAGCAGCCCTCCCCGGGCCCGTCCCTGGGGCCGGTCCAGACCCGCCAGGGTGACAGAAACTGTGAGCTGTGTCGGCCCATGGGGCCCGGGACACGCGACAGGGGAACCCCTGAGGAGATCCTTTGGCCCCTGGGCCAGGAAGCCGTGAAAAGAAACAAAAGCACCCGAAGGGTGAAGGCTCCCGTGTCCTCCGCTGAGGAGCTGGCCCACCCGCCTGCTGGCCGCCCGTGGCATCACCAGGGGTCACCGAGCCTCCATGGCCGTCTGCCTGCCCTTGGGGTGGCCTTGGCGCCACCGCACACACCCAGGCTTCTTCTGCACTGTCAGCCTTAGTTAAAGCGGCGTGAGAAAGTCCCGGCCTGGTGAAACCACCTCCTGCCGCACTGCGGCCTCTGCGGGGGACTGGGGGGCCACGGTGCACACCCTCGACCGGCAGCCTCTCCTGTGAACTGCGAGTCCCAGGAACCGGGGGTCCCGTCTGCTCAGATCGAGTGACTGTGGCCCAGAAGAAGGCGGGGCCTCACGGCCGCCTCCTGATGCCCCGGCACCTTCCCCTACGGCCTCTCCCGGGCGCCCTGACTCCTTCTGGAGTGGGAGGTGCTGGGGACGCTGCGGAAGGCTCCAGAAGGTCACTGACTACGGTGTGGGAGTCCCCGAGGTTCCGAGCTGAGACCGGTGTTCCGATGCCAGCCCCACCACGGGCCTGCCGGCGGAATGCCTCTGGCTGGACACCTTCCCCGGCTCAGGTGCAGTCCCCTCATCCGCCACGTGGAGACAGTCCGTCCCGTTCAGGCCCAGGAACTGGGCGTGAGTTTCCAGGAGCAGAACTGGCACTGGGCAAATGCTGTTTTACCCCTCCACCCCCCCAACCCCCCCAGTCCCCGGACCCCGTCACAGTCCGAGGAGCTTCAACAGGAACAGGGGGAGCGACAGCCCCCGCCTGAGGCCGAGGTGCCGGCAGCCGGTGAGCTAATCCTGAAACCGAAAGTCTAATCCCGTATAAAGTTTCCAGAGGGACAGCCGCATTCCCCTCTGCTCCAAACAACACAGCAACTCAACCACAGGAAAAATTCCTTTGTCGCACAGACCGAAACTTGATTTGTGCGTGCCAAAGTAAACCGGCGGCGACACCGGGAGGTTCTGTGGACGGCCGGCTGCACGCGGTTGGTTCCTGGAGGCAGGCGCCCACCTCCCAGACCCGGCCTGGCGGGGGGCGGGACCTCTGCACCATCTCTCCGCCTGCCTCCTGACCCCAGACTCAGCCGGGACAGGGGTGCTGCGCCCCACGTCCTGCAGCTGCGCACCTCTGGTCCCTGCGAGTGACGTCAGGAGATGTCACAGAGGTCGCTGCCATGGGCCTACGCCTAGACAGTCGGAGGGAATTCCAGTGGGCGGGCTCTTTTTCCAGAGACAAAAGGGTATGCCAGGGCCAATGGCTCTCGCCGGGAGGTTGACCTTGGCTTTGCTTTTGTGCCCATGACATCTCTGACTACAGAGTCACCTCCCGTTTCGGAGGCCGCAGACCCCACAGAGAGGGCTCCCATGCCTGCCGCAGTCCCCACATAAGCAGAAACCAACACGGTCACTAACACCAGTGACGTGTCCTACAAGAGGAGACATGACCACCGCTGGCTACTCGTGTGACTGTCCCATCACATCACGTGGAAAGGCGACATGTCACCTTGGGGTGCAGCACCCAGGGGTCAGAAAGGTGGGGGCCCAGGTCATACCTCATGGGGACACGGATGAGGCTGCCAACCTGCGAGTCGGCCCCAGGCTGGCCGCCATGGAGGCCCAAGGGCCACTCAGAGAGCCCGTTGGCCATTCCAGGGGCAGGAACCAGAATGGAGGTCAGGCTTCTGCTAACCACGGGAAGGCCACCGGCCACGCTGGGCCTGAGGGCAGGAAGACGGACTCGGGTGGCAATGGCATTGAGCCCCGCTTGCATCCCCGGGATGTACAGGTCCTGGCGACGTGGACTTGAGTGGGACCCGTGATGGGCTCACAGTGAGAAGCCAGCCCCACCAACCCATCCCATCTGGAGTCAGCTAACAGACGCCTAGGCGGCGCACAGCGGCCGGCAATGCGCAGCCCACAGGGGCGCGACCCCCAGACCCCAGACAAAGGTTCCCACGGGGGTCCCGGTGCGCAGTACCTCCAGCGAGGGCACGCCCTGGCCCGCGGGCTGCGGGTACTCCCGCAGCAGCCGCTCCTCGTCCAGGAACTTGCCGTCCCGCCCGTTGCTGGCCGGCTGGAACAGCCCGTAGTTCAGCACGTCCTTCAGGCTCTGGTTCAGCGAGCACAGGATCCGCTGCTTGGCCACCCACACCGTGGCGTCGGGGTTGAACCGGATGCACTTCTGCGGGGAGGACACAGACACCCGATGAGCGGCCCGGGCGCCCCCTGAGCGGCCCTGTGGGCGGGGCATGTGGCCAGAGACGGCCGAGGCCTTTCCGTCCGGGACCCCACGGCCTTTTAGGGTGGAGAACGAGGCCCTCTTGCCTCTGGCAGATGTAAAACCTGCCACAGGTTTGCGTGGCCCTGACCTCGCCATGGACTCACGTCTCCAGGCACCAGTTACCGCCCGCTCCCGCCCACCTGCGCTGGGCGCCCCTCCCACCTGCAGGGAGCATCTCCCACCCCGGTGCCTGTTACAGCTCTGACGGCCCACCCCCACTGCCTGCCCGGCAGAGCATGGGGGTCAGCGGGTCTGGCTGGCGCCCAGAGCCGAGCACCTCACGAGTCTCCCGGCGGCGGCGATGTCCGCTGCCACTGGCCCGGGAACCCCCTTGGAGAACCGAGACTCGAGCAAATGAGAGCGAGACCGTCTTTACATCCATTTCAGGTGCAGGTGGGGGCCCCGACGGGTCACCTCGAGGGTGGGGAGGTCCAGGGCACACTGCTGGCCGCACACCAGCGCCCCCACACCATGGAGGAAGGGATTGTGGGAAGCAGAGATCTCACCAAGAGAGCTGGTTTCTGACAAAGCCCAACCGGGACACTCCCAAACCGGAGCAGCGCCACCAAACTGGGGTGACTCCCGTGCCCAGGTCCCTTCTGCGGGACGCCCCCGTAGGCCGGGACCGCACACGCCAGGGCCCATCCGCCGCTGGCTGGGGCACTCTCCCGAAACCGGCAGGGGCTCAGGACTCGCTCTGCCCCTGCGAGAGCCCTCAGAACTGCACGGGGATGGGCTGACTACGAGGCTGGAACCAATCGTCCAAGGGGGTTTCTGCAGCCCCAGGGTGGGGGGCGGGGCGCGGGGCAAAGGGCCCCCCACTGCCCTCCCAGCCCAGGGGGGTTCCGCCCTGCTGGGTAAGGCTTTCCGATGCCCTCAAATGAGCTGGGTTCAGCGGGCGGCCAGGGCCCCCCCCAACTGGGAAACATGACCCCTTTCCTGTGAACACTCCACTGTCCCTCTCCGATGTCAAGGGCTGAGTCCAGGGTCACACGCGGGCGACTTCGTCCCTGGCTGAGTAAGAACACGGGACATGCCACACAGGAGCCCTGTCTGCTGGGACCACCCGGGGCCAGCGGTGACACACCCATCCCCGTCGGCCGCGGTTTCCAACCACACGGACACCCGGGTCAGGTCCCCCTGGAAACCAGGCCTGAGCGAGGCCCGAGGCTCCCCGCCTGCGGCCGGCAGGCAGGGCCCTGTGAGCAGGTGGGTGCCCAGCAGAGCACATGTGTGGCACTCACTGTAGGGTCCCAGGCGCTGGTGCCACTGCCCCGTGGTGGCCGGGCTGGGGAGGAGTCTGGGTGGCTCATGGGCCACCCTGCACAGTGGAGACACGTCCTGCTCCAAAAACACTCAGAGGGCTGCCTTGAGAAACTTCTAGAAGGAACAGGAGCTCCCAGGCCAGTGGGCTCAGGCTTGCCTCCCAACCACATCGCCAGCCTCGTGGTTCTAAGCAGGTTGACCCGCCCACAGGCGCAGTCTCCACAAGGGACATCGGGGTCTCCCCTGGGCCTGCAGGGCGGTGTGAGCACCCATGGGGCAGAGGGGAAGCACTCCGGGTGGGCAGCACTGTGTCCCCAGGGGGGGTGAGCCCCACGTCCTTGAACCTGGGCGTGTGACTTCTGTGGAAACAGAGCTTTCTGGGTGCGATCAGTTAAGGCGAGGGCAAAGAGGGGGCCCGAACTCAAGGTCACTGTGTCCTTGCGAGAGGGAAGACAGGACAGGCAACAGAGGACGTCGTGAAGGTGGGAGTGGGTGGGGCTCCACCAGCCAGGGGCCCTGAATGGCTGGCCCACCCCCGGACGCTGGGAGGGGGCCTGGAGCAGGCCCTCCCTCACTGGCCCACTACAGAACTGGCCACACAGAGGGCAGCCCGGACCACAGCCGGGCAGTCCCAGGGGCCACTGTCCACATGAAGGGATGCGCTCTGCTGCGGACAGAGACCCCTCGGGCTGGGACCCGGCAGCGAACCCTGAAACTCTGTCAACGATGACACACGAAGCTTGAAACAAGGGGTCCGTGTGGAACGGAAGACGGCGTGACCTTGACCGGGAGTAAGCCGGGCCCTCCGAGCTGCAGCACCAACTCAGGGCTCTGCGCTCATGTCTCCCGTCGGCACACCAACTTTCCGACGGTCAGAGCCACACTGCAGCCGCCCAGCACTGCGGCAACGCGTTGGGCAGACCGTGGGTCCCCGAGGTTTGTAATCGCTAACTAACGCTCCCCTGCGGTCGCCAAGGTGACGGGGAAATGAGAGGCACGGCCCCCTGGGGCAGAGTTCATTCCCCTCCCTGGTTCCCACGGTGCCGGCAGGCCCTCAGCTCAGCAAGCGGAGGACCGGCTGCTGCCGGAGCCGACTGCCTGGAGCAGGAGGGGCAGGAGAGCCCGGCAGGCGTTGGGGGCAGGGTGGGGGGGTGGTTGGGGGGACATTAGTCCGGAGCACAGACAGCAGGCGTCGCTGTGCCGGCTGAGACGCAGCGTTCCAGGCAACGGCGGTGCCCCCAGCCTCACCGGGGGGCACGGACCAGTCTCAGGGCCGCATGCTGGGTCTCAGAGCTGGGATCACGGGGTCCCCAAGGCCGAGCCAACGAGCTTCGGCCCGTCCCGCCGTCACGGGCGAAGCCAGGAATCAGGAAGGCGGACGGGGCAGGGGGTCACAGCGAGGATCCGAGGCGGCAGGCGGGGACCACGACTGCTTCAGACGCTGCGGCTCAGAGCCCCGCCCACCCAGCAGGGCGTCGTCCGCGGGGCAGAGCCGCAGGGAGGGAGAGCTGCCCGAAGCCGGCGTGAGGAGTCGCAGAAACCCACCGCCGGGCCACGGCGCTGGACAGGAGCCCTGCTCCTGGGTGGTTTCAGGCAGAAAACTAAACACTGCTGAATCGGGGCCCCGGGGGTGCCGCGTTCTGGGTGACCCTCAGCAGCCTGGGACAGCGGGGCAGGAGGGGCCGTCTGCTCGCACCACGGCTGGCCACACCAGGGCAGCGCCAAAGCCTTCTGTGGAGTGTGCCAGGGCTCTAGCCCTTTCCCCAGACACCGTTTTCTCACAGAGGTTTACGTGGGTATGAGCTCTCAGTGTGAGCAGAAGGGCACCCGGAGTCAGTCAGACCTCCGTCCCGTGGGCTGCGAGGACCCCGGTGAGCGGGGTCCACGTCCCTGACACGTGACGGGTTACCCCGAGTAACATCTAACGGGGGGGGGGGGGGCCGCACAGAACCCTCCCAGCACACAGCACTGATGCCGGTCACACTGTTTTTAATTATTCACATGAAAATAAAGCCTCTCGCCCGTTTAACGAGCTGGCGGACGGGAGGAAGGATGGTCCACGTGGTCGAGCCCCAACTGTCTCCAGTGCCCCCCCAGCTCTACAAAATCTGTGACTCGCTGATGCCCTGACCACCGCTGTCGAGTGTGACCCCCGTTTCAGGGCAGGGCGGCCGATCATCCTCACCATGTCACCAAGGGGGACAGAGGCAGGGGGAGCTGGGCACTGGGGGAGGGCAGCTCCCTCTGGCCTGGGCATCCAGGCAGTAAGGCCACAGAGAACCCAGGTCCCTGCCTTCCCCCCCACCGCCCAAAACGGTGACCTGGGCGCACGCTGTGAAGACCAGCGCAGAGTCACCCCAAGCAGAGATCACAGGTCCAAACCATGTGTCTCTGTAACGCAAGAGGATGGATGGAAGGATGGAAGGATGGGAGGGTGGATGGACAGATGGACGGATGGACATATGGGTGGATGGATGGATGCATGGATGGATTGAAGAAAGGATGGATGGAAGGATTGGAGGATGGATGGATGGATGGATGGATGGAAGGATTGGAGGACAGATGGATGGAAGGATGATGAATGGATGGATGGAAAGATTGAAGGATGGATGGATGAATGCGTAGATGGATGAACGATGGATGGATAGAAGGATTGGAGGATGGGCGGACGGATGAGTGGATGGATGGGTGGATGGAAGGATTGTTGGATGGACGGATGGATGGATGATGGCTGGATGGATAGAAGGAGGATGGATGGAAGGATGGACAGATGGACGGATGGGGGGATAGATGATGGATGGGTGGGTGAGTGGACAGCCTGGGGGCTGAGCGGGGGCCACGGACTGGCTGCCGAAGGCCGTGGGCCCCCCGCCGGACGGTGAAAATGCCCTAAGACTGGGTGACGGTTCTCTCAGCTGTGAATTTATCGAACCCCACCGGCTGGTAAACTCTCAACGGGAAAATGCACGGCATGTGAACGATATTCCACTCACCCAGAGCTGGGATGTCACGGGGGCATGGCAGAGGGAGGGGGTCCCCTGACCCACAGCTTCCCCTCTGGAAAGAGGCCCCCGAGGGGACCAAGCACAGCCCCGGGAGTACAACGAAGAGGCCGCACTGAGGCCGCTCATCCCCGACTCCGCTCCCGCCTGGGGGAGCACGCGCAGCTCTCAGCTCCAGCGGCCGGCCGAGAGCAGCGCGTCGGATGCGTGCCCAGCAAGGCGCCCAGGCGGAGCACTCCAAGGGGATGAGCGCCTCCTGCCCGGAACCTTCCGGAACCTTCTCCCCACCCCGGCGGAGGGCCCCCCGGTCTGTGCAGGAGGAGGGAACAGCCGTAGGGCTTGGCTCTCGCTACCACTCGGGGACACGGGCTCCTGCATGGCCTGATGGGCAAGACCCTCCAACGGCAATCACCCAGGAAGCCTCGGGTCTGAACGCGAACTCGGAGGTGTGTCTGCGACAAGAGCAAGACGGGGTCAACGACCTGAAGGAGGAGAGCGAACCGCCTGCCCCAGGAGTTCTATTCTGATACGCGGGACGCCAAGGTCACTTGCAAACAAAGCGCATCTGACAGTCCACGTGGAAGCGAGTGATGGATGAGGCAGCATCTGGGTCAGCTGACACCAGGGGGCGGGGCCCCGGGACTGCAGGGCTGGTAGGGACCGGGGGGAGCCTAATGCTTTGTGGGGGAGTTTGAGTGGGGGGGGAGGGTGTGTGAATGGCAATAAGTTGACCTTGAGAGGTCAGGCCAGCGGCTGAAGTGCTTTTCCTAAATGTGATATTAAACTTGAGGTGCGTTTACTTAATAAACGCAAGCACATATTAAATCAAAAGCAGGGAAACTCACTTTCCTGGAGCCCCTGCTAGGAGGCGGGCCAGGGCCCTGGACCTCCGCTAACCGGTCGGGACGCACAGTGGGGACACGCACGCGGCTACCAGCTTGGAGCCCCCCACGGGTGGACGTGGGTGCACACAGGCCAGTGTTGGACACGCCCGGGGAAGACCCCTGCAAGCATGTGGACATCCCACCACGTTCTCTTCCAGGCTCTACTCAGGACACAGCACTGGTGCGGGTTAGGGACCGGACTGCTGTGTCCCGGGGCCAGCCTCACCCCCACTTCCTCACCCACAGTCCCCAGAAAGACAAACAACAGAAGAACCAGTTTCCATTCATTTTGGCACATGCCACTTGCTCAAAAGGCCAAGAGCACGGACCAGTGCCGGCACTCACTGCCCAGGAAGCCCTTTGTGCTTCGGCGATGACCCCGAGGGCAGAAGGAAGGCGGCTGCCACGTCCCTGGGGCCACCCCGCCCGCCCCTCCCTGCACCAGCAGCCAGCCCTACACTACTGCTCTCGCTACAAGGTTTCCAACATCACCCCACCCCCACCGGGACATGGAGACTGGGAAAGAGAAGTCACTTGGCGAGGCTGACTCGAGGGGCCACACCTGGGGCAGAAGAGAGGTTCTCCAGACCCTGTCCCCCCGCAGGTGAAGGGGCACCGGGGTGAGGACCCCCTCTGCACAAGGCTCCAGCACCCGGCTCCCTGCCCAGCTACAGGACTCCGCCCAGAAGAGCCTTTCAGGAGACACGGGGCTCACTGTGCGCAGAGCCCCCTGCTTGCGGGGGGCAGGGGGCTGCTCCACGGGCTGTGGCGGGGGGTCCACCCGAGAATGGAGAATGGGACACGGCCCCTGCGCCAGGCCCCAGCGCACGGCATTCAAGAACATTCAAGACCATCTCCGCAGACAGCGGGGAGCCCGGGCCCCCTAGGGGACCCGGCACTCCCGCCCCTGGGCCCTCGCATCTGAAAGGCGGACGGACCGCCGAGGCCGACATGGCGAGGGACACAAGGAAAGTCCACCCACCCGGTCAGAATCACGGAAAGACGCCCAGCTGCGGACACACGGCTGGGACGTGGCGGGGAGAGGCCGGGCGGAGGCCACCACGGAGACGCCGGGGGAGAAGAGGACGCGGCGGCGAGGCACGTAGCACCCAGACGTCTGCCTCCTCCGTTCCGGATGGAGATTCGCCCCAATTACAAGGAGAGAGATCTCCGAGAGTGACGGATGGAAAACAGGAAGACACAAAGCCTCCTCCACAAACAATTCAAAAGAATAATTTTCCAAAAGAATGAGCACGGGGCCGCGGCAGCAAATGGGAGGCGGAAATAACGCCGCCACAACGAGGCAGGAGTGATGAGGAGCAGCAGCGTGCGGTGGGTCCGCCGGAGAACACAGTCCAGGAGAACTGGGGGGGCCCTGGGGGGCACTGCCAAGAGATGAAAGCCATTGGGGACAGGCCAGCGGGCGAGAGAAGGAGACACCGGGGAGGCACGGCTGTCCGTCCCTGAGTCGTGAGCCCAGCTGACAGCCAGACCCAGAGCTGAGGATCAGAAGGGACCCCTCGAAACAAGAGACCCGCAGAACCTACAGATCAGGAGATCGGAACAGCCGGCACCAAACAAATCCTGCTGCAGAAGCTGAAGCCGGCCCTGGCTGGTGTGGCCCAGTGGACTGAGTGTCGGCCTACGAACCAAAGGGTCACCGGTTCGATTCCCAGTCAGGGCACGTGCCTGGGTTGAGGGCTAGGTCCTCAGTTGGGGGACACACAAGAGGCAAACACACGTTGATGTTTCTCTCCCTCTCTTTCTCCCTGCCTTCCCCTCTGTCTAAAAATAAATAAATAAAACCTATTAAAAAAAAAAGAAGGCCAATTCTTCAGGAATACAGTAAAAAAATAATAATGAATCAAGGCACCGATAAATGCACCCAAAGGGGTAAGGACACCAGGAGCAGCACCCTGAGGACTGAGGAGGGGGGCGTGGGGACAGTCCTTCAAACTCGCCCCGCAGACGGAAAGGACTCGCAAGCCCGGGGATGAGAGTACATGGCGAGGCACCCAGCTCTCCTCCTTCATGGACGCCGTGCTGGGGGACTGGCCTGCTTGCTACAATGCACCTGTGACCCCCAAATCAACCCTTGTGACACCTTTGACCTCACTGAGAGACGCAGAGCACCACCAGGCCTGCATCGCCAGCACACACGCTGCCCTGAGGCTACCTCTGCGTCCTGCCCTGGTCAGTGAACTCAGCGGGTTGGAGCGTGGTCTCGTGCACCACAAAGTTGCAGGTTCGATTCCCCATTGGGGCACATACAGGAGGCCACCAATCAATCTCTCTCTCTCTCTCTCTCCTTTTCACTGTCTCTCTCCCCTTTCCACCTCTCTAAAGCAATAAAAAAGTGTATCCTTGGGTGAAGATTAAAAAAATATAGTAGCTGGAGATGCATGCCTCTGCAAAACAAAACCACAAAAAAATAAAAAGCAAAAACAGAACAGCACCCTTGCTGCCATCTGCCTCAGGCCCCTCTGTCCCTGCCCGTGCTTCTCGTTGGTGACTTCAGCATTTAGGGGCCCCGGGTAGCAGGTGCAGCCCCGAGAGAAGCCAGGGTGGAGGGGGCAGGGACTGGTCCCCAGGGTTCCCCTCCGCCCCTCACCCGCCGGGCACACAGGGGACCCTGAGGAGCACCCCAGGGTGCCAGGGGAGGGCCCAGCTCCTGCCTGGAATTCCACGGGTCCCCAGGTCCACATACAGCAGAGCCTCCCCCGCTTCTCCCCGGCCGGTCCCCAGGGCCGAGAGGAAGGATGGAGCACCGGTGTGTGAAGGGTTGGAGGTCAGAGGTCGGAGGTCCGTCTGTTACAGCCCATAGCTCCACATACTGCACACGGCTCAGGGAGAGCGCTGAGCGCCCCATCGCCGGGAGGTGGGGGAGGGGGAACAAACACGAACTGAGCCTCCGCCCTCCGGGTTCCGGGATTGTTTCCTTTAACTTACAGATTCATTAAGAAACCATCTGCCTAGCGGCAAATCGGCCTTCCCTTCCCCGTCTGCTTCTCCTCGCACAAACAGCGGGTCTCGCTGTGGGTGTGCGGGCAGCACATGTGGTTTGAGTCTGGATTTCCACCTGTACATCATCACCCTGTCACTCACACCCCACCCACACCCATCACCCACATCACTCACACCCCACCCACACCCATCACCCCATCACTCACACCCCACCCAACACCCATCACCCTGTCACTCACACCCCACCCAACACCCATCACCCATATCACTCACACCCCACCCATCACCCCATCACCCCATCACTCACACCCCACCCAACACCCATCACCCATATCACTCACACCCCACCCATCACCCCATCACCCCATCACTCACACCCCACCAACACCCACCACCCTGCCACTCACACCCCACCCAACACCCATCACCCACATCACTCACACCCCACCCAACACCCATCACCCCCATCACTCACACCCCACCCATCACCCCATCACCCCATCACTCACACCCCACCCAACACCCATCACCCACATCACTCACACCCCACCCATCACCCCATCACTCACACCCCACCCATCACCCTATCACTCATACCCCACCCAACACCCATCCAACACCCATCACCCACATCACTCACACCCCACCCAACACCCATCACCCTATCACTCACACCTCACCCAACACCCATCACCCCGTCACTCACACCCCACCCACTACCCCATCACCCCTCACCCAGATCACCCCCTTCACACCCGCTCTAGACGATATGGGAAACGTCCCTTGTCACCATCGGGGCGGTCCACCTCACGCCTGGAACAGAACCTGCTCACCCCCTGCTCAAGCACTGAGCAAGTAGAAGTCCAGAGGACAGCCGGGCAGCATCACAGAGACACCCCCCAGAACCGCCTGGCACCCCAGAGCAGCACCGCCCCCCACAGGAGTGTCTGAGGGTCGCCCCAGCGACCGACCCGGGAGCAGGGCGGGGCCCACCGTCTGCTGCAGGTCCTGGATGAGGATGCGGATGACCAGCGTGTTGCCCTGGCTCTCCTCCGTCCTGGCGCTGCCGGGCTTCTGCGCCGTGGCCCGGATGGTGTCGTAGATGGTCTCCTCCTTGGAGCTGTCCGACTCGGAGCCCACGGAGTCATCGGAGAAGCTCTGGGCCATCTCGTCCTCACTGGACGTGGGGCTGCGCGGCATGGCTGCCCTGCGCCTGTGGGAAGGGGGGGGCGTGAACGTGAGAGAGCAAGCGGGGGCGGCGCGGGGGAGGGGGCAGAGGGGAGGGGGCTACTATCGCCGGAATGGCTGTGCGCTCAGTGTCTCGGCCTGCGTTTGTTGCTGTGACCGCCGGCCGAGCCACCTGCCCGTGCAACGCACAGATCTTACAGGCAGCGGGAACACGGCACCCCTCCACCAGTGGAGCCCAAGCCCGAGCAGGAGCCTGAGCCTGGGCCAGAGTCCGAGCCCGAATCCGAGCCAGAGTCCGAGCCTGAATCAGAAACCGAATCTGGGCCCGAGTGTGAGCCCGCGCCTGGCACAGCGAGCACTGGGCGGGGCCCTGAGGCTCCACTGGGCGGGACCCTGAGGCTCCACTGGGCGGGGCCTGAGGCTCCACTGGGCGGGACCCTGAGGCTCTACTGGGCGGGGCCTGAGGCTCCACTGGGCGGGACCCTGAGGCTCCACTGGGCGGGGCCTGAGGCTCCGCCCTGCGCTGGGAAACCGGCCTCGGAAGGAGCCGCAGGAGCGTGGCCCTGACCACAGTTCACAGGGACTAACCCAAGGGCCGCTGGGGCAGCTTGAAACTTTCTGAGATAAGGACAACAGCTCCCTTTTGTCTGTCTTTGAGGAGGGAGCCGCAGGCGGGGACGAAGGGCAGCGTCAGGTCCCCGAGGGGCCACGTTCGCGCTGCAGTGACCCGCCCGGCCTCACACCCGGAGCAGCGACAGGAAAACGTGCGAAAACCGAACCAAGAGGCGGGGCTGGGCTCAGAAGTGACGACATCTCCAGGCCCCGCGGTGAGCAGAGCCCAAGGTTGTGAGTCGGCTGAAGCCAAGGCCTCCGAGTCCCCCGACAGTCCGTGGGAGCTGGGGGGGGCGGTGAACACTCCCCAGCAACGAGCCAGGTAGAGGTGCTGGCTCCGCTGGGCCGGGCTGGCAGCCAGCACGCAGAAGGACACGGTGAGGCCCCCAACCCGGGCAGGGTCAGGGGAGGGTAACAGCCAATGAGAACCGGGGGTGCTCGGAGCAGGTGGGGGACGGGCCACACCAGCAATGCCTCTCTCCCAGGGCGCTGCAAGGGAGGCCCAGGCCACACGCGGAGGAAAGACACACAGGATCCCGCCCTTGGAAACGGGCAGATGCCGGCCACCCGTGCGTCCAGGGCCTGCCTGGGTAAGGCGTGCTCTCTGGTCCCACGACCGCCCAGCCGTGGCAGGGAACGGGCCCAGCTCCACGTGGGGGGGGAACCCCACACATCACACCCCCGAGCTCAAGGAAAGCATCTCCCAGGAGGAGGCCAGCGCCGGGCACGTGTGCAGGCAGGCCAGCCAGAAGACGCAACTCGGTCCACCGACAGGGTGGACGTCCATGGCGGAGACAGGTGCCCCACTCGGGGACGGCCGTCTCTCGGGAGAGCTGCTAACTAACCACTCGCAACGTTCTATCTCCTTCCCGCGGTGCCAGCAGCTGTGACAGGAGGTGGGACTCTGATAAGGCTGCAGCCACACCATCTCCATGCTCCTTCCCTCTGCGCTGGAAACGTCTCAGTGGGAGGGCGTGGGGGCGGGAAGACGCTCCGCCTGCCGCTGGCCCTGCCTGTTGGGGAGGCTCGGACCCGCCTGGGCCGGACGCAGCTCACCCAGTGCCCAGTCTGGGGAGACCACCGCCCACTGTTTGTTTCCAGAGCTCGCTGAAGGCCAGCAGACATCCCGGAGAGTGTCCCCTGCGCAGCCTGCCCAGTGGGTCCTGGGACCAGGTGTGCGTCCACTGTCCCCCCAACTTTCGTAGGGACTCCCCAGGCACACGGGCACAAGCAACACCCAGCCACGGGACCACAAAGGAGCCCGTCTAGAGGCGCGCCCTGCTGAGGGCGTCCAGAGACCGGGACAGGGATGGAGCAGGGGGAGGGGAGGGGCCCCCCTACTGCTGAGCGGCCCGGGCTGGGCCGGGAGAGGCGATCAGGACCGTGGCCCATGGACACTGCTCTGCTGGGCCCGCCCGGGTCTGCAGCATGTGGCAGTCTGCAGGCTCCCCGCGCAAACATGGGTTTCCGGATCATCCCGGCAGTCGGGAGGATGCGGCAACGCCGGGGACTGCCGCATGGCTGCTGGGGGCGAGAAAGCCCCGCAGGGACCTCCGGCCTGTCACGCCCTTCCTTGGCAGTGTTCCCGGAACCTCCCAGACCCAGCACCCTCAGACCCCCCACCCAGCTGTCACTGGTGTGACCCTGCCGCCCCTTCGCTGCCCTCCAGCTGCCCCCTTCTCGGTCCCCAGACTGTCCTTCAGGCCAGCCATGGGGGCCACCGGCCAGGCAACCCTCGCACACAGCAGATCACCCCACCCACCCAGGACACCTTTCTTCTTTAAAATAAAAACTCCAAAGTTCACCCCAGCGTGATTCTGACTTAAAATGTCAGAGAGCAAACGGGAAATCCCATCTGCACCGGCCGAAGGCCTCCGTCGCCCCAGCCCCCTGTGCCCCCCAGCCTTGGACACGAGAGGCTGGGCAAGGGCAGAGAGCGGTGGAGGCCGAGGCCGGGCTCCGAGCCCGCTTCCATCGGACCACGAACCCGCCCACCGGCCACACCGTCTGGTAACACATGTGCCGTGCGCTCACTCACTCGCCAGGCAGGCGGGAAGACGCCCGTGCCCGGCGCGGTGACACAGCTAGAGGTGGCGGTGCACCAGGCACACGTGGGGTGACACGGTGGTGACTACAACACACAAGTGATCGCGTGCTATGGTGGTGTTGTGATGTAGTGTACGCACTTCTACAAGAGTCGAGGCAACGAGGCACAACACGTGATGTGAATATGAACTGCACACGCATATCACGCCATTACACCCAGGCGAGTACTCCCCACGACGCCCCACGGAAGCGGGGACACTGGCTCTCCCCCCAGGCAGCCCCGGCGAGGCGCTGGGGGCTTCCCCAAAGTCAGGTGTCACAAAGTCTGATCCGGGGTCTGGACGGGGCCCCAGTGCCAACTTTGTCTTTAAAAGCCCCCCGGTGACTGTAACTAGAACCACAACCTCAGCGGCGGGTCCTCGGAGCCGAGCCTGTGGCTGTAACCTGGAAGAACTCCGGGGGCAGCAGAGGCACAGAGATGCAGCCGGCCATCCACCCACCGCCCCCAGGGAGTGGCGGGGGGGCAGAGGTCATGAAGTGGGCCTGAGCTGCAGATGAGGGGTCCCATCCTGGGGGTGAGAGCCATGTCCTGGGGGCGACTGGCCCTGCTTGGGCACGGCCCCATGTGACCAGCAAGCACTTGGAGCAGGCAAATGTGGGGACTGGGCGTGTTGATGGGGCACCTGCAGGCCCCGCGCAGCACAGCTGCGGCCGTGAGCCTCGGCCCGAGTATCGGGGCGAGCACAGCCGTGGAGTCTTCTTTGCAGAAAATCAGTGGGGGTGGGGGGCGGGTGATCATGGGGGGCCTTCAAACTCAACTCCAGAAACAAAAATGACAACCCAGAATAAGGGCCCCGTGTCCCTTGCATCCTGCTGCCCTCAGACCTCCTCAACCGACCCACAGGTGGCCCCACCATGGGGACACCTGCCCTTGCTGCTCCCACTGGCTCGGGGGTGACAGTCACCCGTGGACACAGCTGGTACCCAGTCACACGGGCGCAGCAGGCCCTGCCGACGGGCAGAGGTGCCAGGGCGTCTCCAGGCACAGAGAAGGCCGCCGCCCACATGCAGGTTCTTCCCAGCACGGTCCCGGGAGCGTGAGGCCAGAGACCCCAGCGAGCGGGAGGGTCCTGACCTTAGCCAGGGGCCGAGTGCCTGCATCAGCAGGCCCCTGGGAAAAGCAAACACCTGGGGGAAACACCTAATGATTAACTCGGGGCCAGACCGCGGGGGTGTACAGGGCGCCCTCTGCAGGTCGGATCAACGACGGATCCCTTCTCCTCTCCCAGTTTCCCAGCGGCTGGCTGCACCAGGAAGGCACTCGACAGTGACTCATCTGAAATTCCCTGGGACTGGGCGCCGCATTCCGTCGGGCAGCGCCGTGGGGGGGAACGGAGGGGCTCCATCCACGGGCTCTCCGACCCTGGGACCCAGCGGGACAGGGGCGGGGAGGCGGCGCGGAGAAGGGAGGGCAGGAAAGTGCGAACCTCCAGCGAGCTGCACACCCGCTTCGAGCTCCAGCTCGGGGTGGGAAGGTGAATGCTGCCCGCGGGCACACACACGGGGGCGGGTGGGGAGGATCTCAAGCCATAAAAACACAGGTCGATCAAGTTCAATGACTCTGAGAACGTGTTTTGGTCTCAGCTGCCCTGCCGAGGTACCTGTTAACACGGTGGGGGGTGGGGGAAAGGAGGATGGCTGGAAAAGCGATCTTCACAAAGACTCCAGACTGGCGGCTGAAGCGTTCGAGGGAACCCGGAGTCTCACGGGGGCCGCGAGGCCCTCGGAGGTCGGCTGTCTGGCTGAGGGCCAGGCCCACGCTCAGCTCAGGGCCGCCTCTGCCGTGGCGCTTGCAGAGAACCTCCGGGCAGAGCCGACTCAATGGAGGCTGGAGCAGCACGGCCCTCGAAGGCGGCTCCTGAAAACGCGGAGGCTCCGTCAGCTCTGGTTTAAAATGTTCACAAACACTTTTTTTTTAAAAAATGCAAGTGGAATCTCAGACGGACACCCGATGTGCTTAGAAGCAAGCTTTTGTGACTGCCCATTTATCCTGGGCATTCAGATGGACGACGCTCAGCCCTGGCCGGGTGGCTCAGCGGGTTGGAGCGTGGTCCCGTGCACCAAACGGTCACAGGTTCGATTCCCGGTCAGGGCACATGCCTGGGCTGTGGGTTCCATCCCCAGTTGGGGGTGGGGACAGGCGGCAACAGACTGATGTTTCTCTCTCACACTGATGTCTCTCTCCCCACCCCCCTTCAGGAGTTAGTGTCTTAAAGACAGAAAATCACCGCCAAATACAAATTTGACGCAACTGCCAACGAAACACCTTGGTAGGAATGTTCACGAAACTTCATGCTCCGACCTTGAGGCTCTCGGACGAGGGGACGGAGCCCACAGTACCGGGGCAGTGCCAGGAACCGCCCGGTGCCACAGCTGCCTAGACAGACACAACGGGCAGACCGTGTGGCCCTGACACGGAGACAGGCCGGGGACCGGCAGAAGCCGCAGAGACGCCCGGCACCGGTCCTGCGTCCCAGGGAGAGGAGCCAATCAGCACAGGACGCGGCGTGCGGCAGATGCCAGAACCGGAGCCCAAGTCCACCCGGTTCTTGGTGTGCCCGCACTGACGAGGCTCCAAATTAACGTGTGTTCTGAAACCAGGGCTGTGCGGCCCCCTGGTTAGTGCCCCCTGAATACTGGGGTGCGCTGGCTGGCCATGCTCGGGGAGCTCGGGTCCCTCCGGTGAGTGCTAGCCCTGGGCAGTGACTAAAGGGGAGGGGCGTGGGGTCCAGGCCCAGGTCGCCACCACCCTCCCCCACCCCCGCCACCCGACAGCCATGGGTGCCAGAGGAGGTGACATCTGCCCAGAGAAGGTACCCCAACAGCACACCCACCCTCAGAATCTGCACACAGAGGTGCAGGGCGCTGGGTGGGTCCTCTCAACATGAAGCACCACACGCTGCTGATGTGAGTGGCATCTGGCCGGGCGGCGGGGTTGGCAGTAAACAGACTCCATGCCCTGGCCCGCTGCGGAGGAGGAGGAGAGGGAGGAGGAGGAGGAGGCGGAGACCTGGCCTCCTGCTCCCCGCACACGCCAGCGCCCCACAAGCCACGGAAGCGCCACGGGCCCAGTGCCCGCGCGGAGGGCCAGCGGGAAGGTCACCTGCCTCGGCGGCTCCTCAACCGGCTCGGAGAGCAGCTGTCTCCGGGGCTGACGCAGCTCCTCAGCCGGGGCTCACCAGCAGCGGGGTCTGGGAACCGGCCACATCACACACAATTAATTACACAGCCCTGGGAGACTGCCGGGGAGACGCAATGTCACCCACACCTGAGAACTAAGACGCGCCCGTCACCAGAGGCTTCAAACACATCCTGCTGAGCGCTGGGACTCCGGGCAGCTTTCTGTGGCTCCCGGGTACCAGGTCCTGCAGGAGGAGGCGGTGGCTCCGCCTGGGGCCACGTCCCCACCTATGCAGGAGCCTGTGCGGCCACTCACAGGGGACAGCTTGGACCCCACCTTGGGTGGGACTGCGGTGGCCCCAGCCCTGCCATCATCCTTAATGACCGTGTTTAAGCTGAGGGTGGGTTTTCCTTAATTCCTATTATTCAGACAGCTGTGGAAACCTGCTCCCACCCCACCCCACCCCACCCCACCCCAGGACTTCCCTTTCCACCTCCTGTTTCCCTAAGCGTCTGGAGGAAACACCCTTCCCTCCGGGGAGGTTAGAGTGACCGAGTCGCGGCCTCCAGTGAGACTCTCACAGGCTGCGTCGGGGACGACCCCGGGCCTCACCAGGTCGCCCCACAGCCGGGCTCCCAGCTCCGAGAACCATGCACCCACACTCTGAGCCTGGACGTCGGTCTGCTGCCCTGCCGAGTGGGCCAGACAGACCCTGACAAGGTCGCACGGGCCAGAGGACCCCCTCCTCGAACGCCCACATCAGTCTGTCTGTCCAGGGGTCCCGGCTCACTGGAGATCAGGATGCAGGGGCCGCTCCGGGATCCAGGGGCCGCTTGCTCAGGGCTGGGAGCCGGTGACGTGTCACCGTCCTCCAGCGCTGTCTGGGGAGCAGCCCCCCCGGAAGGCCTTCTCCTGGCTGACCCAGCGGTCCAGCCCCGCCCAGTTCTCCGGGTCCAGCCCCGGCCACGTCCACGGAGCATCTCCCGTGAGCACCGGCCTCTTTGCCGACATCAGCGGGAAGATCACTCCTCCAGCTCCCCCAAAGCTGCACAGACAAGGGACAGATGGACGATGGACAGGACACCTGGGTGTGGAGAGAATGTGAGCGGGGACGTGCCTGGGCGAGACTGGCCCACGGGGACTCTCGGTCCAGGAGGCGCAAATGCAGGGAGTCCCCGACCACAACGCCACACCCCCTGGTATCCAGGGGCCGCGCTGCACACCCGACTTTCCAGGCCCCTGTTCTGGAAGCTCTCAGGGTGCACGCGGCATCTGAGGAGCATTGGACAGTATCAGAACCCCGCGTGACTCCACCAGGACCAGAAACAAGCGACGCAAGCGAGGTTAGAGCCGCGAGACGAACCCAGAAACAATTCCCCGAGCTTTCTCTGCAGTTGCCGAGGAACGACGGGAAACGAACTTAAAACAGTGCAGGCGCCACGGCCACGAAACCAGGACACGTTTGGGGGACACCAGACAGAGTGCGGGAGAGACCCGTCCTCGGGCAAGGACACCCCGGAGCTGGGACAGAGGACGGATCTCGACGACGGAGAGACCACCTCTGGAAGGCAGCCCCCGAGGTCCGCGTCCTGGAAAACCCCCACTGGCCGGCTAGCAGCCCCGAGGAGGCGAGCGCTCCGCCAGAGCCGACAGCAGCGTGGGCTTCCCGCGTCCCGGGAGGGACCCGGCGTTCTGCCGACTTTCCCGGGGACAAGGGTCATGTTTCTGTTCCCCACTTGAAGAAGGAAGTCACCCAGAAGCAGAGAGCTCCGGGAGTCCGTGGCCAGCCCTCCACCACGCCCCTCTGCACCCTAGTGTCTGTCAGCAGGAGCCCCGAGCACGGAATTCGGGCTCCTCTTCACCGACCAGGAACCCAGACGCTGCGCTTAGAGGGGCCAGAGGGTGCAGGTGGGAGGGAGGAGAGCGAGGGGGCGGTTTCCACACAGGAAAGGGGGGGGCAGCGACGAGGTTTGTGCATCAGGGTCTGGGAGGTCAGGACAGCTTTTCCTACCAGGGTCGGAGCCAAGAAACGAGAGGGAGCCCCGAGCTCCTCATGGAAGCCCACCAAACCACGCTGCGGACACGGAGCCCGCGGCGCAGGCCCACGGAAGCCCACCAAACCACGCTGCGGACACAGAGCCCACGGCACAGGCCCACGGAAGCCCACCAACCCAGCTGCGGGCACAGAGCCCACGGCACAGGCCCACAGAAGCCCACCAAACGACGCTGCGGACACGGAGCCCACGGCACAGGCCCACGGAAGCCCACCAAACGACACTGCGGACACGGAGCCCACGGCACGGGTCCAGGACGTGCGACAGACAGACAGAAACGGCGTTGGGTCCCTAATTAAAACAGACGTGGGCTTCTGGAGAACACCCACAGATGGCTCATCTGGAGAAGCTTGCCAGTCACAGGGACACACCGCCGCACCAGCCCACACGCCCAGGTGGGCCCGCCTCATCTCGGCCCGGCAGCGCCAGCCGCAGGGGAGCGGGGAGCTAGACGTGCTGGGCCCCCGATCCGACAGGGCGGGCGCCATCTCCCGCCTCCCCGGAAACCCTGAGGCGGACCACTGCGGTGGGTGCAGAAAAGCATGGGATGAAGACAGAACATCACCTGGCCGCCTCCGTCTAGGGGACACCCCCCCCACCCCGGGCACAGCCCCATCCTGGATGCCTGGATTTTTCGCTACAAAACGACCGGCCGTTCCCACTGGGAGGACTGACCACGTGTCTGTCCCCTGCCCCGCCCCCACGACCCCACAGGAAAAGCAGCCACGAGATTTTATTTCCAACACGCCTGCACACAAGGACGAAGAAGAGAGGCCAGGCCAGGAACCCCAGGGGTGGCAGCAGAGGAGGGAGCCCCTCGTGGAAGAAAGGTCTCGGGCTCTCCCGGCCTTTTCTGGAAGATGCACTCCCGCCGTGGCCGGGTGACAGCGAGGACAGACGGGCTGTCGGCGATGTCCCCAGGGCGGGCCCTGCAGGAGGGTCTCCAGGGACCGGGCAGGAAAGGCAGCCCACGTGCAGACGCCACCCCTCAGCTGGGGGACCCTAACCAGCTGCTGCTGCAGGGACGGCGGCGACCCACCCGGGACGGGCAGACCCCGGGGCCACGGGCTGCCTACGCTGACGTCGTTGGGGACAGTGTCACAGGCCCTAAAGACAGAAGAAGACAGCAAAGCCCAGGGAGGGGCACTTGCTTCATACGACACTTCACTCGTGGTGACGGGCGGCTCTGTGTGCCTTTAATGCAGTGGGACGCAGAGCCTGTTTCTCGATTGACAAAGGGCTTCGGGGACGCGGCCGGGTGGACGGAGGAACCGCGAGAAGGAAACGCTGGCGGGAGTATTTAGGGGAGCGGGAACTGGCCGCCCAGCCTGCCCTTTGACACGCAGGCAAGCGACAGAAGTTTCGTCTCCGCGGCGACAGCACCAGAGCAAAATCACAGCGCCTTTCTTCCGACACCCTTGAGGAGCGGTGGCTACCTGGGCGGACAGGTAAGGCGCTGTCACAGAGGAAAAACGTCACAAGAAAGGAAGGGAGGGAAGGAGGAGGGGGTGCAAAGAACGATTCAGACCAAAGGCCCTGAGTTCTCTCCCACCAGCCGGAGACATGCACCGTGCCCTCTGTCAGAAGGTCACGGCCGTGTGCGTCCTCCGATCTCTCCCCGCTGCCTCCGAGCAGAGGTGAGCGAGCGCGTGGCGGACGGACTTGCAGTGCTCTGCAGAAATGCAGGTGGCGGTTTCCTTCGGGAGCCAAAACGGACCACACAGAACGGGAGGGTGACAGGGGCCAGAACCAGCGGCCCAGGTGGCCCCGTTCCGCTCCGTCAGCCGACTCGCCTGGAGCGTGTGCCCTTGTCTCCGAATCTGAGCGCTCCTCGCCGGTCTGTAGCCGGGTGTCCCCCGAAGCCAGCCCCGAGCACGCGGGCCCCAGGGAGGCCGGGGAGGCTCGTGCCCACCTCCAGGGCTGAGGGGCCAGGAAGAGACTCCTCCTCGTCCATCCTGGGTGGTCTGGAGGCCCTTTTACCTGAACCTCGGTGACTTCCGTTACAGAGCGAGCGAGAGAGAGATGGAGGCCAGGAGACAGGCCGGGCTGGGCAGCCTGAAGGGTCCCCAGAAACACTGGGGGGGGCTTAACGTGCCCAAAGTCCAAACGTGAGGAAGCTGCCTGTGGGCGCAGCTGTCCGAGACCACCGGGTGGACGGGACACAAAGCAGACACGGCGCCACTTGGACAGGTCCAGGTGGGAGCAGGGCTGGGGCTCCAGCTGGGCAGCGAGCAGCCCCTCGAGGAAGCAGGGGCCCCAGCAGGGGTGGGCAAGCTGCAGAGGGCACAGAGGTGGGCGGGGCGAGGTGGGGCTCTGAGGGCAGGAACGGAATCCCGCCTGCAGCCCCGCCCCAGACTGCTTGGCAAATTCCAGTAGCTCCAGCACAAGTGGCCGCCCGTGCGGGCCAGCCATGTGGGCCACCCCCACCCTCCCTGGGCTGGGTGCCAGGGACTTCCCGGGCAGGTACCAGCTGCCTGCCTTGAGGGAGGAGCTCGTGGGACAGCGAGCTGGGGACAGCAACGGGGCCACAGGCATCACGGGACCAGCAAGGCTGGCACTGCCCCTCCCCACCTGGGGACCAGGGAGACAGCTGTTCTGGAACCTCGGCCTCCTCACCTTCAAAGGGGCTTCGTGCCATGCCCCCTGGGAAGGCTGGGGGGGTTCAGGAGACAGAGGGTCTGGTAAGACCTTGGCAGGAGCCCAACACGGGTGCCAGTGAGGGCATCCGTAGCAGTAAACTCGAAAACGTGAAACGAACAGAGGCCAAGATGCACCCACACACGTGTGCACATAGATGCATGTGTGTGCACACACACGTGTACACATGTGTGGATATACATGTGCACTTGCACACGGGTGTGATGTGCACACATGCACAAATACACACAGATGCACAGGTGTGCGTGTACCCCTTACAAGGCTGAGACCGAGGAAGGAAGGAAGGAAGGAAGGAAAGAGGGAGGAGGGAGGGAGGAAGGAAGAGAGGGAGGGAAGGAGGAAGGAAAGAACAAAGGGAAGGAGGAAGGAAGAGAGGGAAGGAAGGAAGAAAGGAAGGAAGGAATGGAGGGAGGGAGGAGGGAAGGAGAGAGGAAGGGAAGAACAAAGGGAGGAAGGAAGGAAGAGAGGGAGGGAAGGAAGGAGGGAAGGAGAGAGAAAGGGAAGAACAAAGGGAAAGAGGAAGGAAGAGAGGGAGGGAAGGAGGGAGGAAGGGAGGGAGGGTCACGGAGAGGAAGGAAACGACACTGAACACAGGAAGAAGACAACCAAAGCCACAGAGAAAAATCAATGAGACAATAGCTGGTTCTGTGTCAAATAAAATGGACAGGATGCTAGCAAACGGACACAGACCAGAGAGAGGAGATTACGTGAACAGCGCCAGGAGAGACGTGGGGACGTCCTCACACCCCTGCCACCGCCGGGCGGGGAATGACGGAGCGCCGAGGACAGTGGGACAGGAGGGACGAGACAAACCGACTCCTCCGGAGACCACAACCGTCACAGCTCCCCCACACACAACAGGGGTCGCCGGAACAGCCCTATAACTAAGAAGGAGATGGCATCGTTTTAAAACTCCCAGTTTGACAAGAAAGGGAGCTCCAGACTCAAATGGTTCCACTGGAGATTCCGGGAAATGCGGAACGAAGAACGAACGCCAATTCTACACGCCGCCTGCCCCAGGCAGAACGGGAGGGGACGCTGCCCGCCCCACTGTGTGCAGCAAGGACGGCCGGGACAGGGGTGTACGAAGGGGCTGCGCATCTGGTGGCACCACACACGGACAGAGCGATGCCCCACGACTGGTGGGAGCTATTCCAGGGACGCGAGGTGGTTCAGTACTTAACATCGAAACACAGTGTTTAGTAACACACGACGGCAACAGCGCCAGGCCCAGGGGCACCCACGCATCCTGTCGCTCCGTGCCGGCACAGCATTTCCCAGAATTCATCCCCCCTCCCCGGCCCAGGACAAAAATCCTCGCAAAAACAGGAAGGGGGGGCTTCCCTAACCGGACGAAGTGCGTTAACAAAGAAGTGTCCGCCGACGCCGTCCCGAAGAGGCGAGGGCCACGTGCTTCCGCGCTGGGGTGGGGAGCGAGGCGAGGGGGTCTCCCCCCACCGCCCGGACAGCCCCGCTGAGCGGCAGGGGCTGGGGGCTGCGGTCCGGGGACGCACTCGTCCCCCCCAAGCTGGCTGCCCCGCCCTGCGAACGAGCCAGAGCAGAAACACCCTGCGTGGCGCCCGGTCCATAGGTGAGTCGTTCGGCAGGTGAAACACATCGCAACAGTTAAAAAAAAAAAAAAAAAAAAGGCAGTGACTGGCTTCTAGGAAATGCGCGAAAAGCCTCCCTGTCCGAGGGATCTTCGCTGCCCCCACAGAGAACAAGTAAATCATTGAGCTTCTGAAAATGCCGGCCTCCCCGCGGCCTGCCTCTATTTTTGGAACGGCACATCCTCCCCCGGAGGCTGAACTCAGGTTTGTGAAGGGCTCTGAACCGGCTTCGTCACCCTCAGGAAACGCCCCAGGCACAGAGTGGCCCCGGCCCCGGGCTGGCAGCCAGGGCCCCGGAGGCTGTGCCTGTGCAGGGCCAGCCTGCCCCAGCCGGGGGGGGGGGGGCTCTCCTGGGCAGTGCCCCAGGTAGCAGCTGGGCTCCGGGGGGATGTGGGGGTTGCTGCCTGGCCCCCGCCGCCCACTGCCCTCCAGATGCCTGCGTTCCAGCTGATTCTGTGGAACCGGAAGGAAGGAGGAGGCACCCTGGGGACTCGCCGAGGGGGCACAGGGGGGACACAGGCGCCCCGCACACAGGAAGGAACGCCAACACCCTCCTCCCGCCCACAGAAGGGCCTTCCGAGAGCTAGGAGCCCACTTCTGCCCAAGAGCGAACAGGCGTTCAAACCAAAGCCGGTGCCCGGATGTTCGCGGCGGCCTCGTCCCGATGGTCACACGGTGGTGACAACCAAGGTCCTCGGACAGGGGACGGACGCCGCGGAATATGACTCGGCCGTGGGAAAGGACCGGGGCCGGACTCGCCGTCTGTGGAGGCACCTGGAAGACGTCCCGCCGGACGAGAGCAGCTGGACACACACAGGCCTCGGGCCGTGCGGTCAGCTCACGTGAAGCGTCCCGGTTTGTGAATCCGGAGAGCGGACTGGGGGGTGCCGGGGGGGCTGCAGGGAGGGGACGTGGGGCGTGGCTGCCAACGGGTGTGCGGTTTCCTCGCGGGTGCGGGAAACCAGAACTGTGGGACCCAGACAGAGGCGGGGCCGCCCCGCGGTGTGGACGGACAAGATGCCGGCGAAGCCCACCCTCTCACCGGGTCGGGTGGTGTGAGTCTCAGCTCAATAACAAAAGGTCCCTCTGAGTCTAACCAGCTCACGGAGGTCTGGAATCCACTTCCTGCTGGGGGGGCGGTGGTTACTGAACACACGGCGAGATGCTCGCCTCTTCAGGGAGGAGGACGGGGCGGGGGGGGAGGACATTATCACTCACGGCCAGCTTCGGGCACAGGCCACATCCCGCAGCTGAGTGCACGCCGCCCACGGGGTGGCCGGCGGGTGGACACTGCTTGCCCATCGTGCGGTGTGCCAGCAGCAGTGGGACTCCATCCGATGTGCCCGTGGGTGCCGGGCAGCACAGCCAGGACCGCAGAGGGCCCAGACCCCGCCCTGCCCCTCCCTCTCCGTGGGAAGTTGCTTGTCCACAAAGCAGGCCGGGCAGGGGGCTGAGGGCCCATCGTCTCCCGGACAGTGGGGCTCTGCGACCATGTCCCAGTTCCCGTGTAAAACCATTTGGCAACAAAGTCAAACCATGAACGATGCCCACAGGCTAAGCCACAGAGCCCTGGGGCAGGTGGAAGATGGAGGCCCACCCCGGCGTCTCCGCGGTGGTCGTGTGTGGCCCGAGGGCCGTGAGTGCGTGGCCCTCGGGCGTGGTGGCCGTGAGTGCTAAGGGAGCCCCTTGGAGGGGAGAGATGAGTGTTCTCTCTCTCAGGCTCGGCCGCGGTGGGTGTCCCAGCAACGGCCCACTCAGTCCGTGCCTCGCTGGGTCTTCCATCCGGGCAAGTCCACTCCCAGCGACCCTGGACTTGGCCGCGTTAGGGAGCCCTAAGACCAGCCAGAACACGGGAGCTTGCTCTCTCCTGCTGTTCCTGGGAAACCCTGCGACCACCATGGGGCGGGGCGGGGCTGGGCTGGCCTGTCAGACGACAAGACACAGATAGTACAACCCCACCCCCTTCCGCTGCCACCACCCCAAACACCTGCGTGAGACCTGCCCCAAAGCTGACCACAGGTGAGCTCGGGAGCCCCCAAGAACTGTCCAATGTTGTCCGCAGGCCAAATCCGGCCCACAGCTTGTTTTTGTAAATAAAGTTTTATTGGAACGTGGTTGCGTTCGCAATGCCAAGGCCAAGCTGAAGACGGACTGTGTGGCAGGCAGGCACAAAACACTCAGTGCCCGGCCCTGAATGAGCCCTGTGTTGGAGCGGTTTGTCACACAGAACAAGTGACGGGGCGCACCCTGGATTTAATAGGTCCTTGGGAGGTGGGTGTCGTTATCTCTACTCCCCAGCTCCCGACACCAGGGAGTCAGAGCGGGGAAGGGTGCAGCCACGCGGGGCGGGGGGGGGGGGGCGGCACGCACAGGTGCATCGGATTTTACCCTGCTGGGTCCCGCCCCCGAGGCCCCACCCTGCCACAGCTCCGGCTTTCCAGAGAGGGCCCCTGGCTGAACTACGAACGAACACTCCGCCTCCCCTTCTCCCTCTTCAATAAAAGATGGCAGGATAAACTTTCAAACGAACAAAAGCACATCCATGTCAGAGACTCCACCGAGGGCCAAGAAGGCCCCACGGAGCCGCACGCTCCACTGCCCCCAGCGGCCACCTGGAGCCCCGGGGAGGGGGGCGGTCAGCCTGCTGGAGCCCGCCCACGGGACACGCACCCTCCCTCCCCACTCCCAGCGCTCACGGGGTGAGGAAGCAGCCCTGGTGGCCCCCAAGGCGGCTGACGTCCCCACCACGGCAGCAGGTGACTGGGAGGGGGCTGCCGGGTGCCCCCACCCTGAGCCCCTGCGTGAACTCGGGGCGTTCCCGCAGCCCAAGCCAGAGGTGCTGTGGAGGACAGGCGGGGGCGGGAAGTCACTCGGGGGCTGTGCCTGACCCGGAGACCCCAGCAGGACAGAGGAAGGGAGGGGAGGGGAGAGGACAAATTCAAACACCTGCGTGAGGCACGAGTATTGTCCAGACAGATGAGGCACGCACAGTCAACATGCGCAGCGACGGGAGCAGAGCACAGTGCTCGGACACGTGCGTGTCTCGACTTGGAGTCCATCGTCTCATCTGATGCTCTCAGCCGCCTCGGCTGTGTTGTTGCCGCCTGGTACGGATGGGCAGGCTAAGGCTCAGAGAGGTCGACTGGTTGGCCTGAGGTCACAAAGCAGTTACTGGGCAGAGCTGGCCGAGGGCAGTGTGCCCCAGCACTACAAGGCACCACCAACGAAGGGGACATGCAAGCGGGTGCCTGGGGGCAGTGCAAACACCCCCCAGAACCCCAAAGATGCAGGGGCAACACAGAGGGGCAAGACCCCTCCACCCATCCTGGCAGGACCAGCACCACAGCCTCGGAGAGCGGGGCCCCGAACCACACGCCATTCCTGCCTGGATAGATGGACAGACGCCCTGTTCAGGTTCCGTCCTGAACCCACCCACACCTTCCTCCCCACCAGACGCCCAGGGACGGGGGCGATCCAGTCGCACGCTTACAGGGCGCAGGTTTTGTGAGCTAGGCTGAGCCAGCTGGAGGTCACACCTCAGGTCCTTCGAAGAGGACCGTCCACGGGGGCCCCGGAGGCCGCCAGGCATGCTGGGAGCCACCCGCATACCGCGAGGGGAGCGGGCCGGGCGCTCCCGTCCCCCCCCCCCCGATTCTAGGGCCCGGTTAAATCACACACACAGCGCACCAGGGGCGCCCCGGGCCTCGGGCCCCGTCCCGGGAAGTGGGTGTCAAGTGCTTCCTCCCAGAAGTGGGGTGCAGGTCCCCGGGGGCGGGGGGGTGAGCACGCCCCAACAAACCGGGAGAGAGCATGCACACAGAAGCAGCAGGAGCGAGTGAGCCAGCAGCTGCAGGGACACACGGGATCCCCGTTTCCCACGACAGCACTGTCCACAGGGAGAGTGTAACCAGCGCTTACTCATTGTGGCGTCAACAGGTGACCCTTCCCGAGAAGTCCCTTTGGCCCCGACGTGGGGAGGGAGGGGGCGGGGGCTGGCCAGGCGCTCTGTCACCTCAGAGGTATTTCCTCTCCCTGGGGAGAGCAGAGGCTCCGCCCCAGGCCACCAACCCTGCTCCCGCCAGGTGTTCCATTTCACCAGGAGCCCACCAGGTGTTCCAGGCCCAGACGCCCAGCGGCCCTAGGACCCACCTGCCCGCCCAGGGCCCGGGGGCGGGGGAGTGCTGGGTGACAGTGACAACACCCCCCCGGACACTCCCTCCGAGACGGAGCCCTCCCTCCAGCTAAGCCCAGGAGCCGCTGCCCTGGGCTTGGGCGGCTACACTCACCACGTGGCTCCAGGAGGGACCAGGAGATGGCCTAGCCCAGGTGGGGGGGGGGGGGGCTTGGCCAGGGCCTCGTGCCTTCCTAAGGCTCCACGTCCTCTCCAAGGGCTGGACTCGGCCCCCCCAGTACCCACATGAGCCCCGATGTCCCCGCCAGCCTCGGGTCTCTCTGCCATGAGGACTGTGCCCCACTGTGGGGCATCCTCAGCCGTGACAGCAGAGGTTCTGACCCCTCCCTCCCGCTCCTACAAAGAAGGGTCTTGGAGATGAGTGACGGGGGCGTCTGCAGGAAGGGGCCTGTCGGGGAAGATGGCAGAGGGGGTGACAAGGGAGAAGCGGGGGCCAGGGGACAAGAAGCTGGGAGGCAGAGGCCGGCGCCCAGGGAGCCACATGGCAAACCAGCGACCTCTGACAGTGGCAGGATTCTGGCACAGAGGCAATTTTGAATTTCCCAGGAGCCACGCTTTTAAAAAGAAAAGAGAGAGAAGCCATTGAAATGAATACTCATATTTTATTTAACTCGCCATTTTATATGCAAAACGCCATCCTTTCGACCTGGGGCACTTGCTCCGTTTCCAGGCCCAGTAGCCACGTGTGTGTGGCTGGTGGCCGCCGCACCGCAGGCCACAACCACAGACAGAGCCGCCAGCGCTGGCTGGGGCAGCAGCCGCCGCCAACGCTGAACCCAAGACGCCCCACTCAGCACCGCGGAGTTGCTGGGCCCCAGCAGACCTGGTCCCTGGATCTGAGTCAGATCCACGGGCTGCCCGCCTGGGTGCCTCGGGCACATCAGCCCCCCTGACCCGGTTCCTGCGCTCCACCACAAAGTGGGGTGATTTGCAACATGGCTGCGGGGTGTCTAACGCAGGTGACACAGCCAGGATCAAACCTTATTTCCGAGGGACTGCAAACACGCAGTGTGGACTTCGCGCCAGGGTCAAGGGGCAGCCCGACCCACAACCAACCCCCAGGCGAACTTGGGAGCTGGGCCCAGGACAGACCGCAGAGGGCGGGGCGGTGCCAAAAAACGGGCCGGGGCAGGTCCTTCTGTGCAGAAAGAGACAGACCCCTATCTCACACTAGACCTGGAATTTAAAAAAAAAAACTAATGAAAAAATATTAAATGATAGAAGAGGCCGGAGGAATGACCTGTGAGGACAGGGGTAATCTGAGAAGCAAACATCGTTGGGGGAAAAGAGCAATAAACTTGACCACATCCAAACATTAAACATCTAGGAGTGGACCGGCGACCCGTGCTGAAGAGCATGGAAACCAGGAAGTTTTGGGAAACGGAAAGCCAGGGGGGCCGATGCACTGGAGGGTGGTCTCGGAACCGGAGGAGAAACTACAGTTCAGAGGAGAGACCCCACCCACCCGCCCGCCGGATTGGCATGAACCAGACGCACCAGGATGGGGGCGCGGGGAGCTCTCTCACCAGGCTGGGGGATCACAGCGCGGCACCATGCACTTGGGGACAGCCATCGGGGAAACTCGTGAAAGTCAGACCTCTGCCCCCCAAACCACAGACCCAGCGGCATCTAACGACACCCTGGGAAGGGGTGCCCCGCCCAAGGACGGTCCTGAGGCACAGGCGGAGAGAGAAACTCGGACACCAGCCCGAAGGCCCTGGGGGAGGGCAGCAGCCCTTCCCTGAAACACTACGGGGAGGTGCCAACGCACCGGGCAAGCAACTGATCAACACCGATTTCTTACGTAGTTCTTCATGAGTGTGCCCCCAGGGCAAAGCTGTCAGGAAGCAGGGGGTGTCCTGACCCCCGACCCCACACCTCACAGGGGACCCAGGGCCCCACGGGGCCAGCACACCGCGCAGCCAGCCCACGTTTCAGGCTTCGAGGCCATGAGACAGCCCAGGCGCTTTAGGAGCTGCACTCTGAGAGAAGCACTCCCTGCCCTGCTCGTCTCTCCCCCCCCACGCCCGCCTCAGTCCTGCCCCAGCCCCGGTGAAGCCCACCAGCACGGAACACCCCTGGGGACCCCCAGGAAGGAGTGCATGTCCTCCTGGGGGGGGGGGGGTGGGAACTCCGGACATGGCAGGGTGGGGAGATCCTACTCCACAGGTTCTCGACAAACAGGGGTCACCCTGCTCTGTCCCAGGATCCAAGAGGCAGGCGGGCCTCTCTCCGTGGGAAAGCGGCGTGGGGTCAGCCAGCAAAAGGGCGGGAGCCTCTGCTTCGGACCCCCAAGCCGGGTGTGGGAAGCTCTCTGCTTCCCACGTGCTTCCGGAGAGCAGGGGCTCGGGGAGATACGTGCACACCCACGTGGGCGGGCGGGAGTCCTGCTGACAGCAGCCGGACGGCGGGAGGGGCCAGTGCACTCAGATGGAGGATGGCCACGCAGGCCACGGTGCACCCACGGGATGCAGCGTCACTCGGCCTTGGGAAGCCAGGACGTTCTGCTGCCTGCTGCCACGTGGCTGGACCTCGAGGACACTGGGAAAAGTGAGAGATGCCACTCACAAAAAGACTCTAAATCCAGAGTCAAGTTCACAGAGACGGGAAGCAAAGGGGTGGGTGCCCGGGGGGCAGGACGAGGGGCCGTGGGCACATCCAGACGTGGTCCCCCACCGGAGGGCCCCGCACACGCGTGTTAATCACACAGCGCCACTGCCCCAAATGACGACTAAGCAACCCGGGGGACGGTGTCCACGGGGTGCCCTTCCCCCAACCTGCACGGCGTGGGCAGGGGAGGGCAGCAGAAGGCACCCCAGGGGGCCCAGGCAGTAGAAGCGGGTTCAGCACCTCCCTGAACGGTCGAGGTGTCCCCCAGCGCCGTCCCACGCTCCCCTGGAAAGGTCTCCCCATCATCGAGAGGGGAGACGAGACATCACTGACGTTGGGACAGCGCGGACCAGGCCCCTGGAACCCTAGTATGGACCCGGGGC
The DNA here is from genome assembly GCF_004126475.2 of Phyllostomus discolor. Classification (NCBI taxonomy): domain Eukaryota; kingdom Metazoa; phylum Chordata; class Mammalia; order Chiroptera; family Phyllostomidae; genus Phyllostomus; species Phyllostomus discolor. Next base: position 168,937,069 of record NC_040908.2, read on the forward strand.
TCCAGGGCTGCTCGGTCACTAAGGGTCCGACCCAGGACAAACCACAATCGCAAACGGAAGTTGAACCAGGCTGAACCCCAACACGCAAACAACAACCGCAGAGCCGCTGTGCCCTGCCTCCTCGGACGCGGGCGGAAGTCAGGGTCCCCGAGGGGCACGCGGACGGCCGGGCCCCGCTCCCGGCACAGGGGCCGGTGCAGCCGAAGGATGACACACACACCCAGGAGGCGGCGCGGTTACGCACGTGGTGACGGCCGCCCACTCCAGGGGCGGACTCGGTCAACAAAGGCGGATCCCAGCTGCAGGGGATGGGGGGCGGGGGTGGGGCAGGTGCAGTCTCCTTTTATGCATTTAATCCTCACCTGAGGATACGTTTGTTGATGTTTTTTTAGAGAGAGAGAGAGACAGAGAAAGAGAGAGAGACACTGGTTGCATCCCGTACACGCCCCAACCGGGAACTGAACCCACAGCCTTCCGGGGCACAGGACGACGCTCTCACCAACTGGGCCACCCGGCCAGAGTGTGTTCGCTCTCACTGTCAAAAGTCATCACCTTGGCTGTCCCCGCCCCACCTGCCGAGGCGTCCGGGACATCCCAGGGCCTGGTCACTGAGCCAAGCACCCGGCCCTCCCCTGGGCCCCGGGCAGCCGCTGGACACGCCCCCGCCCAGAGCGTGCCGGCTCCTCTGCCTGCGTCCCCTGCAAATCCGAGCGTTCAGATGAAGACGACTTCTGTGTCCTCGATCCCCAACACTCAGGTGGCCCCACAGGTCACTTCGGAACTTCTGGGGGCCCTCTGCTGAGCACTCCAGCTCCCCCCGACCAAGGTCCCCTCGGGGCAGCATGGGGCAGGGAGAGGCCAGGCCAGGCCAGTATGAAAGCTCCTCCCTCTGCTGGGGAGACGCAGGCAGCTGGGGGAGGGACCGGCCTGGGGTTTTCTAGGCGTCCGGCCCTTTCCCCACGGTCCTCTCCTCCAGCTCCCGGAAACAATCTCCCCCCCCCCAACGACAGTCGGCAGTCGGGGCCGGTGCCAGCCCAGCACAGCGCCCGGCGCGCTGAGATGCAAGCCAGCCGGCTGGGGGGACCAACAGCTAAATGACTGGCAGGGCTGGAGGCCACCCGTCTGTCATCGGCCCTTCTTCCCACCACCCACAGCCCCGTCTCTGCAAGGACACCCACACCATCGCTGCGTCGGGGGCCGCCGACAGGCCTGTCTTCTGTGACGCGGCTGTGCCCCCTCCTCAGTGGCCGAGCCCCACCTGTGCACACCCCCACCCCGGGCATGTGAAAAGGCCTTCTCGTCCTTCCAGTGCCACAGAGGGACTGTCCGGGTCCCGACTGTCACCGCTGCAGAGATGCGCCCTGGGTGACATCAGACACCCAAGCTGCACCTTCAGCAGGGAAGCATCCCAGCTCCGTCAAACCCCAGGCCAGTCTGTCCCCCAGCCACCGCCCCCGAGCCCACGCCCCGCCGCCCCAGGCTCTGCCGCCAGCCAGCCGGTCCCTCTGTCCCGCAGAGCGGGGACCGCCCAGTGGCCCTCGGCAACCCACAACTAAACCTCACAGACGACGCACCCTCAGTGACAAGACAGGGGACAGGCGTCGTTGGAAACTGTCACCCGGCCGCAGGGCAAAGAGACAGGACAGAGTCGGGAAGGGGGCAGGGACGGGGGTGGGGAGGACACTGCCCAAGGCCACGCAGGCACCACAGTCCCCAGGCCTGAGTGAGCCCCTCACCTGGCTGGGGACAGCCCCGGAAGGGAGCCCAAAGGGCCAGAACACTCGAAAACCTGGTGGCCACGGACGGAGTCTTTCGATCCCTTTAGCCGGCGATTTCCAACCGTCAGGACGAGGGCAACATGCAACGCCCACCCCTCACTCGGGGCCCCCCACCTCCCCCTTAGGCTGTCAAATAAAAACGACAACAGCCACCCAGTGGGCACAAATACAATTTTTACCTATTTTTTTCAGGACGGTGAAAAATACCTATTTTTGGTGTGCTTTAGTTTCCCGGAAACTTTAGTTTCCGGGCCGAGAGATGAGGACAAAGGTTGCCGACCGCCGCCTTCGGCCAAAGGCCGGCGGGGTCTCCTAACTGCGCGGACTTGGGGCCGCGGCACTGCCCTAGGACAGCAGGCTGGACACTGAGGTCGTGAGCTCCCCCCACGCGGGTGGGGGACCAGGGACACCCCTTCATCAGATGTGGGGGCACCAGAAGCATCTGTGCACTGTGTGTTTGGGTAACAGGGACCCCGGCCCACGGAGGGCCGGGTCACACCTGGGACGGCACGGGCCCAGCTTCGGGGCCGTCCTCAGGAACTCCGGCCCCAGCTCCGCCTGGACTCCACTGTGTCCACAGGAAAACTGCCGTCCACCCACATTGCTGGTTCTCCCGGCCAGCGCCCAGGCGGGCAGTTTCAGCAAACATGTCCAGGGCGGGCTCGGTGGGCGGAAGTCCCCGGGCCACCTGAGGCCTGTGACGCTGAGCTGCTGAGAACTGGCAGGCTGGTGGCCCAACTGGTTCTGTGACTTGCCGGTGGCGCCCAGTGCATGCAGGAGGGGGAGTTACCGGCGGAGGCTGGCTCGTGCTGCAACTGCCCCGGGGACGCTCTCCCGCCACACGCTGTACCCCACAAACATCCCCGGGGCCCACTGGGCACCGGGTGCCCCCCAGGACCCCAAGGTAGAGAGAGAAGCAGGACCCACTCTTTCCTTGGGGGCCCATCTGCTGCTGAAGGGATGGGGCACCCTGGACTCCGAGGGCAGCAGGGCCCATGCCTGCAGGGGGGCGGGTCCGCCAGGCCCTGGCACAGGACGATGGGAATGCTGAACAATTCGTGGAAATCAGGAAGATGGTTTGGGGGGGGGGGGGGCAGGGAAAGCCCCAGGCAGGAGTGGCTGTGCCCTCTGACACCAGAAGGGGCCCCCGCCCCACACCAGTTCCTGCTCCCCGGGGAAGGGGTCCCAAGCTGAATTTTCAGGAAGGTTCAAAGACTCACTCCCCAATCCCAGGTCGGCCTTCAGCTCAGCTCAGGAGGAGTGACCCTCACCCTGGACCCCGGGTCTCCGTGGTCGGTCCCTGCTGCCCCTTCCTGCCCTCAGACAGATGGACCACGGGGCCATCAGAGCCCCCGGAAAGCACCAGGCCAGCCCCCGTGTCCTGGCTGCCGGCCACTCCCCGCCCAGCCCAGGAATCCACCTGGTTCCCACTTGTCCTGATCGAAGCTTGGGGAGGAAGCGGGGACTCACGGGCCGGAACCGACCCAGGACAGCTGGCGTGGGATGCCCCGCCTCCAGGGCTGCAGACCTGGGGGGGACCCCGGGGTGCAGCAGAACCCTGCCCCGGCCTGTTTCTCCCTCTCCCCCTGCCGGGCGCTGCACTGGGGGCCTGGCCCTTCACTACAGCTCAGCTGGAAAGGCCCCGGGCGCCCCTTCCCCAGCAGCCCCTCCCGCACGTCACACACCGAAGTGTGCCCCCAGGACGGGCTCCCAGATCGTACCCAACGTAACGCAAACACCCAGCAACACTTCCTTCCCCGTCTCTGAAACCCCCTTGGTCTCTCCGGGCCCGAGCTCCCTGCTTTCTGGAGGCACGGCGCCGTGTTTAAACGCCACGCGACCTGAGGTCACGGGAAACATTTATAAACGTTCATACGTGTGCATCTTCCTTGCAGAACAGCGTTAGGCTGATGAATAAAAGAAGATTAATACGAGAGCGCTAACGGGAAGGTCTACCTATAAATCTGAGGACAGGAGGAGCAGCAGGCAGCCCTCCCGGCCCCGAGGCCCCGCGGTGTCTGTCAGGGACCGTGGGTGGCAGGTCCCACCCCGTCTGCAGGCCAGCGGATACACTGAGGTGAGGCAACACTTACTTTATTTTGTGAATTTGTTTTTATCGTGTTTTTGCCATCACTGTTTATCCCCCTTCCGCCCGCCCCCTTCCGCCCCACCCCCCACCGCCAGCCCCCACACTGGGGTGCGTGTCCACGAGGCCTTTTCTTTCTTAGGCAACAGTTACTTTAAATGTCAATATTGACCTCGCGAACGGGGCTCGACACCCTGTGCAAATACTTGAGCCGGCGCGGAACAACTGTAGCCGCCGGCCAAAGCCTGCACGGGAGCTCGAGTGTGACAGTGACGGCCAGGAGGGGGTGGGTATTTGGATTCTTCGTATGACATGGGGCAAGAAACCTCCAGGAGGACATAGGGTTTTTGAAAAACAACCCTTTTAGGGAGCTGAGGAGCCAAAAGAAACTTTGGTAAAGGCTGCCCCAGCCAGGCGCGGCCCCTGCAGGTGTGCAAGTATTACCCACCTACTGGATACCTCCCGTGGGCCCCCTGCAGGTGTGCAAGGACCACGCATCTACTGGGTGCCTTCCGTGGGTCTCCCAGGTTGCGGGCCGGCCGTCCTTACCCCTGAAACCCCATGCATGTCTCGAAGGGCACCCCTAGACCTCTGGGGGGACAGGTCCCTCTGGGAGGCTCCAGTCCAGCCTCAGTCAGAACTTGGGGGGTGGGTGGCCAGGAGCTCCTCACCCAAGGCTCAGCGGTTGAAATACGCAGCTTTGCCGTCAGGAGCGTGTGGGCTCACTCAATGAGCCACCGCTGAGGCCCCTGGGAAACCCCCCAGGACAACTGTCCTGGTCTGTCACCAGCACTCATCCCGCCCCTCCCGCAGCAGCCAATCCCAGGGAGCCTGCTGTCACCTCAATTTCCCACCCTCCCCCACTGCAGCCCAGGGCTTCCAGGGCCTTACTCCCCTAGGAGGTGACTTGGGAACCAGCTGGCCCAGCCCCACCCACCCAGCAAGAGTGACCCCGTGGCTGTCCCCGGGCCTGGGCAGGCACTCGGCCCCGCCAGGACTGGAGGCCTCTGGGGTGGCCGTGGGAGGCTTACGCCACACGCGTCTCTGTCCCCAAAGACGGACCTCGATGCCACTGCAGCCCGGGACATTAGCATTCATGAGCTGCCCCAAAATGTGACTCAAAATTGCTTTCGGAGAAAAAAAATGGGTATTTCCCGTCAAGAAGGTCAATTGGAAACGTTGGTTCTCCTCCCTTGACTGCAGGTAGCTCTTTTTCACGCCTCAGGAGCAAGACAAGCATTTTCTAACCGGCGACTCTTGGCGCCCGTGGGGTGGGACGGGGGCCCGGGGGCAGCTGCGGTCACTCGTGACTGCGATCGAGGACCCAGCCTTGGGACAGGAAGCAGACCACTCCTGCCAGTCCGCTCAGGCGGCCCCGCCTCCTCCCGGGGTTTTGCGTCCCCGCACCCCCACCTGTCCAGACTGGGCTGGGGGCCCTTGCTGTGCCCCACAGCACGCAGGGGTCACCTCTGTCACAGCTCTGTCCCACTACGTGCTGACTGGCCAATCCTGTCTCCCCTCCCCACTGGCCTGGAAGTTCTGGGGCACCTGCAGCACCGCCCCCCACCAGCCTCCCGCCAGCTCCTCCTGTTGAGGCCATTTTTTCCAAGGTGCAGGAAAACCCCACATTCCCTGGATGACCTCTGACCTCTGACCAGCAGAGAAGGGCAGGCCCCTCACTTGGGACGGACGGTGGGTCCGGGGCCTGGTCACAAGGGGGCCCCAGCCTGGGGGCCCCAGGCTCCGAGCCCTTCACCCACGAGCTCCACGGTCTCAGCACGTGCCCCGGTGGGGGGCTGGGCTCCCTAGATGGAAACAACTGGCGTTTGTTTGGGGCGCTTTCCTCCCCACCCCCTGCCAGCCCCCCCCGCCCCCCGGTCAAAGAAGAGGACCCAGTAGACTGGCCTGAGGTCACTCGTCCCCTCCCTGAGGCTTGGGACAAGGCACAGGCCCGTTTCTGCAGGCTTTGAGGGGTGACGGCTCCAGACTCACAGCCTCAGGGGACGCTGGGCCTTCCGGTGAGCAGGCAGGAGGCTGGGGTTCGGGGTGCGGGGGGGAGAGAGTTCAGGGCTCTGAGCTGGGGACTCAGACAGGAGCCTCCCCCAGGGTCCTCTGCAGCAGGAGGCCCCCTCGGCAGTCCCCACACCGAACCCCACTTTGGACAAGTCCCCCTTGCTCACCGACAGGAAAAGGGGCCTCCCAGGACTGTGTCCCTTAGGCCTCGGTGACGTATTTGGAAATAAAGCGCGTGAGATAAAGGAAGATTTCTCTAGAAAAGCAGGTTTGCTGGCGCTTCCCTGCGCACCGGCCGGCCAGCTCCCGGCCTCCTTCTGCCTGCTCCCAGCTTTACCGCCAGAGGTTCCCACCGCCAACGCAACGGAAAGTGCAAGGCCGGGCCCGAGCGCCCTGCTCCTCCCCGTGGCGGTACTCCTCTCACCGGCCCCGGCCCCCGGGGCCCGGCTCCTCCTGGGCAGGGAGGGTCCCCACCAGGCCTGGACCAAGTCACCTTCACAGGGTGACCCCCAGACGCCAGCGGAGGGCCCTTGAACGCAGCCCGAGCACCTGTCAAATGAACGAGTGAAAGAACAGCTCTCGGAAACTCCCTGGAGCCTGAGCTGGGCTTTCTGAAGCGAACGGTGCGTGGGCCGGAGGACGCCAGGGTGCCCCACCCTACCCTCCACCCAAATGGGGTCCACTGTGCTCAGAGCGGCCTGGTGCCCCCTGGGGCCCGCCTTTTGGGGCCGTTCCGTCGTTGAGGAGTTACAGCCTCCTTCCAAGGGACCCTAAAACGCCACCTTTCCACCCAACTCTTCCTTCTAGGAAAACCAGAAAAACTGCAGCACGGTAACGGGACCAGGGGCCTTCAGAAGGCCGCTCCCCAGCCAGCCCCCCACCCGGCCACCAGGGAGACACCTACTGTATGAAGACGGGGTCCCCCGCAGGCCCCCTGAAGGATGCTGACTTCCGGGCTCCACCAGCGAACCCCTCCCACAGTGGCCACATGGGCTACCCCTCCTTAATCACAGCAGCACCCCCGTGGGCTCGACGCTCCAGGCAGACAAGGCCCGGCCCTCTTACCAAAGGCAGCCAGGCTGTCACCGACAGCAGCGTGGAAACTCGGGTCCCTGGGACAGCTGCCCCAGGGTCTGTCCCCACCCCCCACCCCCGCCCACAGGAAGGGCCAGGCTGGTGGTAGCAGGCCTCCCCCACTACTGCTTCGTGTGGGCGCGGGGGCTCGCCCTGGGGGTCAGCAAAGTCGTCCCAGGCAGAGCCCCAGCCCCCTGCCCCTACGGAGGACTTCCGAAATTACCTCTCTGCTTCTTGGCGCTTACTTTAATTAGCAATTGACCTCATTAATTCCAACTTGAGTTTCCAACAAAAAGAGGTCACAGAACTATTCAATTTACTACCTCCGATTTCCAGAGGGCCCACGGCAGCGGACCAGAGCCCCCCAGGTCCTGGGGCCTGAGCTCCCAGCTGAGAGCCCGGCTGCGTATTCTCAGACCTCGCTGCCCAGGGTCCCTTTCAGAGCTCAGCCGCGAAAGCTACTGTCGGAAGCACTGGCCTCGCTCCCAAACCCGCTTCGGATGCCCCTAGCCCCACGGAAACGCAAACCTCGCGCCGGCCGCCTGCCCTTCCATCCCGCGCAGACAGCCGGCGCGCAGACCCAACCGGAGGGCAGCTCCGCACCCTCCGAACCCCGCGGCGAGGCCCTCCGCTGGGTCGCACCTGCTCGCGCGATCCAGCGGCGCCCAGCTCGGGTGCAAGTGAGTGGTGGGCGTCTCCCGGCAGGCGCTCCGCGCCGCGGCCATCCTGCGGAAGCTCCTGGGCCCGCGGGCTGCGCGGGCGGAGCTGCCCGGCCGCCGGGAGAAGGGATGCCCGGGCCAAAGTTGCCAAGGGAAACTTGAGCAACTCCAGCGCGCCGGTGCCAGCCTCCTGCATAATTCACGGGCGGCGGCGGGACGCGGGGGCCGCTACGCTACCTGCACCGGCCTGGACTCCCACCCCGGAGGGGCGCGAGGCGGGCAAAGTCGAGCAGTTGGCGGGGACTCTGCGTGACCCCGGGGACCCGGGTGCCCGACCTGTGACCCCAGGGCCTGCAGCAGGTACGTCGACCCTGACCTTCCAGGGCCCGATGCACCAGTCGCGGGAACCTGGATAGTGGCTCCGGGCGCTAGTACAGGGCAAGATGACCGTAGCAGGGTCTCCAGAGACCTTGCGGCCGCAGCGCGAGTCCCCGCCCCCCGCGCGCCCCCTGGCGGCCCCGCGCCGGGTCCTCGGCCCCGCACGCTGGTCGGCGAGGGGCGACCTAGAGCAAAGAGACCCCCGGGTGGGGGGAGGGGATGAAGATAGAGCCACCTGCGTTGCCCCACGGGGAAACGCCGGGAGTGCTAGGGGTGAGGGTGTTCACGAGCGAGAAGGACAAAGCTCCTGGTCCGAGCTCTGAGCCCAAGCCACTTCCAAATTATTTTAAACCAGCCCTAAACCAGAAGAAAGCGCGGGCGGGGAGGGGCGGGGGTTGCGTGGGAGGGGGGGCGTTCTCCACAGAGAAGCGACCTCCACCCGACGCCCTATCCCCAGACTCCAGGTGTCCAGAACTGCGCTTACCCGATAGTTGGTGCTCCCGGAGTCCAAACGCACCCAAAATGCAGCCGGCGTGCCCGGTCCGGCGCCCGGGGGCCACCTACAGTCGTTCCCAGCCCGCGCTGGCTGCCCCTGCCACCCCCGCCCCGCGTCCCCGGCCATCGCCTTACCTGGAGCCGGGCCTCAGCCAGATCTCAGGGAGTCCGGGCAGGTCGGAGCCCCCTGGGGAGGGCCGGCGTCCGCTCGCACCTGGCTCGGCCGCGGGGACCGGCGCGGCGCCGCGCCCAGCCCGGCTGTAGCGCGGGAGCCCTAGCCGCTCGGCCGCTCAGGTGTCCGGGGTGGGGGAGGGGACGCTGCGGCCCCGCCCCACGCTGCTGCAGGAGGCCGGGAGCTCCTCTCCCGGGCGACTCAGCCGTCCCTCCCCTCTGCCCTGCGCGGGCGGTGGTGACTGGGGAGGATGGGGGAGGGGTCCTATTGCCAACAAGGGCGCGCGCGGCCCGGATCCGCGCGGGCGACCTGCGCGGACGTCTGCCCCAGCGAGACCGTGGGCCCGTCCCACCTGCCCCACCTGCTCGGGCGGTCGTCGCCGGCTCAGGAGCCGCGCGCCGGTCTGTTGTAGCAACGCCGGCGGGCCAGGCGCCCAAGGCTGCCCCGCCCCGCCCCGCCCCGCCCTCGCCGCGCGGCGGCCGCCCCCTCCGCGAAGAAACCGAGCGGGCCAGAAAGTCCCCTATTTTGTAAAGCTGGCTCGTCTGTGCAATTAGAGGACGCGGCCGGCGCCGGCCCTGGAGTATTTTACGTTCATAGGGTTTGGGAATACTGAGGCCCCTGCACATCGCGAGGTGCGCAGAGCCCAGAAAACTTTGTGCCGGGTTACTGCGCCGCCGGCGGTTCCCAGGCCGCCTTCCGCCTGGGCGCCTCCATCCAAGAAAGGTGGGGGATGGGGCCCGGGGAATAAACGCCAACCACTCAGGGGAACCCAAGAGGCCCAAAGCGCCCTCCAGAGACACCCGGAACCCCATCACATGCAGGACCCGGGGATCGCTGAGTTTGCCGGAACCGAGAGGAGCCTGTCCTGAGCGGAGGCCCCGCGGACTCACTCCTCCCAGCCCCGCGCGGGAGCACCGGGCAGAGAACTTCCCTGCAGGCCCCAACAACAACGCCCTGGGGGCTGCAGCCTGCGCGTGCTGAGAGTCAGCCACGGAGGGCTCTGGTCCCGAGTGTGCCAATACTCTGGACGGGGAGTTTTCCCTGCCTCCAGGATCTGCCCTCTGTAGTGGGGGAGGGGCGCCAGCGGCTTCCAGGTCAGGGACCCTCCCCTGACACCCCCCCCACGCGGCTCCCCCTTGTAAAGAAACTATATAGACAATACATGGTGTGTACTATTTTATGTATTATATACATAATTTTAATATATACTTCACAAATATTTTAAGTCAGTTTTACGAGGCACGCCTGAGAGGGTTGCAAGGGCCTAGGACTTCGGCATACCAAAGGCAAAGTTAAATATTTGCTCTAGATACTTTTTTTCCCTACTTGCATAATTGTCCCACATTTAAAAGCACTTAGGTTAAAAAAAAAAAGAAAGAAAGAAAGAAAAGTTGTGTTTGGGGCCTGAATGTTTCAGCTCACTCACGGAGTGGGAGCACCTTGGCTCCCGGGGGCAGCTCCCAGGAGCGGACTTTCTCCCCTCTGCCCCCTTACGCAGGAGACGTAATAAAATATTTGTTGAACGAATAAAGGAGGCAATTAATCAAGTCCTAATAATCCCCGGGATGAGGAAGGATGCCCTGGCAGGATCCTGCAGGCATAATCCCTTTGGCAGGGACCCGGGGATTCTGGGTTCCTCAGCAGCAGATCCAGATCCCAGATACAATGGGGGGAGGGGGCAGGGGGGAGCTACCGTTTCCTTTGCTGCCACCAGCCCCTCCCCGTAACCCCACATAAAACGTCGTCTCAACTAAAGTGGTGTGTTCAGGGTGTTGGGACCCTCAACCCCAATTTCAAAGGCAAGGCCCCAAGATACCACCTGCCTTCTCCCAGATTCCCACTCCCCTCCCCGATCACCCCTTCCCAGATTTCTAGAAACATCCTCACAGATAGCCAAGGTGGCGGCTGCCCAGAGCTCTGCTCAGAGCACGTTCCGGCTGCCCCGCAGAGGGCTCAAAGGTCAGAGCCACGCTGCCGGCCACCGGGAGTACCCCACCCCGGGGACCCAGGCCTCCGCCCGTCTGTCCACCCAGTGGCCGCGCCCTCCTCGACCACCCCACGGTCCCTGCCATCTGTTGGAGGCCCAACAGCAGCGCCCCCGGGAGAGCCCCATCTTTCTGCGTTTCAAGGACGGCAGGTGTCCTGCTTCTGTCCCAGTTTCCCTGCGCCCGTTTAGAGGTGTCCAGTTCAGCCGCGTGCCGGCAAAGCAGCATCTTCCCGGTCGGTCGGTCTTAAACACCTCCGGGGGTGGGGGCTGGGGGGGTGGGAAGCGGGCCATCGTGCCTGTGCTAGGTCCAGCTGCCCAGAGAAGTGCTGCTGGTTCCGGTTCCAGGAGGCTCCACCCCCAACCCACCCCTCCACAGCCTGTCCGTGCTGGGGCACCGGCCCTGGACAGGCACTGAGCCTCTATCATTAGCGGACTTCCCTCAGCAGCCTAATTTCTAGGGGCCCAGGGCGGCCCACGGCCAGGCCGGGAGCACCCCAGTCAGTTTCTGCTTAGGAAAAGGGAGCTTCTCCTTGTGGCCCAGGATCCCAGGGCTGCCTGCTGTGGCCCCTACAGGCTGCCTTCCTCTCCCTGCGAGCCCGGCGCCCACGGAGGAATGAGTGAGCCTGCAGACAGACAGACAGACTGGCCTCCAGCCAAAGAGCTGCTCTCTCTCCTGCGAAGCCGGAAGCAGTCCGCCGTCCGTCACGATGCAGATGGGGTGCCCGCTGAGCACGGGGCACCCTGGGACTGCCCTGCAAGAGGAACTGTTCTACAGAGAACTAGAAACTGGGACATCCTACCATTAAGGGGTGTGAAAAAGAACCGACTCCCCTGTCCCGGGAAAGACGTAATAAATATTGTGTGGCTTAGACTAACCCAGACGCTTGCTGCGTGCAGTGCGGTCCCTGTCTGTCTCTCCCAGGAGCAGCCCCGGGTCTGGGACCTCGCAGGCCGCACTGTTTGGCAGAAGGCTTCTTAGGTTGCCCGGGTGGGGTGACCTGACCCATCCCTTCAGCTCACAGGGGGCAGACTGAGGTGCTAAGAGGGATGGGACCTACCCGAGGCCATGAGGCCAGAGCCAGAGAAGGCAGGAATGCACGGGGGGAGCCAGGAAGGGCAGGGGTGCACGGGGGAACCAGAGAAGGCAGGGGTGCCCAGGGGGAGCTGGGGAAGGCAGGGGTGCACAGGGGGAGCTGGGGAAGGCAGAGGTGCACAGGGGGAGCTGGGGAAGGCAGAGGTGCAGAGGGAAAGCTGAGGAAGGCAGGGGTGCAGAGGGAAAGCTGAGGAAGGCAGGGGTGCAGAGGGGAAAACTGGGGAAGGCAGGGATGCACAGGGGAAGCCAGGAAGGCAGGGGTGCACAGGGGGAGCCAGGAAGGCAGGGGTGCAGAGGGGAAAACTGGGGAAGGCAGGGGTGCAGAGGGGGAAACTGGGGAAGGCAGGGATGCACAGGGGGAGCCAGGAAGGCAGGGGGGCCCGGGGGGAGCCAGGAAGGCAGGGGTGCCCAGGGGGAGCCGGGGAACGCAGGGGTGCAGAGGCGTGCACAGGCAAGTGCAGGTAAGGCAGGTACTCCAGCCAACGATCTGCCCCATGTGCAGCCCCTGCCAGACCCTGTTGCTTTTGCAATTCTTTCCTACAGACTTCCCACCACAGCCAGGGGTCTACTGCCCTCAAGCCCCCCCCCCCCCACACACACACACACTGAATCCTGGGCAAGTCACTCATTTCCCCATGATGTCAGGACAGCTTCTAGCGGGGTCCCATGAGCCGGTGGTGGGAATGCCCGCAGCTCTCACCAACCCCTCCGCTCCTCCACGAAGTGCCTCCCCTGTCGCCGGCCTGCAGGCCGACAGAGCGTTGTACGACCCTCCATTCATTGTCCACAGATTTATTTTGCATGGATTGGTTTTGCAAAGGCTCCTGGGAACGGTGTCTGAGCCTGAGAGCTGGGAGCGCCGAGGGCGCGCTTGCTCCTGCTGGAAGCCGCTGTGATCGTGATTGGAGGACAGGAGCTGGTCCTGCAGGACCGGAGGGGCTGGGGGCGGTGGGGGCAGAGGGGTGGCAGAGGGGCCTGGGGCTGCGGGCTGTTCCCCAGGCCCACTCAGGAAGCATCTCCCTCCCAGGCCTCCCGCGGTGCCCATGCAGCCAGGGGTCGGAGGCATCAGTGTTCGGGGCGGCACACGGTCCCTGTGGAGCAGAGCCGGCAGGTTGGGAGGTGACCGGCCCCTGGCTTCTAAGAAGTGCCATTGGCCCCCCCTGGCTCACAGCAGGGACCTTGAGGAGCTCCTGCATGGGTTGGGGGGGGGGACTTCCTCCTCTGCGTCTCCCTTTTCGGGTCCCTCACACCTGCCTCCGGGGGTCAGTTCTCACATACAACGCCCCGCCTCCAAGTCCCGTTGCAGGCAGAGCTCTCCGGGGAAACCTAGACTGAAGTAAGTGCGTGTCTGGTGAGCCTGCCACGAAGAGGCAGCCAGGATCGGACCGTGGCACCTGCCCCAGGGAGGACGTGAACTTGGGCCACAGTGCAGCCACCCTCAGGGCCAGGAGGGCTCCGCTGATGCGAAACAACCCAGCAATTGGACGCTATAGTCAGAACGTTAAACACACCGGAAGGGCCCGTTCTAACAGAGGACGGAGTGGAGGAGGGGGAAACTCCAGACGGAGCTGTTGGAGCCACGCTGCTCACACCAGTCACAGCAGGAGGGGGCGGGGCGGGAGCCGAGACTCCCCTCGTGTTCTAACCGGCCTGGGAATTACACTTCTGGGAACGTTCCGGGCTCGGTCGATGCCTGGATACGCACGTGGACCTTCAGGTAACCCTCTGAGGGACCCGCTCAGACACCCGCCGGACACCCATTATCCAGCTGCGACTGGGATATGACCAGAGTGCCTGGCAGCCCTCACCCGGACCGCCTGACACCCACGAACGGCCATTCTGGGCCGATCCCAGGGCTCAGAACGCAGGACCCATCCTTCTCAAGAAGGCGCCGTTTACTGCGCGACCTTTTCACTGTCCTTTCTTCACTGGAATCCTTCTGGGGTTCGCCCAGTGCATCCCTGTTGGCCACCCCCAAGGCCCTCGAACGAACCCTGTTCATTCCACTGCACGCAATCCCAAACCAGACCAGGACAGGGCTTTCTTAAACCTGGCATGTATCCGAAGGAGTAAGCATGCAAAAAAAAAAAATAAACAGTACAGAGACTTGTATCTAGAACACAGAAGAGACTCGGTAAAAAACACAAACCGATACAAAGAACGGGCCACACACTTGGATGGATCTCACAGAAGGGGCAGCCAAAGCGGCCTGCGGGCCTGCGAGAAAGTGCTCGGTTTTATTGGTCAACAGAGACGTGGGAAAGGAACCATGTGGCCACACCCAGTGCCTGAAACGGAAAAGCGAACCATCCCGACGCTGCAGACCGGCCGCACCTATCTGTGCGCAGCCGGTGGGAGGGCGGATGGATACGCCCGCCTGGGAAAACCGTCCGGCAGGATCCGCCGCGTCCCAGCCACGCTGCTGCCGGGGAGCGAGCGCCTCTGTGCCCTCCCAGTGCTCAAAAGGTCCTCACGACACTGGTACCCCGCCCCCTCCTGGAGGCCGGTCCACAGCGAGGGGAATGGAGGACTCAGGCCACGCCCGTGCGGAGGAAAGCCCGTCGGAAACAGAAGTGGATGCTCAGCGCCCCGGGCGGAAGCACAGATGAAGTTCCCCGGTGCGGTGCCGGGCGACAGGTGCACACACTGATTCCACTGTGGCCAGGAGGGAAGCCGGCAAGCGTGCTGGGTGGCACTGGACGTGCTGGGCGCCGGGACCTGGAGGGGCCACAAGGAGACCTCTGGACGCTGGGGGCCTTCTGCTTCTCCTCGGGGAGCTGTTTCTGTGGGCGCCGCCACTGTGGGGAAACGGGCTGCGCGCTGCCCTTGTGATTCCCTTGTTTCCTGTAGACAGACCCGTGGGCAGTAAACACGGGCTTCCCAAGAGCACGGGCAGACTTCAGAAACGGGACAGGCGAAAGGGACCGCAGATCAGTTGTACGGAAAAGCTGTGTTTGTCACCAGGTGGGAGACGGGCCCAGAGAGACCACCTAACAGCAGCCCCCACCTTCCCCAGAGCACTCAGTGCACCCGACTCTCCCTCCCTCCCTGTCGCCTGCCCGTTGGGACACCTCACATCGACTACCTGTCTTCCATTGTCACCTGGCAACTACAGTGTGATCTCGCGCTGTGGGCCCCAGACGGCCCGGGGCTCTCTGCAATGACCGAGTGCTCACTCTGCCGGGCTCGCCTGGCCGGCCCGCAGCTCTTCCCCAGCGTCTGGCGTGCACAGTAGGACCTCAGCTGCTTCCAGTGGATGAAGGAGGGAAGGGAGGAGAGACAGAGGGGCGGGGAGGGAGAGGGCCTGGGGGGATTTCGTCTACCGTAAATGTGCTTTATAAAAATGTATAAAAAAAAAAGAGGACTGCCCATGAATGCTCTGTAGCACAGGCCTCAGCAAACGTGGGGAACTACAGCTAAACCCTCACCCACGCCTCGTCACAGAATAAGCTTCCGGTGGAGGAGGGACGTAGCCATTAAATGCAAAATAAAAAAGAGTAGAGAAGAGCCACCCATGACTATCCTCAGGGCCTCGGGGTGCAGAAGGCTGCGGGGCCTTTCTGGAGGTGCTGGACGTTGTAGAGGCGGCTGGCGCCGGGCCTCGGCTGGGGCGGGGCCTGTAGGGGGGGCCGAGGCCAGAAAGGGAGGGGGGAGGGGCCAGAGGACGTGTTTAAACCCACGTATTAAAGAGTTCGTACATGCTGTAAATGTATAAAGGACCTCCACCAAGCATTCATAACAGGTTTAACACCGCTATTTAGGACGTAGTAAACATCATCAAAAACCTGAACAGAAACATGAGTAAATGACGGGAACATTAAGATATTAAAGTGTGAGTCACTTCAAGGAAAGGCGCCGGATGAAGCGAGCACCCGTGTGGGGTACAGAAACGACCTCCCCGTGGGCCGTAGGTGCATTTACAAGACAAACAGGAGACACCTCCTAGAGGAACACATCGTGCAGAAAAGCTTTCCGGTCTTGGGCGAGGCAGAGCTCTGGGTCACGACAAGAAAGCACGATCCGAGGAAGAGAAGGAAGCGGATGAGCTGGACTCGCTCAAGGTCGGAAACGCCGGCTCTTCTGAGAAAACGCTCTAGAGAGAGCGGAAGGACAGGCGCTGGGAGAAGGTGCTGGCGGATCCCCTGCCTGACAAAGCAGTCGGACCCGGAGTCACCGAGAGGTCTCCGAACTCGGCAAGAATAAAACAAGCAGCCCGGGGACCATACGGGGGAAGGCGTGGAGCCTGCACGCCAAAGCCGTGGAGACGGCCGAGGAGTGCAGGCCAGGCGGCTCCACGCCGGGCGTCACCGGAGGACGGCGGAGTGAACCGCACGCCCCTTGGAAACGGTGCTGGGCGGGCTGGGGAGCCACGGGAACTCTGCCACGTCTCAGTGGCAGCGTGGAAGGACATAGGTGGCCGTGTCCTTTGGAAAAACAGCGTGGCAATTGCTCATGAAGTCAAGCATGCGTCTCGGAAGATATTTGACCCGGCATTTATCCAAGAGAAACAAAAAGCCGTGCTCACAGTAAAACCTGTTATGAATGCTTGTAGCAGTTTCAGCGCCCTCAGCCAGAGACCCGGAGGCGGCCAGATGCCTGCCCCCCAGCCCCCGAGCCTCTCACTTCTCCAAGTGCTTCTTCACATCTTCTTCCTTCCCACGTCCCGTGGCCCGTGTGATCCCACCTCCACCCATTCCCAGCTGGTGCCTGAACCCTGTCCTTCCATCTGGAGTCACCGGGTGCCCACCCTCCTGGGTCAGATCCAAGGGCCTCCCAAGGTCCTCGGAGCCCCGGCCTTCTCCCCCCACCTCAGTCCTCAGCCCCTCCCAGGAGCGGCTCCCACGGGCCCCCCTTCAGGGAACCTGACCGTGGGGCTTCTGCCTGCGCTCTCACCCACCAGGCTGGGTGGCCCTCAGGTCCCTGGAGAGCCTGTCCCCCAAACCCCGACATGGGGCCGGGCCCCCTGGGACAGGCGGCCTTCTCTCTGGCCCCTGCCCCCTCGTGTTGCCATGTGGTCAGCGAGGGCTGGGCCCACTCCAGATGTGGGTGCGCATACCGGCCCCCAAGCTCAAAGGGCAGGAGCAGGCAGAGGAAAGAGGCTGGCCAGTCCTGGGGGACGATGGGGGGCAGAAGTTCAGGTTTATGAAGCCCGGGAACCTCCGAGGCAAGAGGGGGTCTCCTCCCCACCCTCCCGCACCCTAAAATGTGCCCAGAGGCCCAGGTGGCATTCAGTCACAAACCCCATCCCGACATCCTCAACGCCGCCCACTTCCCCAGGTCCATGACCTTGGACCAGCTCCCACGTCCAAGGACAGAGAGCTGGGAGGAGCCTCCAATGGCCTGGGGCGGCTCTCAGCTGGCTTGAAGGTCAAGGATGTTGAGGTCCCGGGGTGACCTCTTCCCGCACCAGGTCTCTGAATTAACTCCACGCAGGTACGTGGCCTCGCTGCTGCGGGGATCCCGGTGTGCCTGCCGGGCACGGCGGAGGACGCCGCCGGGGGTCAGACACACGCTCCGGCTCGTGGAGCTCAGGATTGAAGGCTGGAAAAGGCCGGCTTCCCAGACAAAGGGGACGGGTTACATGTGGGAGTGCAGCAGAGCGGGGGCCACGGGGACTGGCAGGCACGTGGGCTACGAGGGGCCGTGACAACGTGTCACAGCCCCCTCACAAGCACGCAGAGTGGTTTCCGTGAGAAGAACGGACCTCCGGCCATCCACTGCTCTGCGGCAATGGACTTGAAGACAGTGGGGTCTTCACATCTTAAAGAAGTTGAAGACGAACGACAGCAACGCTTCCGGCCTGTCGCTGCTGTCCGGGACAGGGATGGGCCCGTTCGGTGGGCTTCCCACTTCTGAAGAGGCCTCTCCCCTGGGCCGGAGTCGAGGAAATGAATTCCGGAGCCAGTAGGTCATCGAAAAGTCAGATGAAAATGTCAAACATGAATTATCTGACTTTCTCCGACAGGCCCCTGGATACCTTCTCTCCCTCTCGGCTGGCAGCCAGGAGTAGAGGGTTCGAGAGTTTGAATGCCACACGGGGGTCTGCCCTGAGCTCGCCCCTCGGGCCGGGGCTGGGTGCAGGGCCCTAAGACAGGAGGCCGGTCCAGGGGCTGTGTGGGCTGGTGCTGGGGAGCCCTGGGGTCCTGGCCGAGGGGTCTGTGTCCCGTCCCAGGCGACTGTAACCCCTCACCATACACTCAGGGCACGCTGGGGCCCGGAGGCCCGGCTGTAGTGGGTAAAGTGGGGCACTCGGGGGCGGACACGTAGACCTACCAGAGGCCGGCAGACAGGAGGCAGCCTCCCACTGCTTCCCCTGGCCGCTGCCGTCACCTGGTGGCCCGTCCCTGCCCTGCTGTGTCCGGGGGCTCCGGGGTGGGACGCTGCTCCAGGACCACCATGGCTTCCTCGCTGTGAAGCGCCTCCAACACACGGAGCGACGAGAGGGGACGGGCTGTCGGTCATCCCGATGGTGGCAGAAGCCAGCAGACAGGAGGGGACAGGAGAGGGCACACCCCCCCATCACCGAGCGCCCCTTCACCACCCATGGCAGCAGGTGACAAAGGCCCGGCATCAGCCCAGCCTGCCACGGGGACCGTCGGACACAGAACAGGGCTGCGCGGGTGATGCCCAGTGTCCGCCTGACTCTCACGGACGCGCGTGAACACATCGTTACGGCATTGTCTGTGTGCACGATCGGGGCCGGCGCTGAAGGTGAAAAGCCCCAGCACCCCCTCCCCCGGGAAGATCTGCGCCCCTCTGTCGGCATGTCCCCCCACCCCCGAATCCCCGTTTATTCCCGGCACACCTCTGCGGTGTGGGGCGGGGGGCGGGGGTGGGCCTGGGTTTGGGAGGAGGGAGACGGCTGAGCAGCTTCCTGACCCCAGACTGTGCCCCGTCGTGTTAGGGGCAGTGTCAGCCCGTGCCTGCCAGGTCCCCGAAACTCTCTGGACCTCAACACCATCCCCGCACCCCCCAGCAAATGATACTGAATGGCTGTCCTGTGTCCGGTCAGACAGCCGACGGAGGAGCACACGTCAGGAGCCGGGAACACAGAGATCGGGACCCCCCACCTCCAGCCAGTCGGGCGGGCGGGCAGCCGGGTGGGTGGGCTGGGCCCGGGGCCGGGACGGCTGTGGGATCCGGGCCCCCAGGGCCCTGTTCTGCCTGCACCAGCCGGACGATGCTGCCCTGGCTGCACCTCGCCCCAGAGTCCTTGTCTGTGAACCAGGGGCGATGACAGTGTGCATTTCAGGGGGGTTATGAGAGCAGATAAAACCATGTGCAGAGCGCGGACGGGGCTCAGCACAGAGCCGGCCACATAATAATGAGTGCTCCGTGATGTCAGCTCTTGTCACCGTGGAGACTGGCGGAGACGATGAAAGCCATTTAAACTCGAAACCGGAGACCCGAGATGGTACTCGGGCTGTGCCCGGCTGCCAGGGAGGCAGCGCTTGGGAGCTGAGTCAGACCCCGACCCTGTGCAGCTCCGGGGGGCAGGGGGCTGCCGGGCAGTGACCTGGGCCCGGCACGGAGAACTGGCGGAGACATCTGAGCCGCAGCCCTCACCTGGAGCCCACCTCCGGAGTCAGGAACGCCGGCGGTACCTGCGCACAACCTGAGGACAGATTTCGAAGCAAGTTCCAGGATTCTGAGAATACAGATGGTTTTTACAGTAGTAAAATGACTTGATTTTTAAATTAAATTTTCAAATAATGTGGATTTCTTTCAACGATAGCAAAACCCTCCTCTACGCCTCTGGCTGCTGGCTCTGCCCCGACCAGACGCCCTGTACACTCAGGGGGCTGCACCCCCCAGCTCACGGTCCGCACCAGCTGGGCACACCCCTGGCGACCCCGAGTCTGGCTCACCCTGAATCACTGGGCTGTCTCATGGGGACCGTGCCCGGCTGCAGGACGTGTCAGGCGGAGGTGAAAAGGGACGGCGTGGGGACCACGGCAGGCACCTGTGCTGGCTGCAGCCTGCGCAGGGGGCGGCCAGGGGCCTTCCCACCCATATGGGGTGGCTGCCTGAGAACAGAAAAGGGGGTTTCATCTCAACGCGCGGCCCACCGAGAGGTTGTCTCCCCTCCTTCATTCGCAATGATCGAGCTCTTACTGAACCAGCCTTTGTGTCCTAGACCTCGGCAGGGACGACGGGTAATTGGCCCAGTAATAACTTAATTACGGAAGGCTCATTACGAAGAATTACAACCAGCGTCTCTCCTGCGATGGCTCCTCCTCAGCCCCCTTCCGTGAGTGCCTTTAAAGCCCAAGCCGCAGAGAGCTCACACTCAGAGCCAAGAGCCCTGGCCGGGTTGCTCCGTGGGTTGCAGCGTCGCCCTTGGACCAGGAGGTGGCTGGTTTAATCCCCCCCGGTCAGGGCACACGCCTGGGTTGCAAGTTCGATCCTTGGTCAGAGCATGCATAGGAGGCAACGGATCGATGTTGCTCTCTCATATCGATGTTGCTCTTTCTCTCTCTCTGCCTCCTCCCTTCCTCTCCCTCTAAAATCAATAAACATGTCCTTGGGTGAAGATTGAAGGGGGAGAGCCCAGAGGTGCCCACAGCTGGCCGCTGCAAAAGGCACAAAGGAAAAGGCAAGCGGCACTTTCATGCAGACGCAGGAAAGATCCAAAGCTACTGGGGGAGATGTGGTCCATTGTTTTAATAACAACCAAATACAGACCGCTGCCATACCCGAGTTTTTTAAATTTTATTTTCGATTCTGCACTGAGAGCTCGGATAGTTCTCCAGGCTCGTGCAGGAAGGTGTGTCTTGTTGCCACACGGGTTCTTAAAAATAGCAAATTAGGCAGAAGGCAGCACAATTAAAAACCAAGGCAGCTGGGTGCAGCAGGCTCTCTGTCCGGCCGAGGGTCTCTGCGCCACGCCATCGGAAGAGCGAGGTGGGTGCGGTGTGGCTGGAGCTGGGCCACAAGTCGGCATGGGCAGCGGGGAGGTGGCAGACGCTGCGCCCTGACGGACACACCGCCGGCGGCCCCTCAGAGCCGGGGCGCCTCACGCCGGTCTAACGCAGGACGAGACACGTGAGCCCAGGGCACCGCGGCGGAGCAAGGCACCCGCCAGCTGGGCCGGACGGCCTGTGGGGGGCAGCCGTGAGCCTCGGGGGCGGACCTCGGAACGGGGAGACAGGGCGGGCGCTGGAGGCAGCTGAAGGGGGCTGGACCCACCAGCGGGGCCACGTCACATGGCCGTGACAAACGTCCCCCAGTGAGCCCATCACTGCTTCCTGCCACCCACCGCGGTGCGTCTCGGTGACTCCGCACGGCTGTCCTCCACCGGCCCCCCAAATTGCCGCTGCAGGGAGTCAGAGTGAGGAGCACACCCCCCTCCACCCAGCCCCTGGCACCTCCACACCCCTTCCGCTCCTGCCGCAGTGGCTGAGGAACCCCGGGCGGGCTTGCCTGGCCTGGAGGGCATGGAACGGGAAACCCCTCTGTGTTTAGGGAGGGCAGGAGGGCCGGAGAGGAGTGGCCCGCACCACTGTGTTGGCGGCGAGGCCGTGACTCACACAGACACACAAGGGCCATGTTATAGGGACTGAGCCCTCGCCCATCGGCCAAATTGCTCCGAGGCCCGAAACCTCCTCTCCCTCCGAGCACGCGGTCCACCCCCTCCTGAGTCAACAAGGAGGGGAGTGTGAGAACCACCGGTGCGCACGCACGCACGCACTCTCCTGACACGTGGCGTCTGCGTCTGCGGCGTTGAACAGCTGCGTCCGGGAGTCCGACAGGCCCGGACGTGAGTCCTGTCTGCTCCCACCCGCCCCCGCCGGGTGAGTCTGGACAAGGCCATTAACCTGAGCCTCAGTTTTCTCATCTGCCCAACGGGAACGGCGGCGATACCCATCTCACCCCGCCGTGGGAGAGTTCAGTGGGATGACTCACCTTGAGTGGCCCCTGGAAGTGCTGGAAAGGCGAGCCGTTCTTGGCTGCTGTGGTCACTGTGACCGGCGGTACCGGCTACACGCCGCTCCGGCACATGCGCGGGTCACCGGGAAGTCAGCAGGGACCGAGCCCTGGCGAACCGCGCACCGACACCACAGCGCCCGCCAAGCCCTGGCGGTGGGGTGGGGGGGGTTCGGATCGTCTCCATAGATTCCCAGTCGGGGCACACACCCAGGTTGCAGGTTTGATCCCTGGTCGGGGCGTGTACGGGAAGGCAGCCAGTCAGTGTTTCTGTCTCTCTCTAAAAAGCAATGAAAAAAATGATCATAATAATACCCCCCCCCACACCCGAGCCCTGGCTGTCTAATGCTCCTGAGTCACACATGCAGCAGAACCCAACCCTGATGTCCTCCCTTCCCACCCAGGGCAGCAGAGGGCATTATGGTTCAACAAGGGGTTCCTCTCCCTGTCCCCCCGGCCGCCGCCCATCCTTGGGTGCAGCGCCCGTGTCCACCCCGCTGGCCTGGCTCGCTGTGTCCACTGGGCCTGGGGTGCCGAGCATTCAGAGCTGGGCGGGTCCCGCCGCCTCCGCCAGGAGGGAGAGCAGGCCCCAGAGACCTGCCCCGCAGCCTCAGTCCCAAAACGGGACCCACGTGCAGGGGGCCTGACCTGTAGCTCGTCCGCCCCGACCCGGGCCCAGCCCGGCGGGGCCCACGGGCCCGGCAGAGCCACGGCCAGCCCGCCGTCCTCTGAGCAAGAAGCGTGGAGTTGGAAAGCCACGACGATTTTGGGGTCGTCTGTGGCCACGGCAAAGCTGCCTAATGCACGTAGATTGGAAAAAGGCCTCTAGCCCTTGGCCTGGTCGCAGCTCACGTTGGAGCTCAGTGTAAATAAGATACTTTGTTAGCACCGAAGGAGGCCTCCCATTCGCTGCATCCTGGAACACGGCTAGCTGGGGAAGATTTGTGCTATTATATATCTAGTCACAGTTCACAGGCAAGTGCACATGCATAAATAACAGGTGAAAAGTCACCTGTGGAAATACATACTAACGAGGCCGATGACATTCGCCCCCTGCTAGTGGGAATTACAGGTGAGTCTTTACAAACCGTGGTTTGCATCCCTTTGAAATGATAAAATGACTGCACAGGTGTCCAGGGAAGCCCAGACGGGATGAAAGGGGTCGCCAGGGCAGAAGGTCTTCCCCCCCGGTCTGACCCGCGGTCTCACTCCTGAGGTCGGGGTTCCTGCAGATCGGGGTGTCCACTGACACACGTCCCCAGGGCCCTTATTTTGAAGCAACCCCGGCTCGCCCACCAGCCCCCGAGGGAGCAGGCGCGAGGACGGCAGTCCCGCCACGGCCAGGACTGGCGCCGAGGTGCCGCGGGGCTCCTCTCTGTCCTGTTAAGCAGCGGATTACGTGCTAATCCCCACGTTTCTAGAAACAAGAAAAACAGACGCTTTGCACCTTTCTGGGTTCGCCTCGTTGAAATGTCTGCGTTTGGCTTGGAAGAAGGAAATCTCCTTTGAGGCGAGAATTCGGGATTATCTGCTGTGTCACGACGAGATCAACTTCCAAGTCTTGATTAAAGGACGTTAAAGACGGGAAAGACTGTCACACAGAGGTCTGGTTGGCTCCCCGGGCCATGTCTGGATGAAAACCTCTCCCGCCCCCGTGGAGTCTGCAGGGAGGTCTGGAGCCCGTGGACGGGAGGAAAGTACATCTCTGGCTGTTTGGGGGGTGTTCGAGTCCACACTCCTCGTGTGTGGTCCCTGGGCCCAGCCCAGGGGCTCGGGGGCTGAACAGAGACCAACCCTGAATCGGTGCGTGGAACAGCCTCGTGGAGACCACGCGGGAGAGGCAGGAGCTCTTCCAGCTGGGTGTCCCTCCCAGTTGGAAAGAGCTCCTGGCGTGGCCCATGCTGGGGTCAGGGGCGGCCCAGGCTCCCGGGCAGAGGGTCTCACCCTCCAGGGTGTACAGGTGAGGGGCGGGGGTCCCGCTGGGCCGGCTAAGTCTCGGTTACAGTCTACATGGGCTCCTGGCGAGGGGGCGAGCTCTTTGGCCCCTGACCTCGGGCCTTTTCCTCCCCTCTTCTTGGTGCTTCCTCCACAGCCCCTGCCTCCTGCCGGCCACCGGCACCCATGGAGTCTGCCTTCTCCCGCCACGCAGAAACCAGAGGTGGCGGGGGACACACTGCAAAGACGGACGCCTGGAGGCAGAGCTGGGGCCACTTTGGGAGACCGGGTGCAGGGCGGGTTTTTAAGGTGAGCACAGCCTCGCCGTGGGGACGGCTGCTCCCCTGCTTGCAGACACCGGGAGAGACGGCGCACGTGGGCACCCCGCACAAGGACGTGTGGGCGGAGGTGCACCGCAGCGCGGTCTGCGACAGCCCCGCACGGAAGCAGCCCAGGCGCCCGTCCACGGGTGGGCGGGTCGGCAGAGCGTGGTTCACCCCCACCACGGAGGCGGCCCGGGAACACGGGGTGTGAGCAGGCAGGGGCGGGGCGGGTGGGGGTGCACACAGCAGTCTGGGTCAATTCACAGCCACAGCGCTTCTCGAGGGACAGATCAAAGTAACACGGTCCCGGCCACGGGATCTATTTATATAAAACCTGGAAAACACCCACCAAACCTGCAGTGACAGGAAACCCGGAGGCAGGCGCCTGGGTTGGGTTATGAGGGAAGGAGGGATCCCAGAGGGGCACGAGGGAACCTTGTGGGGCGAAGGACGTGACCCCCGTTTTGTCCATGGTGACGGTCCCAGGGGGGCACCCTCATGGTTCCCACGTGGGGACGATTTGGTCCCTGGAATCGTCACACCCAGGGAGTCACTGTGGGTGTCAGCGGGCAGAGGCCACAAGGGTGACGCCAGACAGACATCTGTCCTGTGATGCACAGGACAACCGCCCCCCGCCTGGTGACAGCGAAGTCTGCAGGCCGCCGCCGTCCTGGGGCCGAGGCGGGAAGCGTGGTGCGTCGCCAGGGCAAAGGTTACCAGCTCGTGTGCGCCGCACGCGTGGGCCACAGACACTCATAAAGCTGTGGAGCGGTGGTGCGACCCCGGCCCGGCGGCTGGCCGGCTGCACGGCGGTGGTCATTTCACGTTGTCACCTGTTCTCACTCTGAGACTACGTGGATGGTCACATTCACTCCCCAGCGCTGTTGAGCAAGAGATGGGACCGGGGGTGCGAACTGTCGCAGGTCTCGGGCCCCGTGGAACTGGCCGCAGCTCCCAGGTGGGGAATGTGGCCCACCGTCCACGGAGAAGACACTGCAGCTGGACTCGCGTGTCCCTGCAGAACCAGAGGACCCAGGCAAACGGCCTCTGAGTTTTGGGGCAAGGGCCCCAGGCCTGTGGGGCGGGGGACGCAGGGGTGGGCTGGGGACAAACGCCCCACAGAGACTGAAGTCCCGCCCTAGCAGGCAGTAAGGCCTAGGGAGGACGGGGTGGGGGGTGGCACTGGCTTTCAGGCTGACCCCAGCAGCAACGACGACTTTGATAGGATTTATGTAAAGATATACAAATTTCGTTTTTGGCCAAAGTTATTCGCTGGGTGTCAGCCACCAACACACTCAAGAAGATTGAAGGGGTTCGAGGGTCTCAAGGTGCAGCCAGCGCCCCCCGGGGCCACCCACGGCTCGGGGCCTGCGTTCTGTGCCAGGGAGGCGGAGGGGGTGAGCGTGCTCACCTTCGTGGTTTAGCCCGAGAGCCCTAATCCCGGCACCGCCACCACCACCCCCACCCCCCTGGCACCTCGAGGGAGACAATAGGGGAGGGAGCCCCTTGGGGAGCCTCAATGGCCCTTTGTTCACTGGGGAGGAAGCCGGTGGGGGAGCGAGGTGGCTTGGCAGCAGGACACAACACCTTTGTCTTCGCGCCGCGCCGGGACCTTCCGGAATCCGGCGGCTGGCCGGGGAGGCCGGGGCTGCCTCCCCGCAGTGACCGCCGGGCGTCTCCAGGCCCCCGGCTCCGGCGCGCCGAGGAATGGCTGCCCGTCCTGGGGAGGGGGAGCACGGGCAGCCGGTCTCCACGATGCTCTCACCTTCCCCGCATCCCTGCGGGAGCCTCTGGGTGGGACCCAGAGGGGCAGCAGGGACGGGAGTGGACCCAGAGGCCCCCAGGAGAGCTCCGGGACATCCCCCATCCCCCACGGCTGGCTCACAGAGGCCGCTCGCTCCAGTCCTGGAGGGCAGGGAGGGAGGCTCTCTCCACTGACCACGCCCGTGCCCATCGCAGAGTAAGGAACCCTCAGGTGCCCAGCGTGGGGAGAAGGCCGCCAGCCGGGCCTGCTGCTGGGGTGCACAGCTCCCTGCCCTCACCCAATGCTCTGGGAACCAGGTACACCTGGCAGGCCCCCGTCTTGGCTGAGGGGGCCGCTCCCATCTCTCCTGGGCGATGCCCGCCCTGCGGAGTCCTCGGGGCTCTCCTGAGAGTGTCCCCTCCAGGCAGATGGGCCGGGTGACGTCCCAGGGCAGCACATGCACCCGACTCCTCTCAGCGCAGCCCTGACCGCAGGGGCCGCCCTACCCGGCCGGTCCCTGTCCTCAGCTGGACAGAGAGGGGCCGGAGCTCGGTCCCTTCTGGACCCCCTGGGCCGGGTGCAGGCCTGCCACACAGTGTCCCTGCTGCTCTGTGGCACACGTGCTCCGTGAGGGCTGAAGGGAGCGTGTCCAGCAGAAGTGGGGGGGAAACCATCGGGGGTCAGTGCTTGGGGGGAGGGGACACGCCCACTTCCCGGGGCTCCCCTCACGGTCAGGGTCCGAGGCTCCTTCTGGACCAGAGGTGCCGTGGAAGCTGACCGGGCGCCAGGCCCCGGTGCAGAACAGGCCAGGCTGGTTGGGTGGGTTGTGCGGGGCCAGTCTCCAGGAGGAGGGCGGTCTTCATCATCCGCCTGTTTACCCAACAAACAGTGAAACAGGGCGGCATTGTCCGCAGAGGCCCGGGCACCGTGAGACAGACCCCACCGGAGCTTGAGGCCACTCAGGAATGCGGGGAGCCTGGGAGACGGAGACCGGAACCGGGGTGGGGGCACCGATGGGGGCGTGGGCACCAGACTCGGCTGCACATGCGTCGTGCCCGTTCCGTGGTCAGCGACGTGACAGGGGCTGTGGTCAGTCTCACACCAGCGTGGCCGAGCCAGTGGGGGCCCAGATTGGGGTCCACGTTGTGCAGAGTGCGGGGGTGAGGGTGCGTCTGGGTGAACGGAGGGACTGTCGCCCACGGTGGGTGGGCCTCGCCTGGCCGGCTGAGACTTGCCCACCTCCCAAACGGACACTCTGTCCCCATTGAACCCTAGCCCGCTAGTCCCTTCCCCTCCGCCCCCACCCCCGCCCACTTGGGTGGGAATGTCCCCATCCACTGCGGACATGACGGGGCCCCTCAGGGGGTCACACAGCAGGCCTGTCGGTCCCCAAGACTGTGTGACACCGAGGCCCAGGGCTCCTGTCTCGTGCTCGTGTGGACAGACACTTGTGGCTTCTGTCGGGGACAGGAGGCAGAAGGCAAGGTGGGTGGCAGCGCCCCCCCAGGGGGGACAGGGAGCCATCGGACCCCCTTCGGCCTCTGGGCCAACAGGCCCCCACGCCAGCCCTGTGAGCGGCTGACTCTCGTCCCCCTGTCCCCACCTGGCAGTGGAAGTGGGTCCCCAATTCGGCACAAAGTTCCCTGATGCACGGTGTGTGGCCTATCCGAGGCGCAGATTCGACTGTGCACCCTGTCTTCTAGAATATTCCATCTCTAAGTCTGTCTTCCTGGAAAGCAGCTTTGGGGCCACACAAAAAAACAACAGAGTACCGGGCGCCCCCACATCCCATGTCCCCTCTGTCCCCCCCCACCCCAGTTTCCCCCTCGACGCCCATCCCCCACCGAGGGGGGACATCTGTCACAATCCCTGAAGCTCTGCAGATGCGTCATTGTCACGGGAGTCCACAGGTGCCCTCTGGGTGTTGTTCTTTCTGGGGATCCGGACAAATACATAATGACATGTCCCCACCCGGATTACGCTGGGCCCCGAATCCAGTGGCATGTGTCCTTATGAGGAATGTGGAGGTGACAGAGAGGAGAAGGGGACGTGAAGACGAAGGTGGAGACCAGACGGGTGCAGCCACAAGCCAAGGACACAGAGGGTTGCTGGCCGTGCCTAGAGTCTAGGGGAGAGGCAGGCAGAATCCCCCGAGCACCCCCCGACCCCAGCCCACACCTTCACCTCACACTGTGGCCACCCCGTGTTTTGGGGCCCCACTCCTGCTGTTTCAGGTCCCCCAGGCGGGGTCATGGGCGACGGCGGCACAGGCTGTGAGGCAGACACAGGAATAGGCAGGGATCATGTGGGTGCCGCGGGCCCTGATGCAGCAGACCCTGGACCGTCCCTGGAAGGCTGGTGCTGTGCCATCCACCGCAGCAGGAAGGCTCCGGAGCTGGTGGGAGCCGGCCCCGGGCACAGCTGGGGGTGGGGACGGTGCTGTCATTGCCCGGTTTCACCTGCTCTGCCACCCAGACTCCGTGACGCGTGGGTAAAAAACAGGTCGCACAAGCTCAGGTTTCCGGGGACCCGAGAAAAGCAGAGAAACAGCGTCTCCACCCCCCCAGTAGGCGCAGCGAGTGGCCCCCGCTCCCCAGACGGCAGCAGCGAAACCCCACCGGCGCCCGACGGCTCCTAACCCGGGGCGGGCAGTGGGGGCGGCGGGCTGGGCTGCCACCGGGAACACATAACACACACACACACACACACACACACACACAGGTCCTGATGGGCCAGTTCGTGGAAAGTTCTGGAGGAAACGCCGGGGGGAGGCCCGAGCCCAGATTTAGAATTTACCGGCCTCGGTGGCCTTTGCTGTGGAAAAGCCTTCTTGGGAACCGCCTGTTCCTCAGGGCCGCGAGGAACACGTCTCGGCCTGTCGGAAGGTCCGTTCCTCGGCCCCCTCCCCTGGCAGCACCCGAGGGTCCCCAAGGCTCCGCTCTGAGCCGGGGTGACTGAGGCCTCCACGCCCCAGGCACCAGGTTTGAGCTGGTGTGACCTGGGTCCGGGGCCTTCCTGAGTTTCCCCAGCGGCTCTAGGACACAGCCCACGGTGAGCCCGGGGCAGAAGTTTCCAGAACAGCCTCCACAGGGAGGGGCCGGCACTGAGGGACGACCTGTGTGTTTGGGGTGGCGGGATGATGGCCACCTCCAGCAGCCCCCCTTCCCCACATGCCCTGAGCCCCCCCTCTGGGAAGCCTAATGGCTGGAATCCTTCTTCCATAGTCCCCCCTCCACCCGTCTGTGGCTTGTGACCCGGTGACAACACTCGGTGTGCTGCCCTGGCCGGGTGGCTCAGCCGGTTGGAGCGTCGTCCAGTAACCGGAATGTTTCGGGTCTGATTCCCGGTCAGGGCGTGTGCCTAGGTTGCAGGTTCTATCCCTGGGCCGGGTGCCTGCGGGAGGCCACCAGTCAGTGTTTCTCTCTCACACCGATGTTCCTCCCCCTTCCTCTGTCTCTAAGAGCAACGAAGAAAAGTGAGCAGTGTGCCGGCCGCCAGCCCCTCCCCGCCAGGCGCCGGCCCAGCAGCCTCCATCTGAGTCGTTTTTGACGATTACTGCCTGATTTCTGGAGCGGCGTTGTCCGTGGGCTTAATGATCCCGTGCGCATCCGACGCGTCCGCCGGTTAGGCTGCCGAGGCTCCGAGGTCACTTTCAGCCACGGCTCAGCGTTCGTTGGCCTCCGAGCGCCTGCCGCCCTGGGCCTGAGCCTCCCGCCAGGCCAGGCGGCAGAAACCAAGGCCTGTGGTGTGGGGGGCAACACGCTTGTTTGCAATGCGGAGGAAGCCGGCTGGCAGAGTTGCCCAGAGGAGGAGCAGGGGTGAGTGGAGCCCACGTTGGTCTCCACGCTGCCACGGGTCCGTGGTGGCGCGCCCCAGCTCTGAGCTTCCAGCCATGAGAGCCCCTTCCTCAGCAGCTCACAGAGTTCCGTCTCCTGCCCCTGACAGGGTGGTGCGTCCGGAGGACTGAGCTGGTCCCCGGGCTCATCTGCCGCCTCCTGGCACCGCTGTGACCGTTTTCTAGATGAGCGGAGACGGGCACCTGAACAACCCCTCGCACCCAGGGATCACCCGTTCCAGCCCCACCGGGGATCTTCCTACTTGCCCCCCACAGCGCTGGCCGCTGGCCGGCTGGGGCTCTGCAGGGAGCCCCGGGGTCTGGCCCCAGGGCTGGGACTGGAATCCACGATAACGTCTCTGACCTCATGCCCCCTGTGGCAGCCTTCCAAGGCCATGAAACCAGAAGGCAAAGACCCTGCTATTGGGTTTCTGGGGCTGTCGTGACCCCCCACAAACTGGGCCCTTAGGCAACAGGCCCACATCCCCTCACCTTCCGGACAGGAAGTCCGAGATCCCTCTGGCGAGGGCTGCGATCCCTCCGGGGCCTCCAGGCGTCCCCAGGCTGTGGCCCTGTCCCTCTAGGCTCTGCCTGCGCCTTCGCACAGCGTCTCCATGTCTGGGTCTGCTTTCCTCGCTGGCCGGTACAAGGACACTGGCCCACCAGGTGAGGCCAATAATCTCATCCCCAGAGCCTTCACTGAATCCGGTCTCCCAGGACCCTCCCCCAGACGACAGCCACGCTCCCAGGGATGGGGCAAGGACATATCTTTTGGGGGGACGACTTTCCACCGGGCCATTCGGCTCACTTCCTGGAGGGGGCCCTGGGCGGCAAGCAGGCCCGTGGGGCAGTTCTCACCGACGGACACTGGCAGAAACCCAGTGAGGGGGACTCGGCCCCACGCCCCAAACCCACTGTGGCCCGGCAGCTGGTGGGTTTGTTGCCAGGCTGGGACGGGCTAGACCTTTGTCACCCAGACGTGAGGCTTCCGGGGGATGGCAGGAACGGCTGTGCGCAGTCTGTCCAATCAGACGTGGGGCAGGGGGTCCTGTACTTTCCGAGGGCCCCCGCCCCGCTCAGCAAGACTCACTTCCTCTTCCTTTGTCCACGCTGCTCCCGGCCCGGCTCGGGGGGTGGCCGCTGAGCGGAGGCGAGTCCGCACACTGGCTCCCCAACTCGGCCCTCCTGGCACGTGGGGTCACCCCCCACTGGAGTGGGCTCAGCAGCACCCCCGGCCTTGGCCCACTGGACGCCTGGAGTACCCCCAACCGTGACCATTTAAAGTGTCAGCACACATGGCCGAACGCCCCAGGGTGGTGGGGGGCAGATTCCCGCCCCCCCCCAGGTGAGACCCACTGCTGCTTGAGGAACGGCAGGAACCGCCTGGCATCCCAGACCTCCGTGGCAACGTTCCAGAATGTTCTGAGCCTTGGCTTTTGCTAATGGGGATACAGATACTCGGTGGCTTTACTGCAATTGTCACGGTCACTGTGTGTGAAAAGGTCGTCACGAAGACAACCTTGACGTCACGGGCGTCAAGGGACACCCGGCCAATGGCGTCACACGTGGCTGTGTGTGCTTTTGCAAAGTCAGGTGTGCGTCCCGCACTTGCACCGCGCCTGGCACACGGAAGGGACTCCCTGGGACACGGCGCCCGGTGCGTGCGACGCTTGTATGGAGAGGCAACCGGGACACGCCGGCCCCAGCCCTCCGCAGGCTGGGTCCCTCCCTCAGCTCCAGCCACTGGGCTGTGTGGTGTCCTGTCCCCCTGCCCGGGGGTCTGTCTGTCCTCAGGCTGGCAGGGCGGCTGGCGGGAGGGAGCGCCCCAAACTTCCCTCCAGTTTGCATTATGAGAAGATGCTTCTGGAATGCCGAGCTGGCCGGGAGCCACTCTTTTCTGCACAAATCGCCCGCGTTGTCCTGGGAACTGGCCTCCACCCAGCAGCGCCCAGATGGACAGAAGCCCAGGCCGTTCGGGGCAATGCTGGACTCCAGCCGTCCCCGACTTCAATGTCCCCAGACCCCTCCAGGAGCTGGGGGACCCCGTGGGACCGGGCCTCCAGCCAGCCTCTCAGTGGCTGAGTCGGGCGAGGAGAGAAAACCGCAGAGCACTTCAGGGCTCCTTAAAAAAAAAAAAACCCACGGGGGTGACAGACGGCCCGTATTTGTTCCTTTGCTTTAAATCCTGAACAGAGAGCACGAGATCTCTCTTCTCGCCGGAACGTTCTCGCGGTCCGTCCGCATTGTCCCATGCGGCTGACTGACATTCTGCTGCAGGCATGGACCGCATTTTCTCTCTGTCCGTTCATTCCCAGCTGGCCCCACAGTCTGTGTCCACATGCTGGCCACGGGGAATAGTGCTGTTATGAGCGGGCAGCATTATGCAGGGACAGCTGCCTCTTCGAGGTCCCAAATGTAATTCTTTTGGGAGAACACCCAAAGGTGGACTGCTGGGCGAGATGGCGGTTTTATTTTTAATCGATTGAGGAGCCTCCAGACCGCCTCCCACAGCGGCTGTGCCATTCACCTTCCCGCCGGCAGCGCCCACGGCTCCGGCTGCTCCCTGGCCTCACCTCCCCTGTGGCTGTGGGGAGCTGGGTGCACCCCACCGTGGTCAGAGAGCACCCCTCACATGAGGTCCGGTACCTTCAGTACAGTCTGGTTCAGCGCCATTCAGTGGCACGTCAGAGGCGACAGCCCGCCCAAGGGATGCCTGAGGACCAGTCAGAGCACAGCCCACTCCCCCGTGAACCACCATGTCCCCGAGAAAGTGGGCTGTGACTTCCTGCAGACTGGTTTGTCAGGACACTCAAGGCCACGTGTGTCCTCCTCCCGGGGTGCCCGGCAACACAGCCGCTCTTTTGTCCGGCCTTTCCCCACGTCTGTGGGTGACAGGTGCTTGGCATTGGAGGCGATGACGATGACGTGGGGGAGGGGTCTGGGGGCTGCGTGACGCCCCCCAGTGGAGACTTTGCCAGAGCTCTTTCTGCTTACAGCTGATGATATCAAGGATGCCCTCAAGCAGTGAGCTTCCCAGCACGGGAGGCATGCAAGGGGGGCTCAGAAAACTCAGGGTTGCAGGCGTGGGGACCTCTCGGATCTCACACAAGCCAAGCCCAGCCCTTTGGGTCCCTGGCCCCCTGCCTTTGGACAGCTGGGTCGGCCTCAGCTCCCAGGCAGAGCTGGTGCCCGCGGGAAGCTTCAAGCAGCCTCAAAGACCCCCACCTTTACACCCGGGGCAGAGGACGCCTCACAGAACTTCACAGACGGGCCGGGTCCCCGCCCCAGAGCTTTTTCCACACCCCACTTAACAGAGCAGGCTGGGCACACCCTGACCCTGTGTTTCCAGCCCAAGGGTCCCGGCCAGGCACCAAGAACCCCGTGCCCGGGAAGCATTAGTGGGATCAGCCCGTGAGCTCTGACTCCTGACGGGGAGGGTGGGGCCCTGCTGGGACCTGGGTGTCCGTCCCACTCACTGTGAACGGTGCAACTGCCTGGGGCCCTGTCCCTATCCCTGCTCTCAGTCTGGGACCCTTTGCCATCTGGGCCTGGACACCCCATGACCAGGCCCCGGCCCCATCGAGGGCACAGACCCCACCTGCTTGGATCCCCTGGTGGCACCCGGACCACGATTCTGAGCCTCTCTGTGTACCAAGTGTAAGGTGCCGAGTGATTGTCCCTAGCTCACGGGGCACGTGTCACTCCTGCCCCTGGGGCCAGGGAGCAGAGAGCCGCCCCTCCCCCGCTGCACCCTGGGGACCCAGCAGGCACCGGGTTCAGTGGGCTCCCCTCCAGCCGGAACGCCTGCCCCTGGCCCCCCAACAGGAGGCCCGCTGAAGCACTGGCACAGAAGAGGCTCCCCCCTTTCCCGGCCTCCCTGCCCCACTGGGCCCTGCACGGGGGCCGGGCCTGATGGACAGACACCCTGGTCGCCGGTCGTTGGGCCCCCGCTGCGGCCACAGCAGCAGACAGCAGCAGTCAGAGTGCCCGTCGCCTCTCCTCCCGCATTAAGGGCATTAAAAGCGCCGAGGCTCGATCCTGAAGAGAGAGCCGCGAAATTGCAGCCCAAATGAGATGGGAAAGATGGGCCGGCGGCTCCCTTGCCTCTAATCTTCTTATTCAAGCTCAATTTGGTGTCTGCACACTCCGGCGCAAGCCCTGCGTTTTGCCAGAGAGGTTCCGAAGGGCAAGGCTGGAGAGTATGCGGCAGCGCGTGGACAGGGTGTGCATAAATTTGCATATCATATGCATCTATTACAACAGATCGTAAATCGCACATTCAACTCACAGCAGTCCCGCGCTTGCCTCGCTGCTTCCTCTTATTCGTTTCCTCCAAATGGCACGGATCCCACCACCTGGCAGCAGCTCGGTGAGGTTACGCCGGGGACCAGACTAGGAGCCAGAGGTCTTCGTGGAGGAGAGAGTTTGGGGTGCGAGGCGGGCTGGGGTCCAAGCCCTGGTACAGCGCATTTTACTCTGCTCCGCACCCTTTCTCGCCCGGAGGTGAGGGCGGGGCGAGCGGTCTGAGGGCCACAAGACACCCTGGCTTGACTGTCCTCTCAGGGCCTCAACAACCTCCTCTGTGAAATGGACAGTTTCCACGTCTGTTTCCTCCCTGCGTCTCGGTGGGCTGCGGAGATTACCAGGGCCGTCGGTCAAGTTTCCGCTGCAGGAGGCTACCGCCACTCTGGATCTAGGTTTTCAGAGGAGGGATCTGGGACCAGCCACGGTGGCAAAGCCTGGGCTGGGTCTCCGGGAAAGGCTTTGGGGAGAGCCCACAGGAGCTGCCCAATCAGGAGGCTGCCCTTGGAAGTGCTGAGTTCTAGAACATTCCTCAATGGTCGCCTGTTGCCACCTGCACAGCCACTGCTGGACAGCAATGAAGCCGGCGGCCAGTCGGCAGGGACCGGCACCCCTGTGGCTGTGCCCATCGGCAGAAACACGGGCGTCCACAGCTCACACAACCTGGTTCACACACGACACCCAGTTTGCACTCGGGCCCAGCAGCAAGGGTGCCTGGGACGCACTTCCTATCTTTCCGGCCTCTGCAATGCAGGAAGGCTCCCTAGAAGGCGGCTGGAAGCACCAGGCCAATGCACCGCTGAGCTCATGCGGTAACACGGCATTTCTTTGCATTGTGACCGTTCTTGGACAGGGGAGCAACCTCACGCAGGGCAACGGGGAGCCCAGCTCTGCAGTCAGACCGGGGCTCGAGTGGGGACCCCACTTTGCCTGGCTCTGCTGCCTGGAGCAAGACTCAGAACCCTCCAAGCCTTGGTGTCCTCCCTGGGATGGAGGGGGTAGGGTAGAGGCTGGGGTACACAGAGGGCTTGCGGACCTCGCCCGGTGCTGGGCACGCAGTAAGCGCTTCATGAATGCTGACCACGGTGGGCAGAGGGAGAGGGGAGCTGGGAAGGGTCAGCGTGCTGCTGGACCAAGGGCTGGTCCAGAATCGGAAGGCCTGAGGCTTGGCCTTTAAGCTTCCTCCTGGAAGAAGCTTTTTCCCTGCTTTCCCGCTGCCCGCTGGGGCCTGGTGGCTAAAAGCCTTCCCAGCAGGGCAGCCTGAGGGCCAGGAGCCCAAGCCAGCCCTGGAGCACCCCATGCATCTCAGCAGGGCCATTCTAAGCAGCTCTAGTGGGGCCCAGCACGAATTATCTCCTGCCTGCAGGCTGAGCAGTGGCCCCAGGCACCCCCTCCTGCTGGCTCTGTGCCGAGCCCATTAGCCAGCCCTCACCCAGGTCCTGGCCCCCTCTCCTCCTCCCTGCCGGGTCCTGGAGGAGAGTGCGGGCAGGTCTCAGAGAAGGCCAGGAGCCGTCCACAGTTCTTTGGAAGCTCCACATGGACGCGGCTCTGAGAAGCCACCCACGCCAAAGTCCAGCAGGGGTCACAGATCCCCGTGTCCGGCCACCGTCACTTGTGGGGCTGGAACACCCGCCCAGCGGGGACTCCTTGCTTCCCCAGACCCTTCATTCTGTGGCCAACCTGGAAGCTCCATGAAGCAGGGACAGGCGGGGCCCCCGGCCATCTCCTCGGCCAGCTGGGACCACACCTGTGCACACGTGGCAGGTGAGCAGTACAGCCCCATCAGCCCCCCCGGGTGAGTCCCACGGAGAGGGAGCACCCGGGCTGGACGCACTGACCCAGGAAGGTCACCAGCCTTCAAAAGATGAGGGGTGCGCCACGGTCCCCTCGGAGCCGGGCTCTGGACGTGCTCGGTCTACAGGAGGGGCTGTTCCAGCCTGTGGGCCAGCCCTGCTGGGGGGTACGGGACAGGCCTGTCCCCTCACCGTGACTGGGTACCCCTCCGCAAAGGAGAAGGCAGCATCCACAGCCCCCTGAGGTGACCCTTCTTTGGGCTCCAGGGTCCTGCCTTTTGTGGCTCTGGGGGCCCCTCTTCCTGGCCCCTTCCCACCATGCTGCCTCCCTTCCGCTGTTTGGGGCTGAGGAGCAAACTGTGTACTACCCCAGAGTCAGGGATTGCAGCCCAGCTGGGCTCTCACCTCCTTTGTCCCAGACATAAGACATCTGCTAATGAGACCCAGGTTTGGGGCAGCCTCGGGCCGTGGTGGATGGCCCAGAGCTTGCCATCACCGTGCAAGAGAAGCGACCACTCAGCCAGCTCTGTGACAGCCTGGTCAGAGCTGAGGGCCTCTGGCTGGCCGAGCCCCCACCCAGCTCAGCTGGCTGTCCCGAGTGGCTTGGCCAGAGCTGAGCAGGGGCTTCTGGCCAGGGTCCACAGAAGCAGAGGCGGGGGGTGGGAGGAGGTAGGGGGTGGGGTGAGGAATGCACCTGGCACTGCAGCGCCCTCTGGGAGCCGGAGACCCAGGCCTTGGGAGGGGGAGGCTGTTGGCTTTAAGGGTGAACATTGCAAAGTGCTGTTCCAGACCCCAAGCCACACCCAGAAGCTGGAGGACAGGCCTGGAAGCTTCTGCTCAGGGCCCACCACAGGCCGCCTGAGGGCGGCTCCGAGGAAAACTCGGTCTTGTCGTTGCACAGATTCAGCAGCATCCGGGCCTCCCCCCCCCCCCCCCCCCTGCCGGGAACGGGAGGGAGTGTGTGTGGGAGCCCGCAGGGAAACCGGGACATGCTGAATCACGACAGCGGGCTGAGAAGGTGGGGTAACGGGAGCCAGGGCCAAAATGTCTTTCTCGTTCACCTTGACTTATGTTTCCAGGAAAAAACAGCAAAGACCACACCGGGTATACGACAGGAAAAACAATCGCGGGCAAGGTACGCCTGCAGGAACGCAGGGTTTCATCCGGGAGGCGGCCATTGGCCAACCACAACGGACGGTTTGGGGAAGGAGGGAGTGTTGCTAATGATGATGGGGTAACAGGTGTCGGAAGGATGTGCAGGTGCATGGGGCGCGTGGCTGCCACGGCAACTGTGCCATCCACCAATTTGCAGGGGTGACGCCACATTGGACGAGGTGTTGCCACTTGGAGCAGCTCCGCCCAGCGAGGTTGCCAAGGGGTGGGCGAGGGGTTGACACCACCTCATCCCACAGGCAGCGGCCTCTGGGGACACTCTGTGCAACGCGTCCGGCACTGGGCTGGGGGTGGGGTCACAGGGAGAGGGGCAGGCCCACCGGGAGCCAGGTCCTCACACGGGCTGCTAGCAGCTGACTTGGAGAGACTGGGGCTTTGGTCTAGGACAGCCGGGGTTCACTTCGGTTCCCCGCCCCGAGGCTCCCTGCTGAGCACAGAAGACGTTTGCTGGTGAGACGAATTTTTCTCCTCCTGCCCTCTGAGTCCTGGTGCGAAGACCCCGCCCTCGCGCTGTGGAAGCTGAGAGCCCCAGACCTTGGCTGCCCCGCCTCCAGGGGAGGGGATGTGGGAATGCGGCCTGACCCAGCCAATCAGATGAGCCCATCCTGTCCTCTCAGCCAATCAGATGCTCTTGCTCCAAATTACTTGGCCAATTGGGTGTGACTGTCCTGAGCTTTTTAGTCAATCTGATAGTCTTCTTTTAAACTTCCCAGCCAATCAGATTCGTTGCCCTGAATTACTTGGCCAATCAGGTGTGACTGTCTTGATAAAGGGCCAGCCTGCAGGTAACCTGGCTGAGGCATCTGGCACGCGGGGTCCCACCCTGCACCCCCGTACACTTTGTGAGCAGCGTTTCCCCTTCCTCCTGGCAATGGGGGGGTGGGGTGCCCTTAATTTTCCTAAACAGTTTCTATCCTGCTTATGCTAGTCAGAATCCATTTTTCTCCCGCTCACAACTAAAGCCCGACCGATGTGCTGTGAGCCCGAGTAACCCCTGGCCGTCTCTGAGCCTATGCGGGATGGGACGAGAATCCGAAACTGCAGCGTTTGGTGAGGACTGGGCTTTACGCGCGGCCTGGCGCGCCCCCGCGCGGCCCCGAGGAGCTGTGCGTGCGTGCAGCGTGGGCAGGCGCATGGAGGGGAAGACTGTTGGCTAAACGGCGGCGTGTGAGGCTGCTTGTTACACTCACCTCCTCCTTCCTGTCAAGAGGTTACAATTTTCAGAAACAAAAAGTCAGCCTTCAGAGGCAACATGTCAAACCCACGTAAGATCCCCACGAAGAGCTTTGCCCCCGGTAGGGTTGCAGGTAAAATACATTGGAATTTCCATTAAACAATCATTTTTTAAAGCTAGTCTCATGCAGGATTCAAGACATGCTTATTCTAAAAAGGGGTGGCCTTTCACCTGAGAGTCCGGGGTACCTGGGTGCCCCGTGATCTGTTCGCCACCCTGCACCTCGCCCTCTGCTGCAGCTCCCTCTCCTGAACCCCTTAGCCTGCGTTTGCTTTGGCGAGAATGGGGGGGTGGGTGGGGGTGGCTCTGTGGCAACCCAATGGCTCTCGCGCAGCCTGTCCCTGCAGGCCTGCTGCCTTTGCTCGGAGCTTCCTAAGCCCAGGCGTGCTCACAGCGGTGGGGAGCGTGCACGCCGCCCCGTTCCGGCGTCTGCGGGCTCTTGATAACAAAATTGCATGCGTTCTCACGCGTGTCCCCGCTAGGAGCCAGACATCAACTCCTTTCTGGGTCATTATGGCTCATTTTCAGCTGCCGAAAAGCCTGTCTCTCGGCGCGTCTGGTCCTCCCCTCCCGGCATTCGCACCCCGGCCCAGCGACGGCCCCTACGTGCTCCTCCCTGTCTGCGCAGGTTGCCGCCAGGAGGGGGCACGTTGTGAAGAGGAAGCGCAAGGGCTTGCTGAGGTTTCGCAGCCTGGTCTCCCTGGATGCGGGAGCTGCTTCTTCTTTCTTTCTCTCTTTTTTTAAAGATTTTATTTATTTAGAGAAGGGAAGGGAGGGAGAAAGAGACAGAGAGAAACATGGATCAGTTGCCTCTTGAACACCCCCAAATGAGGACTTGGCCCGCAACCCAGGCATGTGCCCTGACTGGGAATTGAACCGGTGACCCTTTGGTTCGCAGGCCGGCGCTCAGTCCACGGAGCCACACCAGCCAGGGCTGCTTCTTAGTTCCAAGGTGTCCTGCCGAGAGGGTCGGATGCCGCCCGGGAAGAGAGACGGTGGCAGCCACGCGGGCAACTGTACCCAAGTGGAAAACGAGGGCTGTGCCGTCTGAGAGTGGGACACGGCCCCCGCCTGAGCGCTTTTCCTGAGACCACCAGGTTGTTGACTCAAGGATTCCTAACAGTGACGTTAGACGTGCGTGGAGCACCTATGGGAGCTTTAGGGAATCCGTGTCTCCTTCCTGGGGCTCCTGGGGGTGCAGCTCCTGCGCTTCCTGCTGCCCGTAAGGGACCACAGCCACGTGTCCAGGGGGTGTGGCCAGCATGAGGGGGTCTCCAAGCAATAGTTCGGTTAATCATCACCGTAGCTCACTGCCCCCCCCACCACCCCACCGCCTCTGCCTTCCAGATCCCTCGCCCCTGCCCACCCGCTCCCTCCTCCCAGAGCTGGCCGGTCCCGCTCGGCTGGCTTGGAACAGTCGCCAGGACTCACAGCTATTAGGGGCTCAGCAGGAGCGGCACTCCGCCACCTGGGCCCCAAGCCTCTGCTCTTCAGCCTCGCAGCGCCGCCCGCGCCGTGCCAGGAGGAAGGTGTGCTAGAAAACACCGCGGCGCCGGCCCGGGGGAACGTGGCGTTTGGTCAGCGTGCGGCTTTGTCTGTTCATTCACCTCGGAGAAGGCACTGTCACACCGAGGGTCGCCTCCGAGGGGGAGAGGGGAGGCCGGGAGAACGTGTGAGAGGGAGTGAGTGTGAAGGCCGCCGCTGGGACCGGAGTGCCGTGCTGGGGTGCGGGAGGTGGCAGGGGTGGGCGTGGGCAGGCAGCTGGGGGTGTGGGAAGGTATCTGGGGTGCGGGGAGGTTGCGGAGGGGGGCTGCTTCCGGGGCCCGAGTATCAGTTCCAGAGCTCTGAGAGTCTCCCCTTTCCAGCCTCTCCCCACAGGGCACGGGGAGTTCAAGGTTCTTCCTAGCACACGGAGGAAGCGAGGCCCTGGCGTCAGGCCAGGTGCTGAGTGGGTCAGGGTCAGGGTCAGGGTCAGGGTCGGGAACGGACCAGTCTGGCTGATGACAGAATCCCCGCTCCCAGTCCTGAACCTGGTGGGGCTGCCTTTGAACCTGGAGCAGAGCTGGATCTCGGGGAAAGAGAGACCAGAAGCGGGTGGGAAATGAGCATTGTTTTGTTTTCAGAAAATGCACAGCATCGGGGGAGGGGGATGGGGGCCCCCCATGCTGTCTGGCAGTGGGGACCCTGGTTGCCTGTGCTGGAGCAAGGACAATGCACCAGGTGTAGCTGTGACAGAGGCCGTGGTCACCCTTGTCCAGTCCCCTGTCCACTCTGGGGGCCCTTGGTCCCCATTCCTGGCCTTACAAGTTCCAGCAGAGCTCCACCGCCCAAGGACACAGCAGCTCCCTCCCAGCTGTGACCAGGAGACCGAAGCGAGGCCGGTCACCCAGACACATCCCCACCACAGCTTCCATCTGGCCAGACAGCGTGCTGTCAGGATGAGGGGCCCAGGCCCCAGGGGGCTGAGGGGGTCAGGAGACCCAGAGCGGGAAGGAGGTGGATGCCCAGAGCACACCCTTTCTCCAACACAGGGACCGAGTCGCCTCCTGTGACGGGTGCAGTGGCTGCAGGTTACCACACCTCACGGCGGCCGGGGAAGAGGGCTGAGGCTGAGGACACTTCCACCAGACGCCAGGGGAGGCGGGGTGGCTGGCTCCCCAGTTGGCGATGGGCGTCAGGGTGGGGTGGGCGTCCAGGGACGCTGACACAGCCCAAATGGTCCAGTGCACCCCCTTCGCCTGTGAGACCCACCCTGGTGGCATATCGGTGGCAGCGAAGTGTCAGGGGTCAAAGGCACTGGCCTTGCTTCCCAGCTAAGCAGGCAACACGTAGTAGACAGTCAGGGGATCCCCAACACCCAGCAGCTCCTGGGGCTCCCGGCGCCCATCCAGGGCCTGGGTTTCCTCCTGGGCTGGAAAGCCTACAGGGAAGGTGAAGGCCACCATGGCATGTCCCCAGGATGAGCCAGTCCTGAGAGCGTCTGGTCTCCTCGTCACCCTCTGTGACCTTTGTCCCCTCTTCCTGTTGTCTTTCTGTAAACCAAGGCAGCACACATGCACGTGTGTACATGTACACGCATGTGGTCAAACAAAGCACTGTCCGCCCCCAGTCCACCTCCTGAAAGCCCTTCGCCTTCAGCTGTTAGTTAAGTCTCTGAGGACTCACGTCCCTTCACGTCCTCGCACTTAGACACTTGCTGCTCTCACTGCCGTCTCCCACTGCCCCTGCCGCCCGGCCAGCTCCAGGCAGCCGTTGCTCTGCCCTCCCGCCCTCTCAGAGCAGCCACACCCCATTGTGGACAGACGGTCATTTGCGTTACTGCCCGGGGGAAATATCCTTGGCCTTGGCCTTGGCCTCAAGGAGAATGAAGCCTCTTTTTCGTTGCTTCTACAACGTTTTGTCTTTCCTGGGATTAATCCTCACATTGTTCTGTATCAGACCAATGGGGCTGTCTCCCCACCCCTCCAGCAGCCTCGTCAGGCAGGTTTCCCCAGGGTCAAGTTCATCTGGTCACCTCCAGCTCCATTCCCCTTGCAGCCTTTCCTCTGGGGTCCCTCCCCCCACTTGCTTTAGTCTGGACTTTGCTCTGTGGGCCCGTTAGGACTAGCCACACGGACAGGGGTCCGGGGACAGTCCCCATTCAGTGCTCGGTCCCTGCAGACACTGCACTCAGAGCCCCCCTCACCCCACCACGCCTTTCCTTTGGCCACAATGTACCCACAGGCCACGTGCAACTCGGGCTGACGTAAGTATCCCTGCGTGCTTCCCGGGACACTGCTCCTGGCGCCCCCCTGTGCCTGGCCACACCCACACACACTTGTCACCCTGCCCCCCACCCCTCACTGCTACTGGACTGCCCTCCTCCCATCTCCGCCACTGACACCGCAGTGCCTCCTCTGCCTCCTCCCTCCTGGAGGACTGGCTCCCTCCCGGGCTACAGACTCCCTCCCCCCAGCCCTGCACTCCTGCTCCGGCCACACACAGGCATCATCTTTTCCCTCCCGAACTTGGGCTGCCGCACACCAGGCAGCACCCACCACACTTGTTCGCCAGAAGCCCGTGCTCCGTACACATGTCACGAGCAATGACTCTGACGTCTCTGTGTGTCCTGGGGAGGGATGCTCAGAGCCACCCTGCAGCAGGCAGCGCTCTGGGACAAACCTGGAGGAAGGAGCGGGGAGGCCCCTTGCCTGCCGGGCCGGGGCGGACGTTCCGCTGGTGTGATGTCTGAGTGCACGGAGCCGGCCAAGACCAGGCCCCCCCCACCCCCGGGAGTGGCTGGGGGGAGGAAACACCAGCACTAACATGCCCTGAGTGCTGGGACTGGTAGGCTTCTGTCTGGGGATATTTATTGCTTGTCTCAAGCAAGAGACTCGTCTGGGTTTGAGGCTCATCGGGTGTGAGGCATTATCGACCGACCAAGCGCTGGTAGAAGCCGACTTCGCCTCGCT
The DNA here is from genome assembly GCF_004126475.2 of Phyllostomus discolor. Classification (NCBI taxonomy): domain Eukaryota; kingdom Metazoa; phylum Chordata; class Mammalia; order Chiroptera; family Phyllostomidae; genus Phyllostomus; species Phyllostomus discolor. The sequence goes on from NC_040908.2 coordinate 168,979,521, forward strand.
TGTGTCTACCAGAATTTCCCCAAACGGCCCTTTCTCCTGCTAACAAGTTCATGGGCCGCCGCGTCCAGTCGGGGCCGAGGCCACCCTGGGGGCCGATGAAGGCCGGCCACGTGCTGGACGTGGTGCAGACAGAACCGTCCTCCGTGGCCCCGCCACAGCCCTCCGCCCCCGAAGCTGCTGGCAACTCCTGCTCCGTCTTTGAAGACAATTTAGCCATTTTTTTTCCCCTGCAAGATTTTGAAGTACTTAAAAAAGGTCCCATTGTGAAAATGTCACAGGATGCGCAGGTATTGTCTTAGCTCATTACCAGCTCGCTAGATGAGCATTCCAGGCTATGGAATTAGGGCCTTTCTATTTTCTGATGTCCCCGTTTCTCAAAATAGGTAGCGTGTGAGCAGGCTCGCCGGCCCAGATCGCCCACCGGGCCTGGGGTCTGAGACACACGCGCCCGGGCTTTGCTCAGACCCGGGCAAGGGGCGGGACGCTGCCAGCAGACATGAACCCCAGGGGCCAGGCGGGGCGAGTCCATCCAGGATCTCAGAAGGAAGCGACCGGTTGGCTCCCCTGAGTGGCCCCTTGAGTGACGTGGAGGATGCGGAACGCAGATACACGTACGGGCAGACGCAGGAAGCCAGAACGAGCTTTCCTCCCGCGCTGAAGGCGGACCCCACCCCGAATGCTGGCCCCTCCGCTGGCCCCCCGGGAGGTTTGCTTCGATTCCCTGGGGAGGGGGGCGGTGTCGGCCCCTGGTTTTCTCGGGGGACACCTCACTGCCTTCCTCTGTGCACGCGGTGGGGGGAGCGGGGTCTCCCCCGGTCGCTGCGGGAGGCCACCAGAGCAGCACGACCCTCCGACACGCAGCCTGCTCAGAGGTGAGGACGTGACCCAGTCAAACCAGGGACGGCGGCTCCGGGGCTCTCTTCAGAACCGCAGCCTCGTCCTGGTTTGGGCGGGTTTATGCTCCTTTCAAGGAACAAGCCCACAGCCGGGGCCCTCTCCCCCTTCCCGCCCCCCCCCCCCCCCCCCCGTCGGCCTGGCAGCCTCAGGGTCCCCAGAACCTTTGTGCAGCCTGGGTTGAACCTCTCTGTGTATAATCTGAATCTACACACACATTTAGATGAGCCCAAACCTCGCTCAGGGGGTGGGTGCCGCGGACAGAGTAAACAAAGGAGAGCGCCCCATCTTCGGCTCTGACGCCAGCTTGCATCACACCTGCTGGTTTCCTCGGCCACCCGCCACCATCCCTCCCGACACCTTCCAGAAGGTTCTCCCATTGGCCAGGGACATGGGCCTGCTCTCAATCTCTCCCAGGTCCTCCTCGGAGAGTGACCCACTTCCTCTCCAGTTCTGGGACAGGCTGGGCTCGCCCATTAATCACGCTGCCCTTGCTCAGCGCCCCACCTTTGTCCACCATGGGGCAGAGGAGGCCTAGGGTCCTCCAGGAGGCTCCCCTAGTGGGCGGAGGGCAGGGTGCAGTGCCCAGGTGGGCTCTCCAACAGTCCCCCCCCCCTTAAAGAGCCGCAACGCCACCAGGGATGACTGCAGCTGGCTCCCCCACACCCTGGAGGCTTGCCCTGCACCCTGCAAAGGCCAGGGAAGCTGAGTCCCAGCACAGCTGTGCCACCCAAGGGGAGGGGTGGGTTCAGGGCAGGCCTGAGCGCCCCAGAGTTCAGACCTTGGGGTGTTGGTGGGACGTGTTTGTGAAGCCCGCTCCCTCTGCAACGCACGGACACACGGACACACAGTCACACACGCAGCCTGCTCCCTGGGGGGTCAAGCTAACTCCCAGGGTGGCCACGCCCAGCACACAGCCGACCCTCCCGGCAGAAAATGTCAGGGCCCACAGCCACCAAGTCCTGCCGAAGGGCTGCAGCTGCCAGCCTTGTGTCAGGGCGACCCCTACTGGCGGGCTCTGAACTGCAGGACCGCAGCCTGCACTGGGGTGTGGTGCCCTCTGACTGGCATCTCCCCACTGCCCCTCCCCCCACCGAGGTCTGGCCCCTGCTCCGACAAAGTCCACTCTTTTTAGATTCCACGCACAGTGAGGTTGAGCCTTTGTCCTTCTGTGTCCGGCTTTAGTGCACTGAGCACAGAGACCTCCAAGTCCATTGGGTGGTCCCCCAGGCTGTTAGGCATGGATGGCCACAGCCCTTACAGGCTCCAGGTCACCCTCTGTGCATCCATCCAGAGCCAGCGAGAGAAAGCAGAGGACACTGCTGCGTACCCGGGGGCCAGCAAGGAAGCGGGGGCACGGACAGTGACGTGGCTTGCCCAGGGTCATGTCCACACCAAGCAGCTGGCCTGGAACTCCAACCCAGGCTCCCCTGGTAAAGCACTAGCACCCTTTCAGACCCACAGCCTCTGGGCCTCGCTGGCCAATGGGGGACCCCTGCCGTTGGCCTCGCCCGTGCCCCCGCCCCCACCCCGTCCTGGGCCGCGATGGGCCTGTGTCAGACAAGGCTGCCACTGAACCTGGCAGTGGGGCTTCTCACCCCAAAGGACCAGAGCTGCCCGGCACGGGGGCCCACAGCAGCTGCTGCTGGCCTCTCTCTGACTCAGAAGGTTCCTGGAGGCTCACGCCACGCGGGTGGTCAGGCCCTCATTCCAGACAATGCTTCGGGCGTGAGGACTTCGTTCCCCGAAGGCCGGGGACACTCCCTCTGCTTCTCCGTCACTGCGCTGGAGGCCCGGCGGGAACCTGGGCCCAGAGTAGGCGCTGCGGCCACGCAGCCGGGAGCCCAAGGTAACGCCCACGGATTGGCTCAGGATTAAGGGGCTGGGCAGTCCTTGTGCTGGTCTCCGTGGGTTCACTGGCTGTGTGTGGTCTGCTGGGTCACGCCCACACTGCCAGCTGGCTGCTGATTGGCTGATGGTCCGCTGGAGTCAACGGGGCTGGTCACGGGGACCTGTGTCTCCCATCATCCCAGGGGCATCCACCACGCCGCACGGTGGTGGCTGCAGCATCTCCAAGGGCAAGCCCAACGCACAGCCCGTTTCAAGCCCCTGCTTCTCAGGCTCTCCACGGTCCCACGTCCCAAGCTAGTCACATGACCAAATGCATTGGAGGGATGGAGCGGAAGACTCCGCCCTTGACGGGGGAGGGGAAGGATTCATGGCCACTTTAGCCGTCAGCCCCAGCAGGTGCTCCCAACACACGGGTGGCTGTTGCCTCGTCCTCTGTGCTGTCCCCAGGGGGTACAGACATCTCCTATGGCTGAGCTCCCCCCCCCGGGCAGGGATGATGGCGGGTGTCTGCTTCCCCAGCCCCCCGCAGAGGGTCTGGGGGCCATACACTCCATGACCGTGTATCACAGGAGCCACCGAATCTGCTGAATTGAATGCAGGTGGACACGGCTGTGGGTGGGCAACGCAGTCATGAGATGCAGGACCTGAGACTGCAGGCGGGCCGAGAACCAACGAGCACGCTTCTTGAAAGCGTTTCCTGAAACCGCAAGCCGGCGGCGGTTCGATTCCCCTCAGGTGTCTGGGGCACCTGCCGTGACCCAGCAGAGCTTCTCCTAAATCACAAGGGCGAGGCCCGGCCTCTCCCGAGTCCTCGCCCTGCTGGGAATGTTACAGAACAAACAAGGGGGGGCCTGGGACGATATAAAGAAGCCCCCAGGTCCGTTATGTCCGTCACCAGAGGAAAGACATCTCTCAATGCCAGAGATTTGTGAAAAGGAAAGGAATGGTTTATTTAATGCTATACAGACTTAAAGTAGGGACCTAATGTCTTCACCAAAAATCCTCAAGTCCCTTAAAGCACTGACAAACAGATACAGTCCTTCTTTCCTTCCCCCTTTGCCCAGTCCAGAGTACCGTATCTCCTAAAGCTGCGGGGGTCCCTACTCTGGCAAAGGCACGTGGTCCTCTCTCTCCGGACCACGGGAGTCCCCACTCTGCCAGAGCCACGTGGTTCTCTCCCTCAGGGCTGCGGGAGCCTTCCCTCTGCTAAAGCTGTGTGGTTCTCCCTTGCAGGGCTGCCCATGGTTCTCCACCTCCCCCCCCAAATGGCTGCCGAGTCTCAGTTTAAATCCCGGCGCCAGTCTTCCTCTGCAGCCCCATTTCCGGCTCCTCCCACAAGTGGCTACAGCTGCCAGATTCTGGGCAGGTGTGGTCCCGTGGTGTGGGGCCAATTATCTCCAGGCTCTTCTGGACCTTATTACAGATCCCTATTTGAGGCTCCCCTCTTGGCTGCACCCTGTTACAGGAAGGCGGTGGAAACCATGGGCCATCCTCACCCGGAAAACACACAGCCCCACGCAGGGGCGGGGCAGGGGCGGGGCAGGGCGGGGTGGGGCAGCCCCCCAGCACAGACCCCGGTCCGGCCAGTTCCAGGAGACGGGAGTTCATCGTGGACATGACGGGCAAGTGGGAGCTTCGAAGGGCTGAAGAGCCAGGTGCCCATCGGCACTTTCAGGAGCGACTTTCAAGCACAACGGAGCGAGCGAAGGGCGCTGTGCTCAGCCCGGCCACCTGCTCCGCCGGGAGGCTGCTGCCTCTTTCTCCAGCCCCAGTCGCCACCACGCTGCCGCCGCCGCCCCATCAGAACACCGGCAGACAGCCCTTTCCAGAAGCCCCCGGGACAGGGAAACTCCCGCCGGGAAGCCAGACCCCGCGGCTGGGGCGCTGCCCCCCAGAGCGCGAAGCGGCGTGGCCGCGCCTCCGCCTTCCGCGCGCCTGCGGTGGGACGCGGCGCGCTCATTGCCGGCACCTGAGTCGAACCGCTCCGCTCGCCACGAGCGGCTCTGGGAAGTGCGGCCCGGGAGGTCACAAGGTTGGAAGCTGGGGCGGCGCCCACGTCCCCTCTCTCACAGTGGGTGTCCTCATGGCTCCGCCCATGCCAACCGCTGCAAGTCAGACTCCGGAGTGGAGTCGCTCCAGAGGGTAAGGCAGGCAATACGGTGGCTGTGGATTTCCGAATCTGCGTGCGTTAAAGAGACAGTGTTATAAATTTGGGGGTGAGAGACAAATTACGTTTACACTCGTCTTCCCACGGAGAACCCCCTCCTTGCCGCCCAGCCTCCCGCTCACAGCCTTCCGGAAGAAGGCGGCACCCAGGGGCGGTCCGGGCGGGTGTGTGCGCCTGCCTCAGTTTACCCGGGCTGGGAAGGGGAGGCGGGAAGAGGGGCTGGGGGCCCAACTGCAGACAGCGGCCAGTGGGAACCAGGGTGCAGACACGGGCCTTTGCGAGCAGGGAGTTGCTGAGGCTGGCAGCCGACCAGGGACAAGGGCCCTCTGCTGGGGTCGGAACAGGGATGGGGCACCCCCCCCACTAGGGACCTCACCTGGGCCCGTTCTTGGGAAGGGTCAGGCTTTGAACTGCAATTCTAGAACTTTGCACTGTCTCTGAGCACCTTAACAGTACTGTTAAGTCAACTTACGCCCACCTGCTAAGTACAGCTAATGAGACTCCTCTTTGTTCACAGCATGAGGATGATCCGGAGACACACTTAAAAAAAAAAAAACACTCTAAGTCTTGGCAAAATGTCCCCCACTTCGCTGGGGAGGCAGGCAGGCAGCATTGCTTTTCTAAGGGCGAAGGCTCCCGGAGTGCGGGCCTGGGACCAGCGGCGTCCACGTGGCCTGGGGAACCTTGCGGAATTCTTGCCGACCCAGCAGCGCTGGGCAGGGCTGCCGGGGAGTAAGAAGCCCCCCCGGGTGGTTCCGAGGCAGGTTCAGTGTGAGAGCTGCCCGTCCGTGCCGCTCCCCAGGCTGCAGAGAGCCCTGCTGGTGACCAGGGCCTCACACCTGTGCCACACTCATCCCAACAGCAAGGCTGCCGTCAGGGGAAGGTGGGGACAGGGATGGAGAGAGACAACAGGGAGGTGGAGACACAGAGACACAGAGGAGGAAGAGGATGGAGATAAAAGGAGAGACGGAGCTGCAGAGAGAGACGGGGGCAGAGCAGATAGTCCCAGGGACTGGCTGAGGAGCCCGCCAGGCGCGGACAGGTCACAGGTCACACGGCAGGGTCCCCTGCAGAGGGGAGGGGCCAATGGCGGCTCTGCGTTGCATAGACTTTTCCTAAAGGGCAGGCTTCCACCCACCTCCAGGGCGGCGACCAGAGCGCTGTGAGCCTGATGACCATGGTGACCGTGGTGGCCGTGCCCGCCTCCTGCTCCCACCCCCTGACCGCCGAGCCAGCTCCAGTCATACCACAGCCATGGGCCCTGGTTTTCCGTTCTGAGTCATACGTTTTCCGCCTAGTCCCGCCCCTCTCCCCACGGGCGTGAGGCGTGGGTTCCGTGTCCTGTGCAAACAAGCCACCTCGTGCCGGAGATCCCGCATGCACACTGACTCTGGCCAGAGGCGGGGGCGCCGTGGCCACCGGGGTCTGGCTGTTTGCAGGACAGACACCGGGGTCCCTGCATTCGCCGACAGGCAGGGAACCGGCTGCTGCGGCGTCGAACTACCTCCTCCGCGCACCAGCCCGTCTGCGTGCCCAGGACCTCGGCAGCTGAACGTGGGGTGGCGCTCCGTGTGAAGAGGTCACCCCGTCTCAGCGATGGCCGCAACAGAGCAGCGGCACTCGAATGCAGTTACGGTGCTGCCCTCACGTCAAAGCAGCGGGAAAGGCCGCTCTGGGGGTGTCTGGTTACCGGGTCCCAAACATAAGCTCCTTTTCTCCCGGAGTCTGAACAGACCCGAGTACTAGGTGACCCCTCATCACGCTACCAGCTCCACGAAGCCCTCCCCAGGGACCTCCCTGAACTCCAGAACTTTCTCTGGATCTCTAGAACCACAGCGCCTGGCTCACGACAACTCGGTAAATATTTAACGACAACGGTGACGCCAACACCAGAGCACACCGCCCATCAGGCACCTCTCTAAGCCCTGTATGTGGACTGACCTGCTGACCCCACGGCCATTCCGTTACTCTCCCCACTTACAGACAAGGGGACGGTGCCGCACAGCAAACCGGGCAGCTTGCCTGGGGCCACACAGCCCATTTGAACCGGACTTCCGATGCGGGCGGCTTGACGGCAAACCTGGGCACTTCCGTGGTGTGACCTCAGTGTTGAGGGAGGGAGGGAGGGAGGGAGGAAGGGATGGTGGGTGCATGGAGGGAGGGAGGGAGGGAGGGAGGGAAGAATGGGTGGATAAATGGTGGATGGATGGATGGATCGTGGATAAATGAATGATGGATGGATACATGGGTGGGTGGATGGGTGGAGGATGGAGGAGGGATGGATGGGTGGGTGGATGGGCAGATAAACGAATACAAGTGAACAGGCAGCAGCACCCTGCGGCCCTCGCTAGCCTGGCCTCTGCACTCCCGAGCAGGCAGCAGTGACGTGCGCAGGTGCAGGTGGGCAGGGACCAGGGACAGCACCCAGAGCCTCGGCCACCCCTGTGCGAGTGGGGGAGGGGCGCTACAGGTAACACAGCAGGCGGTCAGGGCACCCCGGAGTGACAGCGGCCCCACTGAGCCTTCCCACCGCCCTCCCTCGCTGCTGTCGCCCAGGCTGGAGCGCAAGGGCCCCCTAACCCGAGACCTGCAGCCAGACCCGCAGACCTGACCTGACCTGAGGCAGACATCGGCGGGGTATGAGCTGGCCGTGCACGGGACAGCCCCAGCGGATCGGGAACCCAGCCTGGGGAGGGGGGTGGGGGACGGGGGACCGACGCTCCAGGAACGGGAGAGTCATCTGGAGGCTGAGTTCTCAGTTATTTACCTCAGCCTCTCAGCTGGCTTCTAACAGAGCAATTCCCAGTACCTAATTAAGCTGTAATGGGCTATCAGGACCGCTAATTGGCGTGCACTTCACGGGAGGAACTCGCTCTCGAGCAGCGAAAATACATCACCTGCCGGATGTGGGGATCCCGCTGCTTGGAGCACCCGGCAGCCAGCCTTCTGGGCACGGGCGTGCGGGACACGTCGTGGGGGACGCCTGACTCATGGGGTATAAATACGGGTCGTTTTCCTCGCAACTGCTTCCAGTTGCGCAGTCACACCCGCTCACTCCTGCCCTGTCCCCAGAGCAGCACGTTCCCCGAGGGGCTGCACGCCCCACTCCACGGGGTCAGGTGCGCCTGGTCACTGTGCAGAGGAGCGCAGGGCCGGCCGACCCCCCGGGGCGGGGCCTCAGCGGTGTGACTTGGTGCTTCTGTTCATGTTCCCCAGAGTGGGGGTGACCCTGGCACCTGCTTCTTCCACTGTGACAGTGCCACCGAGGGGCGTCACACGTGGCCGCGCTTGGGGCAGGCTCACAGAGGGCGAGTCAGGCCGTCCTCAGGGCCAAGCCAGTCCCAGCTTTTCTGTGACTTGGTCCTGTTTGTTTTAAAATGTTGGTGTCATGTCTGATTCGAGGCCTTTCGCCTGCAGTGCCCCTGACTGTCCCCTGTCCCAGCCCTGCCTTCTGCCAAGTGGGGAGTACAGATGGGTGGGTGGGTGGGTGGGTGCAGGGATGGACAGACAGGTGGATGGGTGCAGGGATGGACAGATAGATGGATAGATGGGTGGGTGCAGGGATGGACAGACAGATGGGTGGGTGGTGGGTGCAGGGACGGACAGACGGATGGATGGGTGGGTGGGTGCAGGGATGGACAGACGGATGGGTGGGTGGTGGGTGCAGGGACGGACAGACGGATGGATGGGTGGGTGGGTGCAGGGATGGACAGACGGATGGGTGGGTGGGTGGGTGCAGGGATGGACAGACGGATGGATGGGTGGGTGGGTGGTCCACCCATACAATGGAACCCTGCTCAGCAATACAAAGGAGTGACTGATGCCCGCTGCAACACGGGAGCCCCTTGAAAACACTCCAGCGTGTGAAGCCAGCCAGGCGCAGAGGACCAGGCCCCGTGGTCCCACTTACAGGCAACGTCCGGAGCAGAGAGGCCCGCAGAGCGAAGAGAACGGAGCCGATCCCACGGAGGGCAGATGAGAGGGGAAGCAGCCAGGAGGGCGGTGCAGACAGAAGGGCACCCGGGCAGGAAGTTGGAAATGCGTCAGACTGTGTCCACCGTCGTCCCTGACGTGGATGGCGACTCGGGCGCTGTCCCCGGGCCGTCTCTCTGCGGGCAGCCACGAGGCCACCGAGCCGACAGTGGCCCCGCCGGGCACTGCTCAGAAAGCGTCCTGACCCAGGTCGGGCGCGTCGGACGGTTCGGTTCTGCGCACCGAGGATGGCGATGTGAATGGGAAACGGAGGAGCGGCGCTGGGCTGCAGACTTTCTTCTGTTCCCACTGAAAACTCAGCCCGGCCCTGGCCAGGAGTTCAGTGGCTTGGAGCGTCGCTCCATGCACCACATGGTGCTGGGTCCGAGTTCTGGCCAGGGCACACGCTTAGGTTGCAGGTTCAATCCCCAGCCGGGGCGTGCACGAGAGGCGACTGATCGATGTTTCTCTCCCACATCGATTTCTCTCTCTCTCCCTGTCTCTCTCTCTCTCAAATCAATAAAAACATCCTCAGGTGAAGATTAAAAGGAAAACCCAACACAGGCCTTTACGATGCTTCACCCCATCTGTGTGGATCGATGTCACCACTGCTAACTACCATGCAGGACAGAGGGTGTGCATCCACCACGCTCTGTCCCGGTCTGTCCCCGTGTCTGGGTGGACACTGTGGTGGGTGTCGCGGGAATGTCCCCCGTGGGTGGGTGAGAGCTGCTGAGGCAAAGCTCAGGGTCCGGCCTGCACCGTCCAGAGCACCTGTGACAGCGAGTGGGGGCTCCCGCCTCCCTACAAGCTGCCCGTGAACTTGGGGTCCTCTGCCGTCCTGGCGCCTGCCTGCACAGGTGTCAAGGAGAACCCCGCTCCTGTTTCAGGGTGCGTTCTTGCTGGCTTGTGAGAGCCTCCGTTCCACTGAGCACGGTCCAGGGAACCTGTCCTGGGGTGTGAGCACCAGCCAGTTCACAAGTTTGTCAGCTGCTTGGGTTCTCTCTTCGGGGGGTTGCCGGGTCCCACCCTTCGCCCACTTTCTGTTCAGCCTTTCGTATGTTCTTGTTCGTGTGTTTCATTCATTCATTCGCTCACTCCATCGTTTGTTCAACAAGAAGGGGTCAGACATCGTGGTCGGGAAAGGCCTCCCTGCGAAGGTGTTTCAGCAACCAGTGGGATGCAGCGTGGGCGGCGGATCGGGTGGGACAAGCCGGGGCAGGTGGGGGAGGTGGCGCTCCAGAGATGGCAGCGCGCAGGTGACGCCGCCCGAGACCCAGGTGAAGCCTTGCCACGTCCTCCAAAGGAGACAGGCCGCCGAGGGCACTAACACTCCTTACTGTGCTGAAACATGCTTACTGTGAAGCCCGCCCGAGCCACACGGCCAACACTCGAAACTGCTCAGGCGCATGCTCCGTGGCGTCGGGCACGTTCATGCTGTGTCCCACCAGGACCTCCTCACCTGCCCAAATGGGCACCTGTCCCCATTATCCCTGACCCCTGCCCCTCCCACAGCCCCTGGCACCACCAGCTCCTTCTCCGTCTCCGAGATCTGACACCCCCCCGGCCCCTGGGCTCCTCCCGTGAGTGGGGCACGCAGTTCCGTCCTTCTAAGTCTGGCTGGTTTCATTCAGCACGAGATGGTCCCCAAGGTCCATCCAGGCCGGAGCAGGTGTCAGAATGGCCGTGTTTGGAGGCTGAATGACGCCCAAGGGGTGAGTGGGCCACGCTTTCCTTGTCCAGCCGGCCTGGGCGGCTCCCACCTTCGGCTGCTGTGAGCAGCGCTGTTGGGAACTCCGGCCCGCCATCGTTCCAGCCCCTGCTTCCGACTCCCGGGTCTGTCCCCGGAGGCAGGACTGCTGGGTCACACGGTGACTCCACACACAGCCTCCACGTGGCTTCCCACGGTGGCCGCCCCGCTTTATGTCCCACGGGCAGGGCACCGGCTCCCCCCTTCTCCACCTCGTGGCCAGCGCTTGTTTCCTGTGTTTTGACAACCACCCTTCCCGTGGGGGTGTGGTGCTGTCTCCCTGTGGCTCCAAGGACGGCTATGGTCACACCTGTGTGTCTCAGATCGCCCTGGCTGCTGGGTGCCAGGACATGGGGACCCCTGGGTGGGAGGGGGCAGTGGCAGAACCCCAGAGACAGGCAACAGAGGGGCGGGGCCGCTCGGGAGACTGGCGGAGCGCGGAGAAGGGGCGGGTTCTACAGAGTCTGTGGGAGGAATCAGTGAACTGATTGGTGCTCTACGTGGCTATCAAAGAGAAAAGCCGGGAACCGTTTCGAGGACCCTGGCTGAGCAGTGCCGGGTGGCGCTGTCACTCGCTGGGTCAGACATGACAGCTGGCTCGGGGCGTGTGAATCGTGAGGTGAAGCTCTCGCCCGCTCTAGACCCGATTTCCTCCGCGCGGTGGGGTCCGGAGCCGCATGCACCCACGGGGTGAAAAGATCCGTGGCCCGTGTTCCTGCTGGCTGCCCCCGACCCCCGGGGAGTGAAATATCTCTTGGACTCTTGTGATTTTGCGTGAATTTTATTTCTCGGACATCTGCTTGTTCTGTTCCCGGCCACCGTGAGGCTCGGCCAGGGGTGGCGCTGCTGGGACGGGCACCGGGGTCCGGGGAGCTGCCAGTCAGAAGGACCGCCTGCAGACCACGGAGGAGCCCAGGTCCTGGTACTCCTTGCTGGTGACCCACATGTCCTTGAAGGTGGAGAGGGAGCACAGCATGGAGCCGCCCACCCAGGCACCGTATTTGGAAAAGGGGCAGGTGGACACCTGGATGGGGTCGAGGAAGAGCAGAAAGGGGGGGAAGGGGGAGGGGAGGGGGAGAGAGGGGGAGGGGTCAGAGGGCAGAGAGCGGGAGAAACCGGAATCAAAATACTCCTCTAAACTGGGGCCACACAGTCCAAGCCCTGCACCAACCTCTTCCCCCGGAAAACGCAGCCCCTTCCACCTTTAAAGGGGTTGAGTCCGCCTCCCACCGCCCGTGGCCTCCTCGGGGTCACGCCAACACGCATGGCACGTTTATACGTATATAACGTCTACGTGTAAGCCTTGTGTATTTTGAGAAAACACTTTAAAATGCAGATAAAAAAAAATTCCCAAGCACTCCAAGGCGGAGTGATCTCCCTCTACGCCCAGCACGGCCGTCCAGCCCCTCGGGCCCGGCTCCCCGGTCCCGTGCTCTCACACCCACCAACGCCGGTCCTTCCCGCCCGGCGCTCAGGACGCCCCGCAGTGCTGCGGCGCGGCCGTCTCCACCTGCCCTGGCCCGCGGGACGCCAGAGGCTCTGGAAGGTTCAGGGCACTCGCTCCAGGTTCGCGGACTTGCCCACGGGCCCTGGCTGTCGGCACAGACGTGCTGACGGTCCCAGCACACGGGACAAGTGCGCGAGGAGGGGAAGGGGCGGGAAGGGGGGCCGACACCGACCGGGGAAAGCCCGCGGTGCTGCACAGGCACGACAGGGAAGCGAGCCATCCGCTGTCTGCCCTGGGTGGCTGGGGGGACGCACCTCCACGGCGATCGTAGGCGACACCAGCGCGCACAGCTCCCTCTGCATCCGGGACCTCAGGCCCACGCAGGAGCCGGTGCCGCCAGACAGCACGATGTTGTCGAAGAGAATCTTCCAGAGGGCAGGGTCGCAGGAACTGACGCAGCGGAAGGCGATCATGTGGGCGCCCAGGCTGTGCCTCCCTGTGCGGGGGCGGGGCGGGCAGAAGGGGGCGGGGCCTGAGTGGGCGTGGCGGGCCCCACGGTTTCTGTCTGCCCCGCCCAGCGCTGGGCCGACCCAACACTCATCTGAAATCTCTGCACCGGCCACACTTTTCGAGCTCCCTCCCGGTCTGTGGTTTTGCATTTCTGCTTTAATTATCTTAAATTCAGGACATTTGTAAACAGGCGGCGTATAAATAATGCACCAGGAGAGGCGTGCCGCCCAGCCTGGCCACACTGGACAGATAGCTCACACTCCCCCTGGGACTCCTGGCCTGAGAAAGGGGATAATAGGAGGTAGGGGGAGGGTGACAGGCTACGACCCCCAAACGACTGCCAGCTAAGGGACAGGCACACAGTAGGTGCTTCATAAGTGACCGTGGACATCAGAGGAACTTCCGAAGTGGGGCGCTGACTTGCTACTGTTTGCTCCTCAAAGTAGCATCTGCTCCCGCACACCCACCTCCTTTTCTCCGACACCGTGCCCCCCCACCCCGACCGCCCGTGTCCGCGCCCGCCCCTGCACCTCCCCTCGGGCTCACCTATGAGGTCGGTGTGGAAAAGCACTTCGGGGGCGGAGAACCTCTCCTGGCCGAGCGTGATCTCTCGGCCGTCGGGCAGGAGGCACTTTTCTGTGGGGGGAGGCGAGGGGGCTTCCGTTCTCTCCTTGTCAAAGTCCATGGCCACGTAGCAGTGCTTCTCCTTCAGGTGCCGGATGCACTCCCGGTCCCCTGGGGACGAAAAAGAGGCCCAGGTGGAAGCGGGAAGCTGCGTGAGACAGGCTCACACACGCGTCCCCCCGCCCACCCAGGGAGCGTCTCCCCGGAGACACAGCTGCTCGCAGCGGGGACAGGCGGCACTGATGCTGCCCTTTCTACTTCCGCCTCTTGACCCGCAGGCTGCCCTGGGGCCCGGGTGTGTGGGGGAGGAGGGAGAACCAAGGCGTGTGCAAGGAGGTACAAGCGTTTGAAAACGTCCACATTTGAAGGTCGTGGGTGAACCTACTCCCTACATGCATCTGGGGGGCCGGAACCTCCAAGTCACTGCAATCACCCACTGAAGTAGGTGGGTGTCCCAACCGCACCCACGAGCCGCTCACAGGGGCCCCTCCTCCGCCCAGGCCGAGCTGAGCCCCTCCCGGGCAGTGTCTGCAAGGGCACACTCCGACCCCTCTGGGTGACAGACGGCAGGTTTAGGCCCGGCTACGCCTTCTGGTACCACAGTTTTAGATTTCTTTTACCGCTGCTTTTGGGTGTGGGTCGGCGGGCACCCCTGCACCAGCTCTCCTGGGAATCACACCGATGCTTCGGCCCACGGACATCTAGCTTCCCCCTCGCCCCCCCGCCACCTCACCCGGCCTAGCCCTGGTCTTCTAGTCCCCACCCGCCACACTCGTCGTCATCGGCTCCTTCTCGACTCTTTCCCCCCCACAACCGAGGCTCAGCCACGCCCGCCTCTGCTCTTGGCCTCTGGGACGCTCCCCCCACCCAGCATTTCCCCTTCCTCGGCTACTTCAGGTTTTGGTGAGACAAATCTACATTCAAATCCCGCCTCTGCCATTTACCAAGCGCCTGGTGTTATGCAAGTTCATCCTCCACTTAAAAAACCTCCCTTTTCCTCAGCCGAGAGGACGGGACTCACCGCCACCCACAGAACCGTTGAGAGGACGAGAGGGGGCAATGCCATACAGACCCCGTTGGACACCCGGCTCCGCCCCAGCCGAGCCCCCCGCTCTCCCGTGCTTCTGCTCTGACCACTGCTGTGCCGAGGGCCCCACACCTCACTTGGTGTGGGCGCAGGCTTTGTGACCGAGAAGCCCACGTGGTGCGACACTGGGCTATAGGCTTGTGGGGGGGGGGGTGGCGTCCAGTCCAGGCACGGGGTCAGCAGGGGGACAGGCACTTCTGCACCTGAAGTCCTTGGTTCACATCGCAGCAGCCATACCTACTACTAGTCAAGGGAGGTGGGAGTCACCTAAGCTTCCTCAGCCTCTTCCTCCTGCAGTGGAGATCCTTGATCGTCATCATGGCATGAAGCAATGAAAGAATGTGTGGGAAGTGCTTACCGAGCTCAGTACCTGGTACAGGACATGTACTGTGTAGCTGATCGTCAACATCATCACCATATCACTGTCATCACCATCATCACCAGCAGCATCACCACCATCACCATCATTATTACCATCATCACCACCACCATCACCATTATCACTGTCATCACCATTATTATCCCTATCACCACCACCGTCAATCACCATCATTATCACCATTAGCACCATCACCACCATCATCACCATCACCACCATCACCACCATCACCATTGTCATCACCACCATCACCATTATCACCACCATCACCACTACCATCGTCATCCTCACTGTCATCATCAACAACTAAGTGTCCGCAGACACAGATGGGTTGTCGTTAGAACTTCGATGCTGGTCAAGCAGCCTTAGCTTTACACTGAGGGCTGTAGGGGGAACAAGCCAAAAAACTATGCCCCCAGGGACTGGTGTCTCCCGCCAACACAGCAACATCCCACCTGTGCTTATCAAGGAGTTCCCCTTGGCCGACAGTAGCTGCATCAGGTACAGGGTTATGTCTTGGCCGGCCACCTCCATCTTCATGGTGGACTGGTGCAGAGGGCAGCCTTCACTGATGGGCACGAAGTGCGTCATCCCTTCTCCGGACTCGATGGCTGTCCCTGCACGAGAGAGCACCTGGCAGCGAGCACACAGGGCGCGGCTGTCCTTACCCACTGGCGAGCCAGCGGGGGCAGCGCAGTTGGGCGGGGACGCCTCGGGCCTGGGACTGCCCCGTCTCCCCCACAGCCAGTGCGCTGCTCGGAGGGCCTCTGGTCAGACTCGGGGCTGACCGCTCTGGACAGAAGTTCACAGACACGCCTACTGACCCAGACACGCACGCGCAGCAGCAGCTGCCAAAGAGGAGGACAGCCCGAGCACTGAACGGACCGGCATCCCTCGACAGGCGCCAGAGTGTCGGTGTCCGGATGCCTGGAGGAGGCATAGGTTTCGGTGAGCCGGGGAACCGGCGCACTCTGTGCTGGTCAGAGAGGGTGTGACGTGGTGACGGGGACAAGTGGCCTCATGTTGTGTGAGACGGCTCCTTCTGGGGCCGCCCACAGCTGACCTGGGCCTGGGGAGTTGGCTGCTTTCACCTGCTGAGCCTGGTAACCAAAAACTTCAAGTTTAAGCCCTGGCTGGCATAGCTCAGTGGATTGAGCACGGGCTGTGAACCAAAGTGTTGCAGGTTCGATTCCCAGTCAGGGCACATGCCTGGGTTGCAGGCCATAACCCCCAGCAACTGCACATTGATGTTTCTCTCTCTCTCCCTCTATCTCCCTCCCTTCCCTCTCTAAAAATAAATTTAAAAATTTTTTTAATTAAAAAATAAAAATAAAAAAACCACAAATATTGAAAAACTTCAAGTTTAAAGGCAGCAAAATGAGTCAAGATGAACACCGCTAGCCACAATGGGGAAAAGGGGTGAACCCCCCTTTCTGCCAGAAACACGTGAAAAAGAGGGCACGGTACAGGGAACCAGTTCCAAGATGCTGGAGGTTGGGCGACGAGGGACAATGGTCTCTGAAAGGCCAGACACCACCTGATGGACAAGGAGAGACCGTCCGCCCCGACACTCGCAGACACTAGACTCCTGAGCACAAGCGTAGCAAACTGAATCCGACAGTGTATCCAAGATCAGCCCAGGTAATCCACCACATGAGAGAACTAAGGGGAAATCCGTAGCGTTGTATCAGCAGGTGCAGGAAATGCACCTGATGACATTCAGCGGCCCTCCATTCATTAAAAAAGCCTCACTCTCGTCCTGAAGAACTCCCTCACCTCGACAAAGCCTGCCTACGGAAAACCTCCAGCTGACACTGAACCCCCCAGTGAGGCAACAATCTCCCTCTAAAATCAGGAACGAGACACATATTGTGCTGGAGGATCTCGCCAAAGCAGCCAGGTGAGAAAAAACCGTGAGAAGCATCCAGTTTGGAAATGAAGAATTAAAACTCCCTCTAGACACCGGGATTACCTAAGTAGAAAATTCTATGAAATCTACAAAAAGAGCTACCAGCACCATACAGGCAGGGGTCTAGTTAGGGGACCAGACACGGTACCAATGCACAAAAATCAGAAACAACCCGAAGCTGAAATACAGACGCCGTTTGCACTAGGACTCACCCGCCGTTTTCATCGGTTGGAAGAGTCAGTGTCGCTGAGACGTGAGCGCTCCCCAAATTAGTCTGTAGATTCAGTGCAATCCCAACCGAACCCCAAAGAAGCCTTCGGGTTTGAGGTCGACAGACTAGCTCTAAAGTGGGAATGTAAGGAAGTCCGCATGGCCGACACATCCCCAAAGAGAAGAGACCGAGGCTGTACATTACACGCTAACATTGTCTTGTTTGGAGACCTAGAAAGCCGCAGTGGTCAGTCAAGAGAAGGTGCGTCATTAGCCCACAAGCAGACCGGTAGGACAGGAGAGGAAGGACAGAAATACGCCAGCACGTCACACACGCTGACATGTGACTTTCCGCCCACCGTGCAGAGGGAATTCAAGGAAGACGGTGGAGTCTTTCCAACCAGTAACGAGGGAACAACGGGCCATTTGCACAAAAACGCTTCGCTCGCACCTCCTACGGAGTGACAGTGTATTCAAAACGGGCCCAGCACTCGAGGCGAAACCACAGACCGTGAAACTGTCGGAAGAAAACACGGCGGGAGGCCTGCGGATTCAGCACAGATTTCTGAGACGTGACACCAGAACAAGGGCCCACGGAAAACCGAACTGATGAGGTGGACAATGCATTAAAGTGGGAAACCCCTGCCGGCCAGAGACACGGCAGGAGGCAGGAAGTCGGGCCACAGACTCGGAGCCGACAGCCGCGAACACGCCTGCCGGCAGACGCAGCCAGGATGCCACAAGAGTCCTCTGCCCGCGCGGCCAAGTAAGAGACCGGGTGAAACGTTTCAACGCACTTGGCTGCAGGAGATAGGCACAAAGGAACTCACAAACACACATTCCATGTCACTGGTTGCTAGGGAAATACAAAGCAAACCATGTTGTGACACCACTGCATACCTATCAGAGTGGCTAAAATTCAAAGGCCGACCATTCTAAGTGCTGACGAGGACATGGAGGAACTGGAGCGCTCACACAGGGCCTGAGGAATGCCAGGCTTTGGCAACGAGCTTGGCAGGTTCTCTGAAAAGTTACCCATCCACCTGCCCCACAACCCAGCTGCCTCACATCTAGACATTTACCCAAAAGAAATGAAGGTGTCTGTCCAGGCAAAGCCCTCCACACAAATGTTTGCCCGGCTTGATTTACAACAGCCCGGAGCTAGAGACAACCCAATGTCCCCGCGGAGCTCAGCAGAGAAGCAAAGTGTGGCGAGTCGCGCAGTGAAATACAACTTGGCAACAGGAAGAAATGAACTATTGGTACAAACAACAGTCTCCAAACAAGTATGCCGGGGGGTGGTAGCCATATAAAATGCACAGATGCTGAGTGATTGCACTTGTACACGGTTCCAGGAAACGCAGACTCATCTGTTGGGACAGACCGGTGGTTGGGGGCAGGCTGGACAGGGGCAGCGTGGGGGCGGCAGAGAGGCGTGCAGAGGTGACGGGTGCGTTCCTCCTCTTGGCCGCACTGATGGTGTCATGAGTGTGTCCCTGTGTCACAGCTGAGCCAAGGGTGCATCCCAACCTTGGGCACGAGACTGTGCGTCCGTCACACCTCGATGCAGCTGCCACAGGGGGGGGGGGACGCGAGTGGAGTGGGAGCGAGCCGTCTGCCCCGGAGGGTGAGGAAGGGAGGAGGCTGGGAAAGGGCTGGCAGGTGTGCGTTCGGCGGATCGTTGTTTCCCTTCACAGGTGCGGGGAGGGAGCAGGGAATGGGCGGCTGAAGCGAGGGGGCGGGGCTTCTGCCCCAGGTCAGGTCACTCACCCCAGGTGAGGCCGGAGGCGTAGAGAGAAAGGACTCCTTGGTTGGCTAGATACAGGGCAGGCACATTGAAGGTCTCGAACAGGATCTGCGGGGCAGCATTGGGGAGGCTGGCAGCAGGCCGGCGGGCAGGAGGCACCTGCCCCCCACCCCCAGAGGAGCGCAGCGATGGAGTCAGGGAGCTGGACACGTCAGCCCCGTGTCTGTGGGCTCAGGGCGACTGCCTGTTTCACGGCAACAGAGGCCACAAGAGCTGGTGGCCCCATGTCAACTGCAGGCCAGACGCCTGGTCCCAGCATGGCGGGGTCAAGACGGGCCTCCTGGGCACTCCCAGGGGGTGATCTCACCGAGCAAAGCGAAGAAGACACCCAAGGGAGGCCAGCCCCGGCCCCACCCCGCCCCCTGCCTCCTGGCCGCTTACCTGCGACACTTTCTCTTTGGTGGACGGGGCGGCGGAGGGCGGTTCGGTGAGCAGCAGAGGGTGCTGCTCCGGCGCGGCGCACAGCACCCGGTAGAAGGAGTAATGCCAGATCTGGGGGCGGGCGGGGGACGCGGTGAGGCGGCCGCGGCGAGGTTTGCCCAAGCACTCGGCGTACCGACGAGAGGGCAGACCGTCTACACGGCGAGTAGCTTCTTCGGGGTAGTGCGCAACTCGACCCAGTGGGGAAGACGGCGTGGCTTCGCAGAGGTCACGGCCCCCACGGGTGTGTGTGTGTGTGTGGCATCGACAGGACAGGAGTGGAAAGGGCCTCGTGGTCTCCTGGGGGACAGACCCCAGCCCCAAGATGACCGGCAAGCCTGTGACTCAGGGAGGGGCATGGGCACCCTGAGGGCATGGGGCGCAGACCGGGCCAAGGTCCCAACCCGCCCCCCCCTGCCTGCCAGGTGCCAGGCAAGTGGCTGAACCTTCGAGGGCCCGCCCAGTCCCTCTGCTGGAAAGTGGACGGCGTCCCTGCCTCACAGCTGAGGAGGACTGGGGACGAGGGCGTTGCTGGAAAGCCCAGAGGGCACGTCTCCTGGGGCCACGGGGCCAAGCCCCCCAGACGGTGGCTGAAACCACAGACGTTCACGTCCCCTGCCCTGGAGGTTGGAAGCCCAAGACCAAGGTGGCGGCAGGGACGGGGAGCTGGGCCACTGCGGGAGCCCTGGGTGCTGCGGGCTGTCCCTCTGCAGGTGCCGAGGTGGCAGGGGCCCCGTGACCAGCACCCCCTCCTACCCAGCAGAGCGACAGCCCACCTTCTCCATGTGGTCCCAGTTGGTGACTCTGGCCCGGCAGACGGGGCGCAGCAGGTTGAGCTCCACCAGTCGGCTCTGTACCTCGTCCCCCAGGAACCAGTCCTCCTCGTCCAGGCCCACCAGCAGGCCCTGGAAAACGCGGGCGGGGCAGGTCTCGGGGGCGGGCCGCCTGCACTCAGCCTGCGCGTGCAGCCCCACGGGCTGCGGCCTGCTGTCGGGCGGTTCCGGTCCCCGTGCCGGCCTCTGTGTCCCTCTCTGGCCGGACAAACACCCAGGGAGGTCTCCTCAAAGGCCCTGCGAGGGTCAGGTGCTCCCGAGGGACCGCTGCTGGGATGCCCGTGGGGCCCACAGTGACGCGAGGACCAGGGGGTGACCACGGAGCAGGCGGGGGATGGAGGGGCCGTGGGCAGGGAGGCACCAGCTTCCACATTCGCTCCGGGGCGTCGGCGGGGAGAGGGTCTGCAGTTTGACTTCGTTTCTGACACTTTTAGGAAGAGGGACCTAGCTCCTCTCGGACCGAACCGTGTGTTCTGTCGCTCAGAGGGGCCCTGGGGCTGGCCCTGGGCTGATCTGGGCCCACCTCTAAGCAGACACCAAGGCAAGATGTGGGCGTGAGAGAACCCACAGAGGGCGCCAGCCACCCAGGAGAGACCTCTGGCCTCTGGCCGCTGTCCCGGTCTGGGCCCGGGTGCCGCAGAGAGGGCTGGGCAGGGGGCCCGGGGTGCTCTGTCACTGAGGGAAGGCTGGGCCCGGCCATCGGGAGTTCTGGAGCCAAAGTCACTAACAGGGCAGCCCTGTGTCTCCCAGGGGTCTGCCTGGGTGTCCCTGCCCTGCTCGGTTGGTGGCCTTGATGTCACGGCACAATGCCGCTGCAGTGCCCTGGGGCTGAGGGCCCGGGCTGCAAGGTGCGGGGCAGCGGCAGTGACACACCGTGGTGGTGACACGCCGCAACGGTGCCAGGGGTTTCAGGGACAGGCCCACTGTGGAGGCCGCCACAGCCGGTCGGCATGGAGCTTCTGCATCTCAGGGGCCTGTCGTTCAGGTGGAGCGCTGTGGACGTGGGGCGAGATCCCCCGGCAGCGAGCCCCGGAAGCTGCAGGCCCTCTGGGAGCCCCTGCCCTGGTGCCGGTCACACGGGACAGTGACATCCAGACCGCTCCTCGGGCAGTGACGTTCGGGGGATCAGGATTCGGTGGAGTCGCCCACCCCACCCACTCTCACGGGTCAGTGAAAAGGCAGGACAGAATGCCCGACAGACATGGCTCTGCCCAGTCCCCCGTGGTCCCCACCGTGTCCGCTGCCCCTGGGCAGTAGCGGGCCCCTGTGTATCTTAAAGGTACAGCTGCTTCTCAGCGCCCACACCACTCTTATAAGGGAGAAAGGCAGCCCTGGCTGCTGTGGCTCAGTGGATTGAGCGCCGTTCTGCAAACCAAAGGGTCGCCGGTTCAATTCCCAGTCAGGGCACACGCCTGGGTTCTGCGCCGGTCCCCAGTAGGGGGTGTACGAGAGGCAACCACACATTGATGTTTCTCTTCCTCTCTTTCTCCCTCCTTTCCCCTCTCTCTAAAATTAAATAAAATCTTTTTTTTTTAAAGGGAGAAAGGCAAAAAGCACCCAGATGGGCGCTGTGGTTCCTTCTGCGCAACTGTCTGCTTTTCCAACTTGCGTCGCCAGCCGGCCCCTTCAAGTCTGTGGTCCTCGCAGACCAGCCCGGCACTCGGCTTGGAGACACGAGCCCTTGGCCCCCAGCCTGCTGAGGCAGAGCCGGGGGTGGGAGTGGGGTGCTCCGGTCCTCTGGGTTTGCCAGCTGAGCACCCAGCGTGCCGCTGCTGCCGCTGCCCCAGGCCCCAGGCCCCAGGCCCCAGGCCCCCTGCCTGCTCTGAGGGTTTGACTGTGCCAGCCCATGGGAGGGGTCAGGGCTGCCATCCCAGTGGGCACCCCCGGGCCGAGCACCACCCTGGGGAGGACCCCCATCACTCACGTCGTTCTTAAGTTTCCCGAGGATGGTCGGGAACACAGCCAGGGGCATCCCCATCCCCGAGAAGCCCACCTTGCTGAAGCCGGAGCCGAAGTCGCCGACGAGGGGCACCTTCATGGTGCTGGCTGTGACCAGGCGGGGCTGCGGGGACAGGACGGTTATTCGTGCGGTTTGCAAGGCACTCGCCCCGCCCGGGCCAGGCTCTGCCAGGCGTGGCCTCGGGCTCGGAGCCCACGGGATGCACGGGGCGCCCCGCGGGCCTTGCAGGAGGCTTCCCACACCCAGGGCGGGCCCTCCTGGGGGGCGAGCCCCAGTCTGCGTGCTGTGGCCGCTCGTCGGGAAGGGTGGGCTTTCGGTGACCCTGACATGGGGCGGCCCTGGAGGAGAAGGGCCATGGGGAGCTCCCCTAGCACTTTTTTCTGTTTCAGTCCCCACCCGAGCATGTGTTTATTGATGACAGAGAGAAAGGGAGAGAGAAACTTTGATGTGATAGAGAAACATAGATCAGCTGCCTCCTGTAGGTGCCTTGACCAGGGATCGAACCCACAACCGTTCAGTTATGGGACGATGCTCCAGCCCACTGAGCCACGCTGGCCGGCACAGAAGAAGTGTTTTTAACAGCCAGAGGAAGAAGGTGAGAAGAAGTGTCAAGAGAAAACACTACCCCGCTAACACACCCAGCAGCCCCGAGGTGCCCCCCACTAACACACCCAGCAGCCCCGACCGAGGTGCCCCCTGCTAACACACCCAGCAGCCCCGAGGTGCCCCCCACTAACACACCCAGCAGCCCCGAGGTGCCCCCCGCTCCACGCCCGCATCCCCGCCGCTGCCCCTCCCTCTCACCGTGAGCGCCCGCGACGGGGCGCGGCCCCTGTGGGTCTGACTCTCAAGGGGGTTTCTGGCTATTCAGCAGTTGTTGGTCTTGCTCAGTGACATTTCCTCTTCCTATTAAAACAGAAGAAGATTCCGAAAGAGGTTGATGCAACTGTGAAAACACCCAGGCCAAGGCAGAGCTGCGGGAACGAGGAGCCGCAGGAGAGCGGCCGTGTGTGGGCAGCCGCCGGGCACCTGCCAGCCCCTCCCCCCCCCACCCCCGGGGGGCATACTGCTCCCTGCGACCGAGTGACCGGGGATCTGAACCCCGAAGAGCGCCCATCTGTCCACACGCACGCACCTCTCCAGAAGCCACGGCCTCTCTGCCTCCTTAAACCCGGGCCTGGGTGCGGGGAGCCCCTCCCGGGGGCGGGGGCCGGCCGCCCGCACAACAATTGCACTGTGCTGTAACAGCAGTGACACCTCAGGGGCAG